>NC_061077.1:9182642-9534606 GCF_021917145.1 Hypomesus transpacificus
TAACATGTCCTGTTAGCCCTGTGCTAACATCCACTCAGACTAAGACTTGGTGAAAGAGCAAACAACCAGGTTTTTGCTTCTTCCCTTTTCCTCTTCACTCTTGCTATTTGAAAGGGTGCATAGCGAGCCCCACCCAGCCTGTGACCTGGCTGTGGCCTTCCTCTGAGTCCAGCGGAGGGGCCACACAGCCGGAAAGGAGGGTCTTCCTGGAAGCCCGGCTAGCGCTTGCTGCTCTAGTAGTTTTAAAAAAGACAGCGGAACATCAAGAAAAGCTGTAGACTGATTATCTTGCTGTGCCCAAACCACAAGAACCCAGAATCTACATCTGCTGGCAAAGAAACAGGTGTCAGACAACATGTTGCTCCGCTGAATACGAAATGCCTCTTAGCCCGTGTTTGAATGACTACTTGTCTGCTTCAGAGCTAAGATAGATGGTTTTGTTTACAGTTGTTTCCCCCCAAAGTGTAGGTTGTTGTTCCTTTCTTCTGATACATGTGGACATTTTGTTTTTCAAGGTTCAGAAGGTGATGTTTTATCGAGAGAGCTTTGCAGAGTTGAGTGGTGATCCCTTTCCGTTATATATAATGATAATAATATATAGAGCTGTAGAGGTCTCCAGGGCCTCCTGTACACTGGAGTGTGTGTCTCTCCGTGTATGCTGTGTGAGAGGCACCAGTAAAACCCAGGGTCTGTTCAACAGTCTATCATGAGATAAAAATACACAGATGGTATGGTCGCTGCTGAGAATACCACTTGTGAGATTCCTCGACAGTGTGTTTGTGGGTTACACACACACGTATATACAAAACGCACACCGCCGGTTTTGGCAAGCGGTTGATCAAATCAGTCTCTTGGCTGTAGAATCTTGGCGAACAATTGAGCCTCTATGTTCTGTGTCAGGTAAATAGAAAAACACAATACTGCGGTTCATATCAAGACGATTTGAAAATTGCAGAAGATGAGGGCAGTTTTATAATTGAAGATATTCTTTTTAAATATAGTGATTATGGTTATGTAAACTTAGAAGACTCTATGCTCAAGAGCTCTGCTGACTAAACTTGAAATTATCCTTACTTAATATTCACTTTGATGCACCAAGGAACACATTTTCTGTGCTCAGCACATCAGTCAATGTGTTTAGTCTTCCTATATCTCAGATAAACTTCCTGACTGAACATTGTTCAGATATTCTCAACACTGGAAGGTGCTGACACCTGTCAAGGAAAAAATGTGTGTGTGTGTGAGTGTGTAGGGGTGTGTGTGTGTGTGTGTGTGTGTGTGTGTGTGTGTGTGTGTGTGTGTGTGTGTGTGTGTGTGTGTGTGTGCGTGATGAGAGGCAGATGTTTAGGATATCAGGTAGCACACTGCTTTCTGTAGCCACTTACTGGTAGAGGAGGCTGTGCTGATGGTGCCTGACTGTACCACCAACCCTCTCTAAACCCCATCAAACCACAATCATTTCCCCTGAAAGGCAAAATCCTAACATTTTAAAGCAAACCTCCTGCTACTTCAACCACTTCTCTGGAAACATGCTCTTAACTAAATGCCTCGTTTTTTGGAAAGATAAGGGGGATCGTTTAAAGAAAGTCTTGTTGACCTCTTGTTTCTAAGATGTTTGCCTTGATTTCTCAGAATATAAAAGAACCCCATGTCTGGTGTTGTTTCTCCGCTGAGGGTTCCAGTTCCAGGAAGAGTCTAAAGCGCTAGACATAACAGACACACCCCACATCGCTAGGCTACGCTAAGCTAGGTTAACTTAGCGCCACCACAACAAGCGACTAAATTAGTCCCTGTTCCCTGGAGGACAGGGAGCCTACATTCCCAACCACATCAGAGAAAAGGATAGAAAGGGGGAAGAGAAAAGAAAGTGCTCCAAAAGAGAATGCATAGGAGCAGGGGAAGAAGGAAGGAGAGTAGGACAGAGGCATAAACACTGGCAATGGAATTTGGGCAGAGTGCAGCTGCCCTCTGACACACAAACAAACTGCAAATGCAGAAAGAAAGTGTGTATAAGAGAAAGTGAAATAAAGAGAGAGAGAGAGAGAGATAGACAGAAAGATATAGCAAGCAACTAATGTCTCCCCTTGTCCGACTCCCACTGGGCTTCCCTCTAGCCTTGTAGAGCAATAAGTGCACAAACACGCATACGCACACGAGAGAGAGCAAGAGAGGACGAGAGAGAGAAAGGTCTCCATTTCCTCTCGCCACATTTGCTTTGGCAACTGTTTCTGTGGGAATGGTGAAAGACCAGTTCCCCTAAGCCAGTAAGAGTGTGTGTGGAGAGCTCAGCCCACCGGAGAGGAAGGATCCAAGCATGGGGGGTGGCCGTGGTAAGCAAATACAGCTGGACTTCTCCATCCTACATACATATCCCCCCATGCCAGGGCAAAACATTAGCCTGTCCACTCCCTGTGCTTGCGTTTTATGGATGGATCAGATGCTAATGCTAACACTTTGTAGCCTAGTGGGATGTTATACGTACAGGCTACGTTAAAAAAGTCCATATGTTGTTGACTTACAATACTCTGATACATAAACAAATCATTATCTGTCATTTGTGATATTGGTTCACAACTTGGGGAGAGATTTAAATCTCTCAGTACTTAAGGCCGGTGAACAGACTTTGACTGGAAAAAGTCACCCACCCCTTCTCCATTTATTGCTGTATACAAATGCTCAAATTTTGTTAAATATATTGTTTAAACATTGCCCAGCAGCCAATGAAAGATAGGTCTAAATGACACAGGTAGCATTTTTCAAATGGAAAATAGTGCCAGAAAAGAATTGAATGCCCCTTTTATGATGCGAGACAACACATGTTTCAATGCCCTCTAAAAGCCAGATAATTCAATTTACAATGTTTTAAAAGTTGTTCTGAACCATGGCCATACACTAATGGAAATTGTCATTGATCTGTATGCGTGTATCGGTACACAATAAAAGCAGACAACAACAATGTACCAGAAAACACATTATAGGTCTAGACACATAGCCTGATGAGAGGGAATCAACTCAAATTACAGAGTTGGATTGCTCATTGACATGTTTTGCAAGGCAAATAACAGTCCACAAGTCCACAATTCCAAAAAGGTCATGAAGGCCATCTTGTCTATAAGCTTTCATCCAGTGGTTACAGCCTGACTGTTATAGTGCAGGTCCTTTCTTTGGCGTCAGATGGGAGCCTTCAGAAAAAGTATACCTGAGGAAATGACAGAAGAGAAAACACAGTCCAGCTTTTCCAGCCTTGCAAACAATGTGCTCCGGAGGTGGGACAGCTGACAGTAGAGAGAGGATCAAAAAGAGGCTCTGCTGAGGGCTCTGTTCTGAGCACCCGTTTACATGGAGCATTATGGGTAACGAGGCGAGGGGAAGAGTGAGTGTGTATATGAGTGCCCTCAGGTTAGGCTTGTTTGTGAAAGGGTTAAGTCGCATGGCTGGACAAGAACATAAATAGCAGCAGGGGGTGAGGGCATGGCATGGTAGCCAGCTGGCTCAGAGGGAGAGGGCACAGACGCACACATAAACACACACACACACACATCGCCAGTTTGATTTCCAAGTATTACTTACGGGGTAGTGGAAGTCCAGCAGGCATTTTTTGGTGCCCCAGCTGAGACTGCTACACATGTACAGACATGTGATAAACTTCCACACAGACAATCCTCAGAGAACCCTGTGCAAACATATTCTGTTGCAAAATACAGTCTCTCACACACACAATGCGCACGCACGCACAGACACAGAAGCATGTTGACACACCCATGTCAAGTCACACCAGCGCACCAACGCACACATTCTCAGTCAAGCACACACACACACACAAATGCAAACAAGCGTACAGACTCCGCACCAAAACAAAAGCAAACACACCCAGCTCACTTCAAAGAGCACACGTAAAGGGTTAAGTTGTGGAGACGAGCTTCATCCCATAACAAGAAATCACATCTGAACACCTAAAACAACCTCCCAACCGTTCCCAACTGCACTTCCATAGACACCCTAAACAACAGACTACAGGGTGCACTCAACAAACGTGTCTCGGTTACATCAAACCTTCCTCCACCCCTCGCTTGGGGATTTCATGGTTTAACAGACATTGGCAAGGGAGGGTTCGCACCATACTGGCATGTCTGCCCAGAAAGTCAAATGGAGAAAAGTATGATATGTCAATTTACACACACAGCTTTCACCGCTAAACCTAAAGGTTTGTTTATGAATTCTAACATGGGCCAAATGTACACCTATTTGCCTTGTGACTCAAGCATTTTTCTTCATAAACAATCTTATTAGTCACACCCGTGCAATGGCTAAAGCTTAACCTGCTGAATTCATCTATGTCTTAGCTTGACTGCTAGCGACTGGGCCTGAATCCTAGGCTGGGAAGGGGGCACGGAGGGGGGGGGATTTAGGAGTGTGGCTAGTCGTCAAATCCCTCCGTCTTTAAGGCGTCATTATGCCTCCTAAAGCCCTTCCCTGGAGCCCGGTACTACCGAGGGATAGGAACAGACGACCAATTACAATCTTAACCTCGTCCGCTGCATACTCAAAGCCGCTTTGCTTCCCTTTCTCTCGCCCTCTGCTCTCTCTGTCTTTCTCTCTCTTTCTGCCCACCTACATCCAGTTTCAAGCCAGACGACTTCACATGGCCTGGCACAAGGGTCGTGTTTAAGGCCACTTCACGTGCACACCCAACCTGGAGAACAACGCAGACTCTCTTGACAACGGCAGCAGCCATTAGCCAATTTGTCTGCAGTGATGCTGAGTACTTAAAGCATGCTGCTCGATGCTACAGAAATTAGTTCCATTTAAGAATTGAGTACAAGCAGGTAGTCGACATGTGAGAAGCTTTACTCCTCACATGCGAGCATTGACGCCAAATCAAAAATGTTGAATGTTTGCTGAGGACTAGGAACATCTTGGTTACAACAAATGAGAAAGAGGTCCTTGAGGTAATAAGATGGATGAAATGGTATGCAGTCTGCGGGGCTTGTTGAAATAGCCCGATGTTGAGCGTTATGCTAAGTGAATGGTGCTCCAACCGCCAAGGTATAAAAGAACATGTCTTCAAAGGTTGTCTGATCGTTCGCCTCAAGTGCTACTTGACAGACCGATCTATGTGTACGCAAGGCTAGACAGACAGACCCGGTGTCTATCTGTGATGTCACATGGAAAGTGCTTCCTGACCTAGAAGTGCATATTAAGGGTATGTGGGAGAGCAGGACTCTCTCCTGTCTCACTACATCTGGTCTGGTGTGAGCTCGAGAAATCTGATTATCACCGCCTAGCGGTGCTCAGACATGGAGTGTGTGTGTGTGTGTGACTCGGATTTCTGGCACTTTGGCCCTGTCACGCTCTCTCTCCTCTGCGGGACTGCGGCAGTCACAGCAGCAGCCTACGCGACAGAGGCGTCTCTCATTTCTATAAGAAAATCCACTAAATCCTTCTTTTCCCTAGCAACAGTCACGCTGAAGATTAAGATGCTCAAATTCAACCATGTCTCTTTGCCTTCACAGTTGTTGTTTAACCCTAACCCTAACCCCTAACCCTTTTTTTACTATTCCAAATTGTATTAAATATAACTGTGTAATGGGTCACCATCACTTCAGGACGTTTTGGAATGTCCACAATTTCATTTCCCCAATATTGAAGTTGAATGTGGTGGATATTGGGATCAAGCAGGGTGGCAGGATATGGTGGGATTAGGCTCTTTGGAGGATTGAGACTGTGAGAGTTCAGCAGGGGGGGGGGGGGGGGGTATGACGGGGTGATGGAGGGGTGAGGACAGTTAAGTCACCCTGGCTGAGTTGTCTGCTCAATCCTCTTGATTAAAAACCCGTATCGTTCTCACTGTGACACGAGAAACCAGAGTCTATCTAGCTCATGTTCTCCTACCCACTTCAATAGGGGGTATGGCCCTGAGGGGCTATACTAGAAGGTTACTCACAAAACATGAGAAACACATTTTCGTGTTTATTTTTGTGTTTTTCACAAGTGTGTGTGTGTCAGTGGGTGTGCATGGTACAGCTTGACATGACCTTGTTCAACTGTATAAGCCTCAGCCCACCTGAAACTGCAATCCTTTCAGACCTACAGACCAGAATACAAACCAGAAGAGGGAGGATTAGAAATGTGCGTTACCCTCCTTCCTTACTTTGAGTCAAGGTAGGGTCAGCTGTCAGCACCTGGCATAACCACGTCAAATCAACCATGATGTACGTGAGTGCGAGGCAGTGAACAAAACCATGCTCCGCATTTGCCTACTTCTCCAACAGAGAGGCCTACAGTCGTGTGCACAAGCACACAGTGACTTCTGTTGAGCGTTCAAAAGGCAAGCTTAGTTCACCGACGACCATGTTTGTTGTAGTTGGGCATTAAGTGGGCCGTGCACGGCGACGCTAATGCATTTGCAGACATGGAGGACCGATACATGTAGCATGCTGAGACCTACATTAGAGCTGAAGAACAAGCACCTATACATACAGGTTACCGTCACAGGTAAGTGGTGGTCCTTATATGAGGGGAATGTGGACACAGATATTTTGGCCACTTATGTATTTAGACATCATGCACCCGATGGTCCATGGTGTTTGTGTGCGAGGCCTTTGTTGAAAACCTTTCACAAAGCATTTTGTGCTGTTAAAGACATTAAGATGCTTCCGTCCATTCAGTCATAAATGTTCTCGTGACGCAATTCTGGGATTGGATTGCGATGGATGAACATAGCTCCAGTCTTTATGCTTCCCTTCACATTTAGAGCAGGAGACTGTGGGGTAGTGGCAGCAGCAGGAGATGCTACCCACTACAGACCTGCTTGTGACGTCTATCTGTGACAGGCTTTGGCATTATGACTGCGGTTTAAATCCTCGGAATTAGAGTGCCTGTCCAACTCTCAAGGCCAAACAACCTGACAGAGCCAGCCAAAGTTTTTGAAACCCCCAGACAGTCAAATAAGATGGAAATATAGTTACGGGCTCCTTTTTTGCATATTACTGCCACTCTTGCTGAGTATTGACCCTGTATGTGCTGGATGACATTTGTATTTTTGGCATTTTGACAGTGTCTGCTATCTCATTTCCAAACCTCTAGAAAGCTAAAGGCACTGAACTTGCCCAAACAAACATTGTTTAAATGGAAGACTATCAGACAGGAAGTTGGCAGTTGTGAGCTCAAATGGGGAAGTCGGGTTTGTTGAGAGACATTGGGTCACGTCCTGTTAAGTGTCAGGACATCTTCTCACAAGACCTTCCCACAGTGTAATAGCCAGAAGAACACAGCCAATACAATTCCTGGTGGCACAAGCATAAAACAAGCCAGTTCCACTGTAACAAGTCTAATTTTGGATTCAGCCAAAATGGCCAGGCAAACTGTCACAACTGTCAAGTACTGCACCAAGTCTGAATCGACGCTCCGTTGAGACACTGACACGCCGAGCGCGGCTTGGTTGACAAGAAAATGGCTGCCAGTGTGCATGGATCTGCATAAGTCGCATTGCAATTTAGTTGCTTGTCTGTGGGGGCTGACTGAGAAGCCAGTGGAAGAAGGCATGGGGTTGTTAGAGCTGCAGTACTGGTGTGATGGAATGTTTCTGACAGCTTTCAGACACTTGGCACTAATGACTCTCTCCATGCCCTGTGGGCAGCTTGGATTTTTCCGCCAGTCAATGTACCGTACAATTTAACCAGCCTTGCAAGCATGTAGCTGCACGCCAGCCAGTCAGCTCATCTCAATTAAATGTTGAGTGGAAATGTTTCAAACATTTCAATAGTATAACCAAAAGTCTAGATTCTGTCAGTTGACGACAGTGTTACGTCTGGCCTGTCTACGAGGTGTTTTGTGTTTATTTTATAGCTTATTTTGATCTTTATTTGTAAACATTGAAACGCCTAATGCTTGTTAGGTCTGTGTTGTCTACCAAAAGGTTATTTTGTCTGCCTTGTGGTCAACTAGGTATTACTTCTTGGTAGTGTGTGAAATCCTTGTGTTTACATTCTAGCCTACGGTAGGTTAAAGCTTAGTTACACTAGCAGGCTGTCAGATAGGGTGCACATGAGAGACAAATCAATGAGCACAAGCAGCCAGCAGCTTGGCTTGGGGGGGTTGGGGGGAGTATTGTAAATCAATTGCCAGCAAATTCATTTCCATTGATACCATCAGCCTAATGACAAGGCATAATAAAATGATAATCAGGCCTTTAGCCACAGGGAGAGAGAGGTCGTTTGCCAGTATGAGGCATGGGGATGTGTCAGTGGCCCAGATTCCCAGGTCTATGTGTGTAAATAGGGAGCATGTATTAGTGTGTGTCATTTGTGGCCACAAAAATGTACTGTATGTGTGTGCTTGCCTGGGTGTGTTTGTGTACACAATGCAGGGACAATTGACGTGCAACAGTGCTGTCTGACCTAATCCCTAAGGTATGCAGTCCAATGACAGTGGCAGATGGGGCAGTGAGTAGATTAAAATCTCAGCAGCTAACCTCGCGCCAACTCAAACAGACGCCGATTTAAATAAGGAGGTCTTAGACAATTACGGCACGATTCCGTCAGAGCCAGGAAAAGTCACGTAGGAAAATGGATCTGCATTTAGATGATTTGTTTAGCTTTTTAAGAACCACTGACAATCTTCACCAACAGCCAAACTACAAACAGTTAGGGTCATGGGCTGAGGTCAAACCCCAAATCAGCATAATTGAAAGACAGTGTTGTGTGTGAGGAGGAAAGACTAAGTAATCAGCAAAACATTTGTGGGCCAGGCCAGATTGTGGCAGGGCAAAGAAATTCCTCCGCTGTCGTGGTTGCAGTGGGGCTGAGATGTGGGTCGGCCCAGTGTGAGGCCAGCTGTCGGGGCCCAGTTACTCATGGTCCACTGGTCCGCCTCATTAAAGTTTCCTTCTAAATGGTCTGTACTGAGAGCCAAACTCCAGGTGTCTCACAGATGCACACACACACACACACACACACACACACATACATACATACATACATACAATGGCAGATGCCTAAAATGTTTCATGTGAGCGTTTAAAGCCCCTGTTTTGCAGGAGAAGTCCCATTGGGATCTGAGCCAAAAAGAGCAATATGCCCCTGCAGGCCACATCCCATTATCCATCCACTAACAGACAGACAGCTAAAAGATCTGACTACTGCTCCCCTGCCAAGCTCAGTGCCCTACTTCTGCCCCTGACACTAACAGACCAACACAACCGCACACACATGCACTTTGTCATTGTGCCAACACTAGCGGTGCCAAGCTTCGCCATTTTGGCAGCCATTCAAGAGAATAAGAAGACCAGGGGGTAGTGTCACTCATTTTAAAATCACCCATGACCCCATCTTAAGGGTGACATCTCGGAAATGTACGTCTTGTCTTGATTTGTAGGTCTCGGCATGATGTGTTAATTCCCCGAACATACTTCCATGATATCTTCCGTAAGATGGTGGAATACTACGCTTCTCCTATCAGAAACGTGGTGCCGTAGTGTTATTCAAGAAGGGTACATCCCCTGCATCTGCACACAGCGCATACTAGACTGAAATTGGCTTTGCAACATACTGTTTACACCAGGGTGGCAGGTGGTAGATTAATTAGCAGAAATTAAAGTCGTAGGATATGTGGGAGGTAGGAAGGGCCCATGAAACAGGAGATGGAGAGGCTTAAGAGATAGTGGAGGAGGAGGAGGGCCATATAAGCGTAAAAAGAGCTTTTCCATTGAAGTCCTACAAAGGGCATATTGGGGGTGAAGTTGAGGTTGCGTTGTTCTGCTTTAGTGACAGGATAGTCGTGTCTGTTGCAGGAGTTCATTCAGAGTTGAGCGAGACGACCGGTGCTGTAAACAAGTCTGAAGTTTATAGCCACTATTTGGGTTTGTTGTTCTACTGCATTCTGTCCCAACTGCTCTCAGGGCCGACAAAGCAACGACAGAGACAAAAAAAGCAAGGGTGCAATAAAAAGGAGAAAAAAAGCTGTGTGGCTCATAGGGTCTGACTGGGGCCCTAAAGACTAGGGTCAAACAGAGAGCAGTCTCAGGTCAAGCCCTTGGGTCCCCTGTCTTGGTCATCATGGGAACCATCTTGTTTTAGCACTGCCTCTTGCAGATTGTCCCAAAACAGGAAGTTCAACTGAGTAGGCAAAAGTTTGTATCGCAGTAAACCAGATGAGGATTGTAAAGTCAGCAATGTTTTAGAGTTTAACTTTCCAAAGCGATAGATTATTAAGACCAGGAACTTGGAGTTTCCCCACACTGCACTCACTACATTTTAGATCATCATTTGTTTCCTGATGTGAGATATTAGCATGAATCAGCACCAGCTCTCTGGGGACCATGTGAGAAGATAGAGGGGGTTACTGTGAAAGGGTAAGGAACCTCTTTTAAAATCTCTCTGTCCAAACAAACGGCCTTGAGGCAGAGGCGCTAACGTTACTACATGTCAAGGACAGGAAGTGGGAAAAGAACTACACTAGCTCAATAAAGGGAAAAAATAGGAAGGAGGGAAGAAGAGAAAAAAAAGACAGGATGTTGTGGTTGTGGAAAGGGGGAAAAAAAGCCGCCGCTCTTTCCTCACTGGAATCCGTCTTAATTTAAAAGGATTGGTTTTATGTGACTGCCCGAGGGGAGATGGGTTTACTGCAAACATGTTCAGAGACCAGGGAGGGAGGGAGGAAAAGGGAAAGACGTGAGGTTGGTGGAGGAAGCGCATGGGTCTTTTTCTAGCTTGCAGCTCCTGGGCAAAGCCAGCTTTATTGCAGGTGATGAAAGCTAAATGAATAGGTGGTTTAGAGGTCGAGTGCGAAACAGATTAATGGGCCTGGCCCGGACTCCTTTTCATCATTTTGCCCCTCCAAATAAAACTGGAAAGCTCACTTGTGTGTGTGTGTGTGTGTGTTTGTGTGTGTATATGTGTGTGTGATAATCTGAGCCTCCAGACTCTGCCACAGGGGTTGGAACCGTTGGATCAGTCAGCGTCTCATCAATCAAAGTGTGTTTCAGAGGATGTGTTAACCACCACCTCCCTCCCCTCCACACACACACACATACATACACACACCATGACACACCTAGTCAATAAATTCCCTGGTAACCACCAGTTCAGCTCTGTGTGATTCTCTCTCCTAGCTCTCCGAGTACCTCCCTCTTGTGGCTGGAGGCTGGATGTCGTGCCTCACAATGGGCCGACCCACAATCCTGTCACATCTCTAGTGATTGGTCTAAACTCTGATGTGTCGTTTCCAGGTAGCTTCATGGATGAAAGAAGGTCACAAACACCCGTCTCCAGGGGCCGCCAAAATAAAATACCAAGACCTAGCACCATGGCAACCGGTAAACTAATCAGTTGTGTCGAGGTGTAGACTAAACTGTTGATACTGACAAAAAGCAGGCCTCTCTGCTAGATCCTTTGACCAGACACAAAGTTTACACAACACAGGCACACACACAGACGGACACAAACCAACAGATGTGGAAACACAAACACAATTATGTAAACACACACACATACACACTCGCCCGGTGCCACTATGCCCCAGAACAAAAGCACAAGGAGCACAGTGACCTGCCAGAACCTGGGCCCACTGTTGTTGTGGTGTTGGTCAAGGTGACATCTGTTGGAGGATTTTAGATTCATTATCTGTGTGTTTGCAGGCTTATTTGGAGGAGCACTGATTGAACACACACAGAGTTTGAAGAAGCAGCGAGGTGGTGAGAGAGTGATAGTGTGTGTGCGTGTGTGTGTGTGTGTGTGTGAGTATGGGCTTGCACACACACACATAAAATGGCAAGGTGTGTGGGAGTCCCACCTCCCAGTTTCATTACTGCAGGGGAGCTGCATACCAGAGCCACAGATAACAGATAATAGCAGAGCAGGTACAGGCATGACCAGCACGCACACACACACACACACACACACACACAAACACACACATATACACACACCCATGATGGGAAATGAACAAAGGAACAAGCTGTGCAGCTGTGTGTATAAGTGAGAGAGATGTAAGAACAACACTGAGGAGGCCACAAGAGAGCCCTGATTCAGTCTAAACATTCTTTAACACACACAGTCACACACACACACACACACACCAATCAAGGAAATGGCAGAGTGGTAGCAGCCTTGCACACTACTCTGACCTTTCACTCAGTTCAATCTGTTAAATAAAATGCACCCCATCAATCCAATGTCTGACAGCGCTAATATACCTCATCTCTCATAGACAGTAGCTCACACAGACACACACAGACACACAGAGACACACACACATCAATCAGGTTTTTAGCGTACTAATACATCTCATCTTTCATTCATGGAGTGAATAAGCAATAATTTGTTTCATACAAAAATGTCTGATGAAAACTGCACAGGTGAATATTGGAACTGTGAAAGGCGCAGTGAAATACCAACAGTTTCTAAGCTTTTAGCTACCTAAGAATGTTCAAGAAAGTAAAACATCAGTATTTAAAGTCTTTGTCTATGTGAGATGGCAGACATTTTGTTTATGTCTCCAGACTCCATTTTTCATACACTGAGAAGGCTGTTTCTGCTCATTTGCTCCTAAATGTCTATGTCTCTCTCCCTCTATTTCACTCTCTCAGCTTTCCTCTGTCTGTCTCTCCTTGTGATTCCACGCCCTGAAAAATTCTTGGATCAAGTTTCCCTCCTTTTTTTTCCAACATGTGTTTTTTTTATTCCTTGCCTTGTACTCTTCTGAGTCTGGCAGGCCTGTGTTTTTCACCATAGAAACCGACATAACAGACGCATGCAGCCAAGCTCAAGCTCGGCAAACAGGGACCAAATAAAATCCATCATACAGCCGGTTTGTGCGAGGGCTTTTTCCCCCCGTGGCACCCAAGCCATGGTTTAGTAGGGTTTGGGTGCAGGGGTTTGGGGCTGCTGGGGGGCCTAAAGTTTTGAACAAGACGTCATTCGCTCAGCCAACCGGAGGAACAGTGTTTTTCAAGTGGACACACAGAGCAGAAATGTAAAAAAAATTGTGAAATAAAAGATGAAATCATCCTTATTCACTCCAAATTGTGAATTTGCTTTAGCACCGCAATGGTGCAACTTCGCAACCTCTAACACAATTAAGCTTGCCAGTCATGTGGAAAATAGCACCCTTATTTGATCCATTTATGATGTTATTCCCTAAAACGTTGGATATTTGCTTTAGTTACGTAAGCTCTCTCCCTCCACAGATGGAATGAGTGACGTAGCTCAGACGTGTGCCGTTTCCTGGCCAGGAGGCCGATAAGTACTAAGCCATTTCCCAACAAAAGATTCTATTCCAACAAAACCTAAACCTGTATAGAAATTCCTCACCAACATTTGGACCATTACATGACTAAAGATGTTGTGTCAAGTTCCCTGTGCTGCTGTTTATGTCCTGTTCTGTCTGTTTATGTGACTGCGCCAGCTCTGAATTTATGCTCTTACTCACAAGCATAGTGACTCACACACACACAAATACATCCTGTATGTGGTGACACAAAACAAATTTACTCACACAGGGCTACAAAAACATTCACAGGAACACACACACAAACAAACACAGGAACACAAATACACACACAAACACACACACACACACACACTGTCAGCTGACATTCACCAGTGCAGGCTAGCCAGTCGTCGGCCTGTCTCTTCAACCAATCACCTCGCTGCCCTCAGCCAACCCGCAGGTCCAGAGGGATAACTGGCCGTCTGAAAGGAGATTGCTATTGGTGGCCTGGGAAAATGTACGTGACACAGAGACAAGAGCCAGAGAGACAAGCTGTAGAAAGACGTCATTGGGTAACAAACAGACTGCTCTGGACAATGTTAGCTTGATGTCTGTCTCTTTGAATCTCTCTGCCTCTTTTTTCTTTCTCTACATTTATATCATTCTCCAATATCTCTCTCTGTCCCAGACTTCTTCCTTTCCCACTCCTTCTTCCCTTCCTTATCCTCTGATATTTATTTGTCAAGGAATACTCAGCTTGGTGTTTTAACACCTCTCGCTTCAGGTTCCTCTTGGTCTTTTTATATGATACAATTGCATAAAGGCATTTGGTAAACCAGGTGTTTCTTTCTTCTCTTTCCTGACCTGGCTCTGCCGGTAATGTGTGGGGCATAGCAGACTGATGACAGACACACTATCCTAATCTGCACTAAGCACTATGAGATACTGTTCATCTGCCTATGTCTTGAAGTAAATAAGAAAAAAGGATGGTATGTTCTTTCTCCATGTTAGTCCTTCCTGATATGTATTTTTATTTTCTTTCTTTATTTTTTTCTGGGGGGGGGGGGGCTAACTTAGAACACACCTGCTGCTCTGCAGCTTAATAGCCGTTCATGCTAACAACAATTAGCCTTGGTAACAGAGGCTAACTGGGTAATACTGACCACTTTCCTTCACTATTCAGCCTCTTGCACCACCCCATCCTCACAACCATAAGGCAGAGCCAGGAACTATAGCACCCGGTGCCAGGAACTATAGTTTGTGGGTTAATTTGTCCTTGGGATGCTACTGTAGGTTGCGCACAGAGGGGAAAAGCCCTAAGTGGGAGCATAGAAAGGAAAAACAGCTGTCTGTCTCTTGGAGAATGGAGGAAATAAAAGTGTTCCCTCCAGAGCGAGGATGTACCAGTTGAAGTTGGCAGACTCAGAGACTTTCCACTGACAATGTTTCCAAGAGGTTTCTCTTTTCCTTCTCTCATGCTCTTACGCTCTCTCTCTTTTCTTCTCTCTAAACTCACCCTTCTCACACACTGACCAGAGAGAGAGAGAGAGAGAGAGAGGGGAGAGAGAGAGAGAGAGAGAGAGAGAGAGAGAGAGAGAGAGAGAGAGAGAGAGAGAGAGAGAGAGAGAGAGAGAGAGAGAGAGAGAGAGAGAGAGAGAGAGAGAGGGATGTGAGAGCATTTCCTACACTTTCCATTCTCTGTATCTTGGCCTGGTGCAAGGTGACTAGATGTCCATACCACAGAGGAATAAAAGGGGACGAAAGAAGGGATATACAAAAAAGCTGAACAGAATTGCACAAGAAAAAAAAAAAAAAAAAAAAAAAAAAAAAACATGCACCATGAGCAAAAGCAGGAAGCCGCCAATGGGCTTAAGGAAATGAACATCAAACTGTCTGTGCTATGCAGCTCATTACAAACAAGGCCGACTGCCTCTTTGTGTTAAATGAAAACTACATCATAGCAACAGGAAATGCATAACTGCAATCACTTTAGTTAAGATAAATTTGAGCACCCGCAGGGTTAAACTCCTGCTAAAATAGTCTAGACTCAGCTCCCGATGCACTGCGGCTATGAGGGAGAGCCAGGCTGAATGAAGCAATGCAATCATCGTTCTTGCATATCATCTAATCTCCCTAGCCCTCCATGCAGTCACATGCAGCCCATAAACTCCAGGTGCTCCATGACACAACTGACTTCCACTCTCAAGGTGTCAATCTATGAGTTAGTGTTTTTTTATGCTGAGAGAGTTCATGTATTTGCATGTATGCGTGTGTGTGTGCATGGGTTCCATCATAGTGTTATTTGTCCAGATAGTGTTGTGTGGGATACCTATCAACCACTGAGATCAGTGCATGAAGTCGATTTGCTCGCAATAAAGTGGCCCCATAATGTACACAAGCCCTGTTGTGCAACCATAGTTACTCAGGGAGTGTGTTACATTGCTATATATGTAGAATTAAGCCAAAATGTGATTCTAGGCCTAGGCTCCAGGGCTTTAGGAAGGCAACCCAACACTAGCAGGTCTGCACTGGTGTGTGGGCAGTGACACAGATCAATTTCATTGAGTAGATTAGATTTGGGGAGTGCAGGGCCCGCGCCAGTGGTACTTTGTGAGGGGGGGGGGGGGGGGGGGGGGGGGGGGGACACTGAGCATGAGGCGCCTGGCTGGTCTTTTGGAGTCTGGCTGAGAGCACATACACACACATACACACAGCATGTGCATACACACATCCACAGACAAATACAAACTAGAACCCAGGGGGTGTGTGTGTGTGTGGGGGGGGGGGGGGGGGGGGCTGGCTAGGCGTGCAGTTAGGCAGCTGTTAGCGTTTCAGAAGAGATTAGCACCAGGTTCAACTGTAAACAATGAGCTCATTCTCTCGCTGGGCCCTGTGCAACACACCACATCTGCTTCAGAACAAGCTCCTTCATTGAGGGCCTTCCCTAACCCACAGTCCCCTTGTGAAATATTGAGCGAAAAAGTACATTTCGGAAGGCAGTTACATTGGACGAATGCTATGTAACTTGCCATGTTTTTGGTAGCCTAACTAGAAGTTTTTTCCCTTCACTATCTATCGCTAAAGCTAATGAATCAGACTCAACGGCAAATAGGTTGGTGTGTGTTGGAGACTATGTCCAATGCATGACTCCATACCAGCTGAATCTGTATTTGCATGGCTGTGTGCCTGTGCCTATGACTGTGTCTGTGTGCGGGTGTGTTTGTGCATGTGGGTGTCTGTGTGGGTGTCTGTTTGTGTTTGTGTGCGTGTTTGTGTGTTTGTGCCAGGCTAGCGAGGAGGGGCAGGCTGGCATGAGTGGAACAGACGAGAGGAGCAGGTGGCAGCAGGTGGGGGTGGACGTGGGGAGCAGAGGACGGGCCAGGCGCTCCTGCCCTTTCACGCTCCACGTGCCATCTGTGTCCGTCAGCACGGCAACGCCACGGTGACTCACCTCTGTGCAACCAGACAGAGAAAGAGAAAGGAAGAAAACGACAGAGAGAAAAAGAGAGAGAAGGGGTGCAAAGGATGTGCCTTGTCTTCCTGTTGTGAACGCCCTGAAACCGAGTGAATATTGTACTTGTGCTATGCAGACTTAAGTGATTTTTTCACTATGATGTCCTTGTTTAAATACTACCCAAGTGCAGTAAGCTGTTTAGAAATGCAGTAATTTCAAAACGTTGGGCTTGGATGAGTCCCCAAAGAGTCAATGTCACACTCTGCCAATTTAATTTGGCAGTCCAATTTATGGAATCATTAATTGCAACACTGCTCTATTTAATTTTCAAATGAGTTCAGGGGGGATGTCTTCAATGTTATGACCTTAGAAATGTCAAAGGTTTTCATGGTTTGGAATGGGAAGATGTTTTGAAACAGTTCAAACTTAATTTATGTAGATTATTTATTATTAATTTGACTTACTATGATAATGTGAAACATCTGAAATACTGTTTAAAAGCATTTGCTGAACCTGGCTTTCCAGTCAAACTAAAACCGACAGAGTAATAAAAAGACAGCCTGAACACACCATATCAAACAAAAATCGATGTCAACTCCATCGTCATTCATAACGCCATTGTCTTCATTTTCCCTTTGGAATGAGGAAAAAGAAAAAATACATATATTTGCAAGGTCAGGGAGAGAGGGCATGGCAAGTAGCCAACATTTTCTCTCCCTCTATTTCTTTTTCCTTCTCTGTTTCCCTCTCTTTATCTCTCTTTCTCTCTCTCTCAGTCAGGCAGTCAGGCAGGGGAGGGAGGGGAGCCACTGCTCAGGAACTCAATAATAACTTTCAGCAGTCTAGCCAGGAGGCTGGAGGCCCAGACTGCAGCTGTTCCATCCTCTCTCTCTCCCTCCCCCCTCCGCAGCCTGTCTCTACTCTGCTCCTCCCCCTCCTCTCCTCCCCTCCTCCCGTCGGCCCGCTCCAGAGCACTAATGTATTCTGCAGGCAGGCAGGGCCTTGGCTCTTAAAGAGACAAGCGACCAAATTGCATCTCCCCCTTGAATAGTTCAATTAGCACCACTGCTAACTAGGACCAGAGGAGGCTATTCTTTCTTCTTTGAGCCTTTCTTTCTCTTTCTCCCTCTCTTTCTCTCTGCCTTTCCTTTTCCCCCCAACTCTATCTCTTGAAAACTCAAGAGACCACTAAAGAAGAGTGGGCGAAAGGACAGGAGAGGAGAGAGGAGGGTAGATTGGGTGTGAAATATGTTAGCGACTTTCAAAGAACTAAGAGCGGCATTGCTGCTGGTGAAGGCGAAAGCACCTAGTGGAGGGCTTTCCTTTGATGTTTAATTTAGAGAGCGAGTGAAAAGGGAAGGGGCGAAGAAGTGTTGAGTGTGCTGAAACTGCGCTGTTTTCATCAAAGGCTTTTGGCTCTCCTTTTTTCACGGAGCACTGATAAAGTAGGCCTAGGACAGAATGAAGAGTAGGGAGAGGGCTAGGAATATAGCAGGAAGTATCAAGGAGGCTTTTGTAGGGAGCTTTGCACTTAGTGTGGCTTGGGGAGGTCCTGACATTATTTAGAAGCAGCTCCATATTTTTTGATTGGTTGAATGTGATATATCGTGACTCTGAAGGGGGATGTTTCTCGGGTTCTTGCATAGCCGTACTCTGACGTCACTTACTGAAAACAATATGTCCTATACCAGTCATTTGCTCTCTTCCAAACTCCCCCCTTTCCTGTCATTTGCCTCGCCTCCATCACATCCACGCTCCTATCTCTCCCTTCTCCCTCCCTTCCCATCAGTCTCTCCTTCATTTCTCCTCTCCTTCCATTCCTCACTCTTCTCTGCCGGAGAGTTTTTTCTGTTCTGCTCACTGAGTGAAAAGTGGAGCTCTGTGCCAGGCAGAGGAAGCAATTAAAAATTAATGGGAGCTGAGTGATAGAGAAACCTGCAAGGGCGTGCCGCCCGCCAAACACACACTCTCCTTCTCCCAGCAGTCAGCAATTTTCCCCTCTCTCTTTCTGCCTATCTACCCCCTCCCGCTCTCTCTCTCTTTCTGCCTATCTACCCCCTCCCACTCTCTCTTTCTGCCTCTCTACCCCCTCCGTTTCTCTCTCTCGCTCATCAATGCACATAGTGAAAGAGAGGGAAATAGAGAGCAAAAGGAAGAAATGCATTTTGTGACAACGTCAAAAGGTTTTTGTTCATTGTACATAATTTCTCGAGCCAACTGTATGTTTTAATCTTCCTCTTGGTATAAATGCAGTAAAGGTAACATGTGCGCCTTCCTCAACCCCTCCTGTCTTTCTCTCTTTTCACATCTCCATCCCTCCCTCACGGCAGTCTCCTCTCCACCCAACCCTTTTGGTTGTGCGTCTCCTCATGTGTGTCCTCAGTGAAGTATACAACCTCTGACCCCCGCTCTGGGAGACCTCATCACAGCCGCTCCACCAATCCCCCGGGACTCACTGGTCAAACAACCCGGGGGCTTCATTTGCATGCGGGTGGCCACACCACTCTGTCCCCTCCCCCTCTAAGGGCCACCTCTCACCCCTAACCCCTATTGTCCTTTCCCCCGGTCTAACACAGATGTGCTCCCTTCAATCTTCAGTTATTTTACTGTTCTAGCGATACGCTGGGTCTCTGGCAGTCCCTGGGCCTTCCTAAGACTCTCCTGCCCCTGATTGGGGACAGGGACAAGGGTTCATGTAAAAATGAGATGATCTGAGGGTGTGTAATCTTCTTGTGGACGTGTGTTTGAAAAGATCTGACTACAGGAAAAACGCTTTATCGGATGAATGCTTTATCAAGGTTGCATCTTAGTTAGTTTGAGTGTCTTTGAGTGTTGCAAGGCACGTTGTGAATTCGATTTCATTTAGCCACAGAGCGCTTGTGTGGAAAATACCAAACCGACATGGTTAGCCCAACAGGCCTACTCTAACTGAGAGTCTGTGGTAGGCAGCCATTTTGGATAACCCCAGTCGGTCTGGATAACCCCAGTCGGTTTCACTACAGAAGTGTACAAGTGCTTCTAACTTCCTTGCCACAGCTTGCTTGCTTGATTACTATGTCCTCTATAATGGTGAGCGTTATAATGTAACGCTATGTGTTGAATGCATGTAGTAGTTCAATTACCTGTGTATCAGCTGGTAGGGTGCAATAAATTGCATTGCATTGCATGTCATTTTGTAGTGTCACTATAGTTTAAACAGTAAAAGTTTTAAGTGTAGTTTTATACATTGTACTAACTGTGTTTTCAAGGCTACATTCAATTGTTTTTGATTGCAGTCTTGAAAGAGATACGTATTTTTACGTATTCCATTCTATGGTTTGCATTTGATTCTGTATGACAAAATGTTCATGTTTATTGACTTCATGTCAATTGGATGTCAAAGAATCAGAGAACACGACACTTACCTATTGATGTCAAGGGAATGGAGCCAGGTCACATGGAAAGAAAGAAAAATATGATTAGTCACAAAGTCATGTGTTCTGCTTCAGAGACGCTTTAAAATTAAAAAAAGTTTTAAAAACTGAAATAAAACAGATGAACACCAAGGTGGATTGGAGAACGCTTCAAATGTGTACTGTGCACTAAGCTGTGACTGTTTTTAATCTTTCTGTTCACGTATTCGGAGAAAGGCGGCTGCTCCTCCTCGGTAGTTGTTTTATTTTTCCTCCGTTTGGCTTAAGTGACACAGTGAAGAGGGCCTGTGAAATTCCAGACAGGCTCATTAAAGGCAGTAATTGCTTTAAGAACAGCAGCTCATAAAAGACCCCACTGCCTCCACCTCCTTCTATAAAAGCGGGGATCCAGGAGAAGGGACCCCAACTGTGGAGATGAGGTGATGTTGTGGGGGGGGGGGGTTCTTAACGTCTCTCAGCTCTCCCGAACTACTGTACCTTTCCTCCTGAACAAGTGTGTGAACCCCCCCCCACACACACACATGTAAGTTCTTATTTTTTATCAAGGGATAAGATACATACACTCACAGGAGAGGGGTTATGAACCCCAGAGCAGTGTGTGTCAAACCCCCTTCCCCCTCCCCCATCCCCCTTTTATCCAAGTAGCCAGAGGCTACTTAGAGGCAGTGTGCCTGCTCCTCTACTAGGCTGGATAATGAGGTAATAAGGGTGAAACTTTACCAAATCTGTTTGCTTTTCACACCCGGTTCTGCTAATTGCCTCCTACTACAACCCCACAGTTTGCATAATCACGTCAGTTGATGTCTAAGTTCCCCATACTAATGATGACTAAAGAGGTAGACTCTCAAATCTGTACTCTGGGCGCTTCCCAAGCACCAGGTGGGGCTTGTTCACTGGGAGTGCACACAACGTTAAGTATGACGATTTTAGTCAACTTCCTCACATAGATACTAATCCCTTTTCCACGGAAAGTTCTGGAGGAACATGGGCTGAAGACACCTTCATGATTCTCCGGAGGTCCCATTGAGAGAGGGGGGCATGGGTGCCACCCACGCTGGGGTTGACACTGTCTACCACTGCAGCATCTTATGCAAATGCTGTGCAGAATTTAAAACTGCATTAGTGATAAATGAGTACACATTTCAAAGTTGGATAACTCCCTTCAAAAGGTTTCTCTTTCTCATGCTGATTAATGAGTTAAGAAGATCCACCCCCCCTCCCCTCCTCTTTCTTATCTTTTTTTTTTTACATTGAGACTGCTAACAGGATTGGTCTAGCTAATGTTCCCTGCTTAACTTATTTCAGGCTGACTGAAAAGTGGCACGTTTTCATGTGAAAGGAGGGATAAATTGGAAAGACAAAAGGGAGATGATAGTTGACTTTCTCTTTTGGGCTCTTTTCTCTTCTGATTCGCTGGCTCTCAACAGGCTTGGCTTCACCCTCCCTGTAGCTTCCTCGTGTCTTCACAGCTAGCTAGCAGGGGGGCTACACTATCCCTGCACTAAAGGGATTAGCTGTAATTGGGACAAAAGGACAGTCCCCCTTGGTTTTGGTGCCTTGGGCCTCTTTTTGCAGACAGACTGCTACATTTCTACTGAAGATGGCAATCAGATGGCTAAAGTTAGCATTACTTACATACTCGCCCTCCCTCCACCCTTGTGCGCACAGAACATACTTCCTCCTACTCTACCTCTTGACATGTTCACTGATTACACAAATCCCTTTAGGCAGTTGCATTTGAGGGTTTCATGTTGGAGTTTAATAATACATGTCCGATAGAGGATGGTCTCATTTAACTTTTCAACTTTCAACGGCCTCAGCTGGTGTTATTTCTGCCTCGTCTAGCTCCAGCAGGGACAGTGGCGCTTAGGTTTCTATTCTCACTATCTCTTGACACTGCATGGCGTAGTCAGGGGGAGCAGACGCCGATGTTACAGCCGAGAAAAGAGACAAATGTGCATTGAAAGTGTCACCCAACACAGCGGTTCCTTCTGCGAGGTTGGGTGCTGCAGAAAATGTCTACCGTTTGAATGGTTTGAAAAGTTTGAATATTGCAGCAGTGTCCCCCACACAACCTTCTGCACACATCCCACAGCAGGTTATCAATAAATAATGAAAAGAGCGCTCCACATCTAACATCACAACATGCTAACCAATTGCTCTCAGAAACTGGAGTCGTGTGCCTTTTTTTACCACATCATCAACCCAGTGACACAATTTCAGTGTCCGTTCTAAACCCTGCGATGGGATGAACCCCACCTCAACCCTGAAAATATCTAGAAAGACTTAACAAACCGACGCCTCTTTTGAGGATTGGAGCTGGGGTGCTCTAAAGGAAGGTGAGAAGCAAGGGTGGAACCCAGGAGTCTTCTCCTCTCTTTCCTTCCCTGCTCTCCACCTCAGTAAGATCCATTAAAGAGCACAAAAGTCAGGCTTACTAGGCTTACTTTATGGCTGCCAGATGGCATCTGAGGGGCCTGCTCTGCCTGTGAACCAGCCTCCACCCCTGTAAAAGACTGACCAGTTTGACCCTGGGGCCATATAAACCTGGCGTCTAAGACAACAAGTCTCCAGCTACCAAGACGCATCATGATGGTCAGTCACCAAGAGACTGTTCACCTCTTTAAATGATCCTAAAACTGAGACTTCATGGATTTACACTCATGGTTTGGTCTTCTTTATGAACCATATGTATACAATGTATACATTGAGGAGGTCTTGCAGGAAGATTTGTAAACAGTTCTATTTAAGACAGTTCGTTTGTGGTATTTACAGTGGTATAAAACTATCAAGAGTCACGTGATTGTGGATGATGATAGAAGTGTTTAAAGGAGTACATGTGTTTCGGCTTGCCTGTGGCTTGCACCTTATCAGTGACCCTCACGATGGTGTCTGATAAAGGATCGTATCTGATGCCTTAACTCGCCACCCACTCCAGTCCACGAGTGTCGCGGAGGGTTCACGACCCTCCCTGACCTCTCTTTGAAACGGCCAAAGCCATCCCACGTCACCCCCCCCCCCCCCCACCATGGACCGAGTTTACGGTCTGGGCCACTGTAAAAAATAAAGAGGGAGGAAAAAGAGGAGGGGGACGTCTGGCCTAGCCTTTAGAAATGCAGCCCTGCTCTTTAAACCCTATCTTGAGAAGTAATCAAGAGGGGGGACACTTAAAGGCCTAATGACGCCAAATGTGTTTTAATGACTCCAGTCACGGCCTTCTCGCCTCACTTTAACGGCTAGAGAGCCTGAGTCTTCAGAGGTCAGGGGAGGGTCAGGTTGAATAACAGGGGAATGTAAACTTTGGGTCACCTCCACTCTGAGTTGTGGGTGGAGGCAGAAACTGGAAGCATTGCTAGCAGCAGTAGAAGTGTTTGTTCTAGAAATAGGATGTTGAAGGCCAAATATTAGAGGCCAAGTGTAACACGAAAAGTAGCTGGTTTACAGTACGGTTTCCATGCCAAGTGATAGACTAAAACTTTTATCGTACAGTTCTGCTGTATTTAACATGGAGGCTAGTACATGGGTTGGAATAAATTGAAGAAGAGGGATAAAGGTGTCAGGTAACATGTCACTACACAGGGACATTGTCTCAAACATGTATTTTGCATGAATAGACACTTGTTCTCTAGAGAAGACTGATGACATATTTTGTTTTAGAGCTTTTTTGTCCACCCTGTTCTCTTTGCTCCCCTCTTTTGCTCACATCTGGAGAGCAGGACTGGTGTTTCTGCCACTCCCCCTTTCCCTCACACACACACAGGCCTCTCTCTCTCTGAGGCACTGACATCATGTGCAACCAGATGCATGATGGGAAACACATGCTGGGGGAAGGAACATACAAGTGTTCTGCCAGAAGTTTCTACTCTCACTTTTTCCAAGCTTTGTTTTTTCTTATCTCACACAGCCCCTGCTGCTTACACATTGAACAATCATGTGTCCATTGACCACAATTTAGTATAATTTGCCAGACCTGCCAAAACAATTTTTTTCACTAAACATTTAATTTAGCTCTTCAACACTTCTCCTAAATGAAAACTCTGCATTGAATGAGTTTTTTAACTGAGATGTCTCCCCCTGGCCACATTCAGCTCATAACAACTTCAAGATTAATTTTTCTCACAAGAGAAACTGCTGGCTTTGAGTCTGAAACTTATGTCCACAGTCATTTGTACTCCTCCCTTAAGCAAAACAAGTTGAGCGCAGAGGGGGTAGAAGTTTCTGGCCCTGGAGGGAGATGTGCATGCTGAGTGGCTAACTCTTTCCATGGCTGCAGCAAGATCTGTGCCAAGAGAAATCCTGTGTCTTCCATGTCCCCCCCTCCTCCATATATGCACTGTGGGCATCAACAATGTAGCCATTAGAGTTAAACCTTGCTGATACGGCTAATCCTTGTGTTCAGGTAAACAACAACTTAATACCAATCAGCAAGGGATGTTCTAGTTGGAGGCAACTGTACTATTCTATGCACCTCCCTCTAGCTCTCTCGTCTTTCTCAGTCGTTTTTTCTTTTCTTTATGATTGCCTTAACGCCGCCTCAGTGAAAGTCAGGCCTGCCACCAGTGGTTAGTGCAAGTCCGAGAGAGGGGAGAGGGCACTAGCCGATACACACTCACACACACACAGCCACAAGACTAAGCACAATACCCAAGAATTAAACAAGATTACGCAGACTCACAGGCATCTAAAACAGACACGCAACACACACACACACGCAACACACACACACAGGCCCTGACTGTGACGAGCGCACAACAAACAACAAAACAAAAGCAGATTAGCGTCTCAAGTGGTGAGGGTGGCAATGGAAATGAATAGTGCGCACTTTGCAGTTGATAAGCCCTTACGTGCCAAAGGGCCGGGTGATTACCTAGTTTGCAGCGATGCTAATCTCAAAAGCTGCTTGGGAGTTTTTAAGATACAACGTGGAAGCCTGTCCTCTCTCTCCTGTCTCTCCCCTCTCGTGGCCCAGCCAGTTTCCGAGGGATGCTAATAGCGCCAAGTCCTAATTCTAGCACAAACGGGGCATGCCCGGAGTGTAAGAACTTGCTCTATTTTTAATGCTGCTAGCCCTCCTCTCCACTCCCCTTGAGAGAGTGCAGGCAAGGCTAGGCTGGAAATGAGACCAGACTCCCTCAGCTACCACCTCCATGAAACGGAGAGGGAAGGGGAGGAGGCAGGCTAGAACTGGGAGGGAAATGGAGAGAGTACAGGGAGGTCGAGATAAAAAGACAGAGAAGAAGTCGTAGTAGAGGATAAAGACAGGCAAAAGAGGAGAGATGGGTAGGAAGGGGAGAAAGGCTGAAAGGCTGAAAGGCCAAAGGTTTCTTTCAGCAAAGCAAGACAAGGGTGAGTATGTGTGACGGTCCCCTTCTCTGGAGTCAAAGGCGACTGTTTCCTACCTAATCTCAATGACTACATGAGTGCTCTCTTGTCGCTTTACCCTCCTCTTCCTCCGCCCCTCCTCCTTCTATACCATATCTCAGATGTCTGAGAGAGTCTCGCACAATCGTAAACCTGTGAGTGCCTGTGAGTGCCTGTGTGTGTGTGTGTGCCTGCTTGTGTGTGTACATGCGTGTGTATTTGGACAAATAACACTGCATAAATGCACACGACCACACTACTAAGTGAGCCTTACAGAAAAAACGGAGGGATTAAGTAAGCTTACAGTACATGTCCTGTACATGCAACTCTGCTTGAGTCAGACGGGATGCTTACATAAATGTCAACAGGGGCATTGCCCCCGGCCCCTAGCGCTCCCTGGCCCAACCAGAAGGACAGAGGGAGAGAGGGAAAGAAAGGAGCGAGAGAAAGAGGGGATTAGGGATGGACAGAGGCCGAGGCCCACGTCTGGGTAATTGGGGATGACAGGCCTTGGATGCTGCACCAGTCTCTCAAACAACAGCACCTCTGAAAGAGGGGACAGAAAGAGGGAACAGAAGAGAGATGGATGGAGGGGTCAGAAAAGAGGTGGGGGGAGAGAGAGGGAACGGGAGAGAGAAAGAATGAGGGAGGGAAGCAGTCATGGAATCAGACGTGTGAGCTGCCCATGAAAACAGAGAAGGGAAGTGGAGGGGCAGACTAAACAGGAGGAGCAGCCAACAGGGCTCGGGTTCCACGCGGCTGAGGTGGTAATCAACTACGTGTCTAGGAGCACGGTGGCATCGTTTACCTCTCAGGGTTTCGACAACATGCCATGTTTGTCTGTGTGGCTGTGTGTGTGTGTGTGTGTGTACAAGTATTGCACTACCTCTGCAAAATGTTTAACACGCACACAAGCTTTCCACCTGCCTGGCAAAATGCTGAAACGTAAATCGGTACAAACTATTTACACCTCATTCTCGGTATTGGACCAGTGTGAGGTAGATTACATACATTTACACTTCAGTCTACTAACCGAGTAACACTACAGTGTATAGTATTTTAGATAGAGAACGGTAATGAACGCATTCCAGTGCATAATATCTTTCAAAAAACGTGCAAAGAAAATCTTGCAGATCTGCTGCAAATCTTGCACATGTAGCCAGCCAGTCCTACAGAGGTGAGCGTGCTAGCCCAGCTTAGCTCTGGGAGAGTGGGGAGACTTGTGTTTGCTCATGCGAGTGTGTGTGTGTGTGAGTGTGTATGTGTATGTATGTGATGCTGCATTCAACTGTGCTGTACTGCAGAGGCGCTGAGGCGCACTGTAATGCGGCTCCGGAGTGGGGGAAGAGGAGAAAAGGGATAGAGAGAGAGAAAAGAGGAGGGAGACGTTGTACACACGCACGCGATGCCGGCTAGAATCAGGTCAGGCCGAGCACACATGAGGCCCCCCTCACAAATAGAACACAGCTACAGTGGAGTTCTTCTATTCAGTCTCTTTCAGTTCACACATTCCCACTCTGTGAATTCTCAGGGCTTTGTTTTTGAAGAATTTCCAGCACAGTACCAGTACTTAGTATAGTAGGCTAATGATGATTATCCTTATTGCATGGTTTGTTTGCTATATTTTATATTGTGCATATTGCAGCACATTTGTTTAGAAAATGACTATACTTTCATTAGATTTAGACTCAGGAATAGAAGAAGCACAGGGTTTTATTGAACCTTAGTTAAACATATTCCAAAGTAGAAATACTTCACAAACTTGGTTTCATGGAAAATATATAATAGAGTAAGATGTAGAAAGTCTATACCTTGAGTGTGAGGCTAAAAGTAGACTACAAACACACACACAAACACCACCCTAAAACAAACCCATGTTTGAAAGTAGATCCTGCACTCCACCTTTAGCACCTCCATACCGTCACCTCTTGGCTTCTGGGCATGCTAATTACTGCATTGCCTGTCTCAGGTCTCCAAACAGAATGCTACGTGCTAAACGTTAGCCCCGAGGGCCTCTAGACCTCTCCGTCGGTTTAATTAAAGAGCTTTTAGGAACTGAGCCCTCCAACTTCCACCTCTCTCTCACTCCCTGACGGACAGTTGACCCGCACCTGCTGTCTCAGCTTACAGGAAGCCTCGCCAAATGGCTATGTGAGATGGGGGGAGCTTGGCTAAGCTCAGGTGAGCTAGGCTAGGCTAAAGTTAGCGCTTGGGGGCTCAAAGTCGGAGAGAAAGCTTCCTTAACCACAGGGGACGTTTCACTGACATTACAGAAATAGACTGAACGACTCACAGCCTAAAGTCTGGGGTACTGTTACACCTGTGCCTCCTGGGCTAGAATTGTGTACAGGATGCTTTTCATTTCAAGGCCCTGAATATGAAGCCCCACCAAGTCCCGGCCCTCTTCCCTGGTGCACTTTACATCACCCATTCAGTATGGGCAAAATGGCTAAGTGCATTAGGGATGATATGATTATTATATAATGATTACGGTGGTGATTTTGTTGAGAAACTCCACATTTCCTGTTCTGTCCTCAGGAGGATTAAGCTGACAGACTGACAGACTAACAAGCTGCTTCCGGGGGCTCGTCTGTGCTGCAGAAACAGACAGCAAGCCAGGGAGCAAGCCTACGCCAAAACCCACCAGCTAAAGCTGCATGTCGGTGTGTGTATGCTGCACACCCACTGGGTAAGTGTGTGTATGTGCGTGTGTCTTTAGCACACCAGCATGTTCCCTCCAGTCCAACCCACCAGCCAGGAAGCAGCCCAGGCCCATTCTTATTTAGCCCAGGAAGGGCAGATTTGCTTAGCAACCACATTAGCGCTCCAATCACAGCGGCATTTGGGATAATGCAGGGCCAAGCGCGTGCGGGGGCGGCATATTAGACACACACACACACACACACACTGCTGCTTTTCCCTTAATGCCCTGGCTCTCTCCAAGCACGATAGAAAAGGAGAAAGGGAAAGAGACAAGAGAGTGGTAGGGTACAGTTTGTCACACTAGAATGGCTGTCTCTTAATGCTTGAGCTCTCTCCCAGCGCAGCCTCGCAAAGAGAAAAAGAGAGAGTGTGAGAGAAAGCAGTCAAATGGAAGGAGGAAGGGAGGAGGAGGACAGAGGGAGGTTGGTGAGAGGGAGAAAGAGAGAGAGAGAGACAGAGAGAGAGAGAGAGAGAGAGAGAGAGAGAGAGAGAGAGAGAGAGAGAGAGAGAGAGAGAGAGAGTCACAGAGATTGTCACAGAGGACTCCCGCTGTCTGGCACCTTGGCACACACACTAAAGTAAATCCATTATCGCCCCCCCATCCTCCCTCCCCTCCTTGTCTCGCTCCCTCTCTCTATCTGCCATGGAGGTGTCTGACTGTCTGCATCACCCCATCAAACTAATAGACTGAAATAGAAATCCCTCTGCTGTAGTGGCGGGTGCTATCTTTGCCTGGCAGCCCTACTGTAAGCCTCTCTCTGGGCAGCGCACAACTGCAGTGTAGGTTATTTCATGAACCGTGCGTCAGTGAACTTCGGGTCAGGCTAAGGTTAGAATTTTCAATAGAATAATGCAAGCATTCGTGTTGAGCTAGCTCAACAAACCCCTGTTTCTAATGATGCTTCAGGTGTGTATATGTCAGGAGTAGAAGTCCTGTAGAAATATGGAATGTATATGTAGGCTGATTATGTTATCCATGCCTAAATAAACATGTATCTGGCTGTTTGCAGTGTTTACTATTGTAGACAACAGGCAAAGACCCGTGGATGGGTTCAAAGTTCACTAGCACTTTCTGCAGGCACATACACATACACACAGACAGACAGAGAGAGAGAGGGAAAGAGAGTAAACAAGACCCTGTCCAACCGGAAAGACTGAGAATCTTTGAACAGTATTTCGTTCAACTGTCCATTTACAGGCCATTTATGACAGTTGGTGTGTCTACAATCACGACTGCTTGTGTAGTTGTTGTTTCCAGAGGCAGTTAGGTGACCCATCTGTCACTGCAGGACTCAAGTGTCTTCACACACGCTCTTTGTGAAAACGTCCTCAATTTCTCTTCTGCTGTTCACCCATTTTATCTGTAACCTCTGACTCTGGCAATGTGCTCTGATACTGTGCAGGCACCCTGGCTACAACTCTGTTGTTTGTTTTGTTTTGGGGTTGGGGTAGTTTTTCTTTTTTTTTGCCTGCGAGGGCTATCTTTGTGAAGGGAGTGTACAAAGGCGCTTTAGTTCAGGCAGGGTGCTGAGCTGCCTCAAACCAGCCCGGGTGGCCAGCACATGCTGGTGCTTTCCACCCGAGCCCCGGACATTTTGTTCCGAATAAGTTGAACTCTGCGGAGAGAGGGAGAGTGGGAGAGAGGGAGAGAGGGAGAGGGGGAGAGAGGGAGAGGGGGAGAGAGGGAGAGGGGGAGAGTGGGAGAGAGGGATACAGGGAGAGAGGGAGAGATGGATAGGGGGAGAGATGGAGAGAGGGAGAGAGGGACTGAGGTAGAGATGACTTGGCTTAGTGGTCAAATCACAAGGCTGGAGTGGGGAAGTATGAACCAAAAAGGAAATGAGTGAGAGGGGGCTGAGGAGAGGGAGGGGTGTGGGAAGAGGGAGGGAATATAGGGAGGGAGGGAGAAAAGAGAGACGTATGGGCAGGGCAGGTCAAAAGTTGTGATGTTAGCGTTGTCAAAACACTGGGTGTGTCAGAGGAAGTCGTTGTGGTGTCTCATCAAAACCAGAGATTCCTCCTGCCGCAGCCAGGGGCGAGTCATAGCCAGACACCACAGACGAGCAGAGTGCCATCTTACTGAGACGCACAGCTGGCAGCTCTGACAGGTAAGGAAGTGGCAGGAGGGGAGGCGAGGAGGGTTACATTTCAGCAGGTGAGCATTAAGATGCAGAGGTATCAGTATATGTGGGTGGATGTCTGTGTGTGTGTGTGTGTGTGTGGGGGGGGGGGGTTCGAAAACGCTGTGTCGTTATTCTGATATGGCAGACAGGCAGTGTGTAAGCACCAGAGTGAGTGCTCTCCCTTTAAAGGGTCCATCCCCGTGTGGCTGGGAGCCTGTTTGTCCACCGGCAATCACCCCACTCAGGTCACATGACTGGCTGACACAAGCCAGCCACTGTTGAAGGACAAGGGGAGGGGACACACTTCAGCATCAGCAACCTTGCTGACCTTAGGACTCTGGCCTGGGCTCTGGGAAAAAACGGAATCAACAATACTATCCTGCATCCCTATGGAAACATCCAAATAAAACATTCCATATGGCAAAATAATATATATTGATCTTGGAAAACATTACAAAAGTTGTTGTTTAGTCTTTCAAAAACGACTATGCGACTAAGCTGCAAACGTCATAGGAGGCAAACACAAACCCTGAACTAATAGAGCTCTAATTTGTTGCCATTTTTCATAATATCAAATTGAGGCCTGAGAACTCAGTTGAGTGGGTTAAGATCTGTTCTTTCCTTTCCTCCACCTCATCACTCTTTCCCTGGCGTTGGTTTCTCTGACGGTGGAACGCTAATGGACACATTAGCCGCTGGATTCTCCCTCCGCGGAGATTAGGTGCCTGTGTGGCCTTCACTTACGTCCCGATCCACATCGGGGATCTATCATTTCATTACAGCTCGACAGAAGAGGGTGGAGGGGGGGTTATCATCCAGTCATCCCTCCATCTATCCATATCACAAACCTGCTCTTGGCTGCCACTGCTGTCAGGCCTAGCTTTTGTTAACACTAAGTAGCCACAAATGGGACCAGAGGAGCCAATTTTGGTAGTGTAAATCGCAGACGCATATTGAAGATGGTTAGAATTTGCCGAGGTTACGGGGCTGTCTGATTGGCTTGTCTTTTAAAACAGCTTCTCTCAGCAGCTCAGCCAGTCTTAAAAGGTAAGTGCTGAACACCATCACCTTTAAATACATTCAGCATTTATGTCGTTTGTTCAAAGGCTAAATTGGACAGAGGGATAATTACCTGCCTCACAGATTTGTTTCCTGAGGATGGGGGGGATTAAGGATGTGTGTGTGTGTGTAAAATCTCTCCAATGCAGGTATGTGTGTGTGCGTGTGTGTGTGAGTGTGTGTGTGTGTTTGTGTGTGCGTGTGCTGGACCTGAGATCTATTGATTGCTGTAGGAAGTGGATTCTGATGTTTCACGACGCTTCCTGAGTTGGATAGCTGTTCCACCAACAGAGACAGGAGCCCCAGACGAGAGAGAGAGAGAGAGAGAGAGAGAGAGAGAGGAGAGAGAGAGAGAGAGAGAGAGAGAGAGAGAGAGAGAGAGAGAGAGAGAGAGAGAGAGAGAGAGAGAGAGAGACTATGAGAAGAGCAGTGAAAGAAAAAGAGAAAATTAGATAGGGAAGAAAGGGGAGACAAAACATCTCTAGGTCCGTCCTTCAGCCAAGACTAAACAGTGCCTCCCATTTCATTTTCTCTTATAATAATACGGTCCAAGCTCTGTGCTCCAGTGGAAAATCCAACATGGATAAATCCCAAGCTCCCCTCTCTCTCTCCTATGAAACTAACCTCACTAAGGTAACATTCCTCTCACAAAATACAGTCTGATTGGGTTTCCAAATGTAAAATAAATACACAGTCAAGGGAGAAGCAAAACCAAGAATTTTTCTCTTCTTTTGTAACGGTCCAACTAACCTCAAACAAAGAGTGCAGTCATTGGTGGACTCTGTGTGGTCATGTAAACCAGCATGCTGGGACTAGGCTTGCAACATGCAGTGACTTGGATTCGCACTCGCCGATATGTGTCTGCTGCATCACACAAACACACAAAGTCCGTCAAATATGCTGCAGAGCCTCGCCGATGCCTAGCAGCTATCCCTAAAACGGGGGTGGGGATGAAAAGATGGAGAAAGAAGAGAAAGGAGGAGGGGAGGGAGGTTTTTCATCAGCGCTTGCTTCCTCCCAGTCGCTGGATAGGCTTGTGTGGCCCGAGGGCAAGGTTCAGCAAAGGACCTGACCTATGTGTGTATGTGTGTGTGTGTGTGTGTGTGCGTGTGTGTGTGTGTGTGTGCGCACAAAATTAAATGAGACAGATGATCCTTGTGAAGGAGTAGAGGTCAGATGGAATAACTTGGTTTGTCCCACACAGGCACACGCGTGTGGCAGCAGATTGACAGGGGCCTGTATAAATGGCAGTAGGCATTATACAAACAGATGTCCTACTGCTTAAGAAAGCAGCTCCCAGACTCCCTTTGAAGAATGAGGAGAGGGGGCTGACAGTGAAAATAATGCCTTTCTACTCAAAGGTAGTTTTCAGTAGGAGGGGGCAGTCTAACATTATACAAATTTCCTTGTCTAGAGATCTACAATTACATCAATTATAAGCCAAGGGTTTAAATAGTACTATTGTTTGCTCTGTGTGTGCGCGCTGCCTGACTGCGTGTGTGTAGGAGTACGTTGATATGGTGTGAGTAAATCAGAGTGCATGTGCATAAACACTTTTGGTTATGCATGTTCAAGTGTGTGTGTGTGTATGATTTACAATGAGAGATTATATGAGTGGAGGAGGGGGCAGGGGTTTGTGACGAGAAATCAATGGGTTTCACTTGAGCTCAGAGAGGTAGAGGACAGGCAGAGAGAGAGAGAGAGAGAGAGAGAGAGAGAGAGAGAGAGAGAGAGAGAGAGAGAGAGAGAGAGAGACAGAGAGACAGAGAGAGAGAGAGAGAGAGAGAGAGAGAGAGAGAGAGAGAGAGAGAGAGAGAGAGAGAGAGAGAGAGAGAGAGAGAGAGAGAGAGAGAAGTGAAAGATAAGGAGAGGAATAAATAGGGACTGGGCTGTGGCGACTTCCTTAACCTGAGAAGCAAACGCCCTAGCCAGAAGGAGGGATCCACTTTCAACACATTGTTTTATTTAGTATCTGCATCGCCAGTTCATTTGCCAGAGTGGATCTAGGATGGGATTAATTGAAGAGATGGGTGATTTGGGGGGAGGAATGGCCAGAGACCCTAGGGCTAGGATGTTAATGACATTATAAGCCATTGTTTCCAACACTTCATTCCACAGGAGTAAAATGAGCCGGTGGGGCCCAACCCTCACACCAATACTGAGGCCTCAGCACACACACACACACACACCACCTCCACTTCCTGTAAAACTGCAGCCAAGGTGTGGCAGGCAGCCCAGTGTGTTTCTTCATGCTGCCACGCTGGCAGCAGTATAAACTAATCTGTCTAGCTCTCCAACTCAGGTCGACATTTCCCACCCTAACTTCAACCTACACCTCAGCTGCTTCTCTCCTCTCTGTTACTGCACCAAGGTAAACTACATCCTTGGTCAAACCATTCTGTCGTGGATTTCCTTATAACCTGGCTCCGCTAAGGTTGACTTGGTGACATTCTCGGGCAGTCTGCAGAGGATATCCTTTCATTTCAGCTGCCTTAGGGGGTATGGGCTGGAAGTGATTGCCTATTCCGTGGTGTGAGCTTCCACCAGTATACTTTATCTTCTCTCTATCTTTCTCTGTGTGTGTATTTGTGTTTTCTGTTAAACAGCCCCAGACATTACAGTATGTATGGTAATCAACAGTAGCAGTTTATGCTCGCCGGTCAAGGTTTAGGACAGATGCTTTGTTGGATCGATAGGGCAATTAAGTCCATCTCATGTGGGATTAATCTTGTGTAAGGTTAACCCAAGCACTCCTGGAAGAGCCCAGAGCAGCCAGACATTTCAATGAGTCAGTAGACTAAACAGAGCCAAGATCACTGACGTTTACTGATTGTATCTCTGCCCTGCCCAGTAAACACAAGGAAGCAAACTTACTACACATTTCCCGTGCAGTCCGAAAATAAACACTGTTTATTTTTTGGAAAACAGAGTTGCTGGGGACCTTTCTCATTTCACCTCAGTAATGGAAGGGTTTGGATTAAATGTATTAGGTGTCACAAAGTTAGCTTACTTCAATACACTAGCCCTATACATCGGTATAAGTAGCTACCAATGGTCAGCATTAGCGACGAAGAAAGAAGAGCGGAGATGAGACAAGGGAGAGGAGGGGGCTCCAACAATCACCAGTATTCTCTGAGTCAGCCTCCAGGGAGACCTGATGACCTGACGGGGGGAGGGGCTTTCATTGTCATCTCATTCTGTCTCATCACAGAATCCCAGCTGATGCCCACTTGCAAAAAAAAAAAAAAAAAGATGACAAAAGGTCAACAAACAAACCCCGTTGAGCAGGGGCTGACCCCCAGACACCCGTTCCTGCTCCTCCCCCTGCCAAACAACACCCCCCTGAGCTCCTGGGGGCTGCCCTTTGACATGGCTGCAGCAGCGCCAGTTCTTTTTTTTCTTCCTTTTTTCTATTCAACGCAGCCTCAACAAAGAGGCGACAACAGAACACACCTCTGGCCTTTTCATATTTCAATGGCTGGCGCTCAGCTGGGTCGCCAAATGTCCATCGCGGCAGCTGACATCATGACTTTTAGAGGGGATGTGGGTTATTCGATACATCCCCAGACCACATATTTAATGTTTTATGTAAACGTGTGTAGTGTAAATATATACCACACTCTTTCAAATTCTATGCCCAAATCAGCAGCATAATTTGTATGTTGTATTAGCATCTTGTTAGCAGCTCCCTGCATTGCCTCTCCACTGTTACCATAACAGACAGTTGAGGTATATAGATACGCTCTCTGCAAAGCTCTGGTTTTGTCGTCCTCCAGTTTCAATGAGCTAGTTCAATCTGCAACGAGATTAGCCAGGCTTCAGGATTGGGTTTTAGCATTAGACCTGTGGGGGGCGGGGGGGGGGAGTCTGTCTCCTGTCTGTTTGCTGTGTTTGCTGTGAGTTATACCACACTAGCACACCTGACAGGGTGACTGCAAGTGTGTGTGGGGCGGGGAGTGTGTGTGTGTCAGTCTGTCTGTGTTTGGATTCCAGGGATCTCTCAGGAGGCGTTGTGGAGGCGAGGTGGGGGTGGTGTGCGTAGAGGAGTCGAGGCCCCGTCACCGTGGGAGACAGACAGATGGGGATGGAAATGAGTAGGCAGTGCGCTCATGCTAATCTCCTCCCACAGCTGATCAAGGCATAAAACAAGCACGCACACAGACACAAACACACACAGTTATACACACAAACAGATATACACACACACACAGACTTGCCCACGCACAATCACCCACTAAATGAGGCAGAATAGCCCATTCCTATTCAAATGTTCCCTTGCGCCTCACATGGAGATTTTGGCTAAGTAAACATTAGATAATTATATGAGTGTTAAAACAGCCTTCACTAGGATGCTTTGTCAAACACAAAAACATTTTGGTAGGCCTTTCAGCGGTAAAAAGAGTCTAACGTTTATTAAAAGTGTATTTAATGTGACAGACATATAAGAATTAATCTTTAGATTAGTGTTTGTGTTTCTGTGTGTGCGTGTGTGTGTGTGTGTGCATGCGTGTATGCGTGCGTGCGTGTATGTTTGACTTCCTTCATCAGACATCTGCCTCGAGGGAGCTGCTCAAAGGCATGTGATAGGCTGACGGGACTGAAAGAGCAGAGAAGGTGAGAGGGGTCATCATTTTGGGGGGGGAGGTCATGTGACAGACTGCTCCTCCAAACACTGGGAGGATCTAAAGGCCCAGCGTCACCAACACAAAAGAGAGGTCCTGGGCTGAGGCAGCAGAAAAGTTGCCACCCCATCCCCCTGCTAGTCCCCATCCCCCTGCTAGTCCCCATCCCCCTGCTAGTCCCCATACCCAGGCTAGTCCCCATCCCCAGGCTAGTCCCCATCCCCCGGCTAGTCCCCATCCCCAGGCCAGTCCCCGGCCAGCCAGCCTTGTCCCACGACCACTCTCTCACACAGTCTGGATCCTGTATCCACAGAAATCCACTGCCTTCTGCACTTTACATAAAACCCACACAGGCCTGGACAATTAAAGCTCTATAAATTCATACTCGTCACTATAACACACTGGAAAGAGACCATGATTGACCAGCACAATGACAAAGCAGAGATAACATTTACAGTAAAGGATCGTACATGTAATTTGATGGTGATTTGAATGTGAAAAATGTCTTATTTGTATGTCCTCTCTTGTTTAAAGAACAACATACATGTTTATGGTCTGAACCCCTCCTAAACAGAGCAAACAGAGCATACCAGACACACTAGTACACCACAGTCACCATCACCGCATCTATCTTCATCCACACATACACACCCAGACACAAGCGGGAGAAAAGGACGCCATCTCCATTTTTAAAACTATGATTTACTGCTAAATGTTCCTGCGAGTCAAAACAAACAGAATCTTCTTCCTGTGTGTGAAAAACAACTACAGTAAGACTCTCTGTAACAGACTGCTTTACTAGAAAAGGCTTTTCTTCCTACAAGGTCTGTGGCTTAGCTACATGGGTTAAGATCATCATCCTTGATTTAAAATCTGCCCGGGCATGCATATGTAAATTAAACCCAATAACTGGCCGGTTCTCTGAGTGTCATTGATTCTCAGAGCGGATGCTCTAGAGCTTGTTGGATGATGCTATGAGTTCGTGGAAGGAGGTTGGGGATGCATCTAGTTGATACAATAGTTGGGATTGCAGGGCCATGTGTGCCAATGAATACTTCAAACCCCAAGTCATCCTGCAAACAGTCTATCTCATTAAATAAACACGGAGGCCCTTGCTGCCTACAGTAATCTACCATCAATAATAAATAGCCATGAAAAAATTGTAACGTTGTCGTTCGCTACCCGGCAGTCTGTCGGTGTCATCAAATTGTGCCAACCGACTGAAAACCGTTTTTTCACACGAAAGCAAAGAGAAGTCATTGGGTTCTTTCGTGTGATGTCACGACTGCATGTACCGGGGCATGCCCCAGGTTGCACTGCCATGCTAAGTGGAACTTCTTGCTCAATCGGAAGGTTGTGAACACCACAAGAAGTTCACTGAGCAAGGAAAAAGGCTTACGTGAGGTTGATTTGCGTGCAGGTTCTTTATTCCTGAAAACATTCACTCTGAACTTAGCATGCACCATTTAGAACCTCTTTCCCAAACAGGACCAGATAGCACGGTCACACACAGGGTAGCAAGGCAAGACAAGCATTCCAACCGTCTCCATACTTAGGGAGGGAGGGGGATCACTTCACACATGGTCTCCTCCACTCCCCCAGCCCCGCCTTACAGCCAGCAGGTACATCAATGTACTCTCCAGCCCCCTCTGTCTCCATGATCACAGAACCCTACGCAGTGCCCTCCATTAGTCATGTGCAGACGCTCCTGACGGATCCAGAGGCTGGGAGGCAGGGGAGGGGAAGTGCCACAGAGGAGGAGAGGGAGGCTAGACATTGCCCTGTGATGGGGGGTCACAACTTCTGCTTTTTCTATGTATGTCTGCAGGGTTGGTGCTAATCCACAAGGGTGGTGGAGGGATGATGTCCATGTTAGTGCGAGTGTGTGCGAGTGTGTGTGTGTGTGTGTGTGTGTGTGTGTGTGTGTGTGTGTGTGTGTGTGTGTGTGTGGTGGGAGAGTACATACACTACCTTGCTGTGTATACTGTGTGCCCAATCAAAGAAAGTGAAAATAACCACCACCCTGAAAGAAGCTACCTAGATTGTTTTCAGATGTGTCTTTGAACTCCGTCTGAACAAACCAGCCAAAACAGAGAGACTTTGACTTTAAAGAGCTTGAATGGAATCATCAGCTGCTGGCAGGGAAGATATGAAAGGAAAGATCACATCTTCTATTCTCCATCTTTTTCACACTCTTTTGAAGAATTTCCCAGACACGCACAGTTAAGTGTGTCACCTGTAATTCTCTCGCTCTCTGGCTCGTCATACATGGTTCTGTATTTTCTTCTTTTGTCTTTGTGTTTGTTTGAACCACATGAATACTTTTCATTCTACGGCACGATTCCTTTAAAGTTCTCTAGCCAGGGAGCCTCGGAGCAGATCTAAAAATGACTTTCTTCTCTTTCCTGCTGTTTTATTGGGGGGGTGGGAGTAGCAAAATAACGGTGGTTCTTTGGGTGGTTTGCCGCTTGAAAGAGCGACAAAAATCCAAGCTCTGCAAATTAACCATGCATGAGGCAAATAATTAGTGGATGTCTCTTCACACACAAACTTAACTGCTAATTAGAAAAAAAACCTTCTTAATTGACTTGCATTTGCATATCATTCAAGCTACAAAGCAATTATAGTCCAAATGGTTAAAAGGAGGTTTCCATTGTCCTTATCTTTCTTGCAGAAGCATCTGTTTTTCAGTATGGAGTCCATCCCTTTGGGTCTGTCAAAGGAAGGCATCCTCATTGAAACAGCTCACTATATCCACAGAACTATAGCAAAGCACAATCAATTACATAGACATGGGCATGAACTGGAGCAAAAACGTTATTTAAATTCTGACTTGATGATAATAATATCATCAATTTTTACTAGTATTTATTTAGTATAACGCTAAAGTCTTTACGCTGCTCCTGTCTTGTTTTGGTTCTTCACAGTACATAACTCAGAGCCTTTCTTCACACAGTAAGTCCAAGCTGTCAATATAACATTGATCCAACTGACCATTTAGACATGACTGTATGTAAGATGACAAAGTCTGGCAGGATTACTAAGATGGAGCAGGGTAAGAACAGACTCATTTAGCTATGCCTAATTTAATTAGTGACTTCCTAATTAATTATTTGGGCAAGCTGGCTAAAATTATGATTTCTTGTGTGTACAGACTACATCGCACAGTTCTACACAAAGCAATCCACAAATGACGAAACACCAAAACGTCTAATAGAGAGCAACAGAAAGTGGTTTTAAAACAGAGTCTGTATCACATTTTCCATAAAGAAAGAAGGAGAAAGAGAAGAAGGGGATATTCTCTCTGCGGCCATTGATATGCATGGCTACCAGCTGTTGTGCTGTCCACAGAGTGGACATGGCTTGCTGTCAGAGGGCTTAGCAAGGGGCTGTGTCTTGCATATGAAACAGGACATAGCCTCATATTCCCTCAGGGAGTTTACTTCCTCTGCTTCACCCCTCCTCCAACAAGCGGCCCCTTCAGCTGGAGGCCAGATATCCCAGTGTGCACCAGGACATTTTTGGGCACTGGAAGTTTAGAGGAAGTTTCAGCCTCTGTGAAATGGCTGGACAAGAGCCACACTTTGGTGCATTGCTTTAAAGAATAACAAGGTCCCAACCTACTTGCAAAGGGCTGACTTGCAGACAGAGCCTTGCTTCTCCTGAAAGAATTTCTGTCTCTCTGCACTTTTGCCTGCAATTTAAGAGCACACTTTGACAGTCCAATATCAAAATGAAACCTAGTTTAGAGTTCCAGCCATTAAGAAACGTTAACTCCAAATTAATAATTGTGTTTGCATAAGTAAAATTAGCAAAACTTTTTTTTTTCTCTAACCACCAGAATAAACTCTTCACTTATGTATGTCACTTATGCCTGTCTGAACTGGGCTATTTGACAGTTCAGACATTCTGCACCAGCAATTAAACATGGAGGAAAAACAACTTGATTTTCCTGTCCAGAGGAGGGGGGGGGGGGGTGTAAAGCCCTGTGTGAGGGTTGGTTATAATCACATACAGGTGCAGAAACATGTTTCATTCATGCCCTTTCAGAACTGTTTTCATTAGACACTTGCGTAATATGTCCTTCTCTCGTCTCCTTTCTCAGGGAGTGGCTGGTCTGGTATGTAGCCACTGTCGCAAGTACCCACCCCGGCCTCAGACTAACTAGCGTTTGCTGCTTGTCTGCTTCCTTATCCAGCAGGGTGATTGTCTGAAACATGTCCATCTGGGTCTGATGGTTCAATTGACCTGACAATTTAGGTAGCTACATGCAAAAATGATAAATGTTGGAATACCTTTGAAAGCCCAATCAATTGTTTGCTAATCACAGCAAAAGTTTGGTTGCTGGTCCAAATAGTATAAACCAATTGTCCTTTAGGCAGTGAATGGCTAAGTAAGAAAACTCTCTTACCCCCGTCATCCTTCCTATCTGCTTGGAGCAGATGGATTGTGTCTAAATCACATCATCTCTGGAGCCAAATAAAAGTTAGTGACCTACTAAAACTGAAGCCACAATCCTTATCTAAACATCCTTATGCGGAAAGCCACTGATTATGTTTGCCACCCACATGTGTACCAGCCAGAAACCATAATAAAGCAAGCCAACGCTGGCATGGTGAACTTAAAGAACTGCTCCACACCCTCCTCATAAACTTTGAACCCATTCAATAGTTCACTGCACTTACTCACTCACCATTGTTTGCATTCACACAGTCAATACTGCAACTCAGATACAAATGCACTTTTATTGGAAATTCCAATGCCTATGTTCTGCAATAGATTCATAACGGGTTCCTGTCTGTGTAGCCTGTACCTCCATTGCCTAAAGGGCTGTTAGCTAATACCCAGACTGCTGTGCACAGTGCCCATGACCTCACACATAAGGTGTCTTGAAAGACGGGAAGTCCTTCACTTCCTGTCTCTGACTGTAAGACTGCAGCACACACTAAAATAATACATGTATTAATTTTTTTATCCACCCATTTGTACCTCCCACAACATGCAAAGACGTTTTTTTTTGTCCATTTCATAGATAAGCATTTCTTACATATAAAGTTAACAGTCTATTGCCTACTTCCTAGAATATTTCAAAGTAGCTCCCTGATTAAAATGTGCTGACAAAGGAAAGCTCTCTAGCCATAACTTTAGCGAAGTCCAACTCTGCACATATTCCTTCATTTGCATTGCTTTTACCAAGCTGCATAAAACATGACCACATTTTTTGAAGCTTCTCAAACAAGTGCTCTTATTACCAACTGGTAACACACAGGCATCCTGTGAACCCTTATGAATGTAGAAGGGGGCTTCTAAAGTGGGGGTCCTTGAGGTCCCCACTTGAGTCTAAATACAGACGAGTGCCAAGAGTTGGTGCTCACTGCCCATAGCCAGCCATAGCACTCTTTAAGCCCCCACACAAGCGCTGTTGAATGTTAAATCTGTAGTGAGAGAATTGTGAGGACCTGTTTGTAAACACTTCCACTTTGTTTGTGTGACCCACCAACAAGTCTCCAGGCATTCTTACTAACCCCTTACACCCTCCTCCTCCAATAACGCCAAATAGTAGATGAGTAGGTAATTGGGGGAAGGGAAGACAGTATGTGTGTGTGAGGTAGGTGGGTGGGTTGGTGGACGAGTGCGTGTGTGTGTGTGTGAGGTGGGTGGGTTGGTGGATGTCTGTGTGTTTGTGGGGGGGATGGTGAATGCCCCCCTTTGTTGGGATCATATTATGTTTCCACCACAATACTCCTATCCCTGCTTCATCAACTCTATTCATGTGTAACAGTTCATGCAAATGACCGCACTGGCCTTTCATTTGTGGAAGGGGGGGGGTCCTTTGTCAGTCTCATTTGGAGGAAGAGAGCTGAGGGGGTTGCCCCCCCCCCTCCCCACTGTCCCCATAGCACAGACTTTAATCCCTCCATAGATTCACAATCAGAGCACTGTCTGCTGAAAGCCCCAGAATCCCAATGTAGAAGTCAGGGTTAGGAGGAGGCCCCCCAAAGCCTTTACAGAAAGCTCAATTATCCAAAAAGGTGAGCTTGGGTGGCACGGTAGACCGAGTGACATAGAGCCGCAAGCATGTTTGATAAGCTTTCCCTCCCCTTCATTTAGGTGGCTCATCGAGTCCATCTATGAATACCATTGAGGGAACTCGATACTAGAGGAATCATGCGTCCCAAACGCATGTAAATCACCTCCCTCGTCTTCTCATTCACATGCTAAAAGTTAGTAATGAAAGAGAACATTATGCACCGAGATATATTCAGTAAAATTTCACATTTTCAACACTGCACAATAATACGATCCACTCAGTAGGACCTATCTACCCGCAAATACACCAGACAGACATTAGGCGCGTAATTCTGCTGACAAGGTAGGCGTCTTAACTGTAATGGTCTCTCAAGGCAGACACAACAATCGGCATATCTTGCTCAAATAAAATCCCCGCCGCCGACCACCCCCTGGGAGCAAAAACGTGCTTAGCAGCTCGCCATTACGCATGGCAGAGTCCCTCATTAAAACACATCCACCTTCAAGTACCTGAGATAACGACGGATCGAAGAGATCCGAGAACATGGGCACAATACACTGCGAAGTGCGAATTGGATGAGTGGCAGATCGTGCCAGTCTGCAGCAGAACTTAAAATTTGAGAAGGCAAAGCAAACGTAACCCAAACTGGAGGAGTTTACTAACTTTTACCAATTTAGACCAAATTCTTTTTTTTATCCGTTCGTATCCGACTTATATGGTGGAATGATGAACGATCTGTTCATCGTCCATTGACGACAATGTGTTGCTCTCTGTAACTGTATTAGGCTTATACTAGCTAATCACCAATCAAGTTGTGCCTTTCACACCCGTGGAGGTGTTTCATGGACAAATAATGATTTTATGACCACCAGAGGCGTGTTGTTGTCATTTGCGGACAATTAGCAGCAATATGTGAACAACAGTAGTCTAACTAAATCCAGCAACCAGACTGGCCTCGACATCATGTAAACAGAACACTGCATATAGGCTTCACCACATGGATACAATGCAATAGTTCAAGACATTACTTAGTATATGCAAACTAATGAAGGATAACTTGAAGCCTATACTACTCACCCTGGATGCTTTCCTCTTGTATTTGTTAGCGAAGTCAAATTTCTCTTTTATCTCGTCCAAAAGCTGCTCCAAGCGCACCTTCTCCTCTTTCCCAGTGTAATCCTGGCCCAGGAGAATGTATGCCCTCCAGTTGGCTGAGTCGAAGCCCCAGTGGCAAGTCCTGTTTTCCAAGGATTTGTGGCTATGAACCACAAACTTGTGGGTCGGGTACATGAGTCTACAGTCTATGCATTGGATGCATGCTGCGTTCGGACTGGTATACAGCTCGGGGACGAAAAGACCCTTGCACTTTCCGAAACACTCGTGGTACACTTTGAAGCTTTTCTCTGTAAGCTCAAGCTCCAAAGAACCTGAAAACTCTTTCTTGCAGTGCGGCGGGTACGTTCCCCCGTGAATCAGGGCATTGCACAAGCGCTCGGAATCCGTTTTGGTGATGAGACCGCATGAAGGCGCTGAGAAGGGCAGGATCCCCATGACTTTTAGGATTTCCAGCTGATTCGCTGTGCACCTGGAGCAATAGATGTGGAGGTCGTCGCACACCGAGTTGATCTGCTGGAGGGAGAAATCTCGTAGGACGGTGTTGAGGATCTGCGGCAGACACAGCCGTTTCTCGCCGCCGACCACAAAACAGGAGATGATCTCGCTCTCCAGGACAGTCTCGCACCTCTCGGTGGAGCGATCAGAGGGAATGAACAGGGGCCCTGGCATCACTGGCGGCGGCTGCATTGGCAAATGCAAGACGGGCTCAGGTTCTTTCCCATCTTTCTTAAACAGAAGATCATGTTGCCATCTAGCAGAAAATGCCGCTGGTCCTCCGAGGGAGCTCATAGAACTAAGATGAAACTGCTTCAGAGTTTGTTGCAGTCCTGGGTGAGGTTGGAAGCTCTGCCGAGTTACAGTCTCCATGTTTCTCGTACTACTTTGAAAGCTGCAATTCCTTTCAGCAGTGGGTAACTAAAACAATTTGATGCCAATATAGGTCCTAGTTCCTTGTAATTCCAAGGTCTCCCAGAATTAGCAAATGCCAGAAAGCGCTTCATCAAATATCCACAGAAACAAGTCCTAGACAGTGACTTTCTTACACATTTGACTAGGCGACTGGTGACACCGGCGAGTTTTCTCCTGCAGTAGACTCCCGACTGTCCATATCTAATAACGTCCCGCTAACTCCACAAAAAGGAAAGTTGCCCTTTCAAGAAAAGTATTCGAAACGAACACAGTCTGATCTCTGAAGGTTAGGAATACGGAATTTAATACAACGAAATCCTTTTGGGTCTCCTTTCGCTGTCGAAAAGGCTACTGCAGTAGTGCCCGACGCATGTACTCTGTCTGCCCCCGCAGTTCGCTTTGCCTGTGTGGAGATGACTAGTCTGTGAGCTGGGCTTCGCTCGCTCGCTCGCTCACTCACTCGCCCCCTCTCTCCCCTCTCTCTCTCTCTCTCTCTCTCTCTCTCTCTCCCTCTCTCTCTCTCTCTCTCTCTCCCTCCGTCGCAACCCCGCTCTCTCAGTGTTTGTGTGTGTCTGGCTCAGTCATTGAATCCCAGCCAAGAATGTGACTGACTCCGCAGGCTAGCTCTTCCAAGAACAAGCCGTCACTCCCCCACTACTGCCGCCATGTGCAGCCTTTGCAAAAGCGAAAAACGCACCGAGCTGATATGAACAATTTGTTTCACAAATGTAACCGAAAGAGTTAAGACTTTTAAAATACACATTGAATGACCGACCACAAGTTATTTTCGTGATCCGGTATAATTGCATTAAGTAGCCTACCCAAGTTAGGCTACATTAGGCCTAACACCGTTTGGGCGTGTAACAACTCAAAAAATTATAACAAAATAATAGGCTAGTGACCGGACCCGTAAATAATTTGCCTTTAATTGCAATTAATTGTTAGGCTTTTATATGCTACCAATTATTTGTGGCTATTCGTTGATAATAATATTAAGGATACTTATTAGTCCAATTATAAGGCGGTTAGGTTAGGTCCACACCACTTATTTACATTTACATTTACATTTTAGTCATTTAGCAGACGCTCTTATCCAGAGCGACTTACAGTAAGTACAGGGACATTCCCCCCGAGGCAAGTAGGGTGAAGTGCCTTGCCCAAGGACACAACGTCATTTGGCATGGCAGGGATTCGATCCGGCAACCTTCTGATTACTAGCCCGACTCCCTCACCGCTCAGCCACACTACCCCCTTATTACGCACTAGCCTACATTGTGTACAGTTAATAAACAAACCAGCAAGTGCCTAAATATCGCTTATATTATAACCCAAGCATTTCACAAAGGCAGTGTCATAGTAAACATTTTACAAGACAGAAAACCTTTGAGTGTGGAGGGCGGGGGGGTCTTCCAATCAAATATAGTACAGTATATATGGTCTTATCTGGGGTCAAATGAAACGTTTCAGGTAGGTATCAAATGTTCATCGTTCCTGTGGCTCCCTCTAGTCAAAGGGGAATGCAACTGCAACCATAAGGCAAACAGAGAACCCTTGGGAGGAGATATGAATACGATAACACGTAGGCTATAGGTGTACTGTATAATATTGTATGTGTTTTCATATTTATAGGCTATACTTGATACTTGGTGCATATAGGCTATGTTATGTCTTACAACTGGTGGGTTGCGAATTCTTTGAAAGGAATGAAAGGGGCTTTATCTCATTGGCACAGGGCCCTATACCAGCGCTGGGATCTGCTGGCCAAAAAGCAAGAGTTGTGTCCTGTTACACTGGCATAACTGCATAAGGAGGGAGTATTGGTAGTGAGCGGGTAATGGATACAAGTGAGACCCGGCACATGGATACTTACTGCAGACCGACATCCTATCAAGACCAAGCATGACAGACAGCAGAGTGCTGTGCGCCAAGAAAGCGTCTCTTCGTCTCTTTAATGATTAATATAGCCTACTGTCAAGATGGAACGGTCCTCTTCTCTTTTCTCTACCTAGCCTACCTACTACATACCCACCTGTGTCTGTCTGTCTGTCTTGTCTGTCTGGTATCTTTCTCTTAAGTTTTCAACACCGCTTTCTCTCTTAGGTGAAGTGAGCTCTTTTGGGAGTGAGTTGGCTTTTGGGAAACTACATGGTTATGCTATTTTTATACCCCTCCAACCTCCTTCCTGTAACCATGGAGACAGTGCACAACATTGGACCAAAACTCTTAAATGACATAACCTTTCTTTCCAGGACTAAGGCGCCATGCCGCTTTTTCCCAGCGTAGCACCAGGCACCCACAGGTCTGCTTTTGTGCTTTCCTCATCTGTGGTATAAAAGGACTTACCCAGTGTCAGCAATCTAGCCCTCTGGAATACTCATCTTCTAGGGCACTGTTTCAGAGTTGGCCTCACCTGTTTTAAAGTGCCAGATTTTCTCATAGTGTTGTTATTCTGTTTGCCTACTTTCTCTCCTCGTTTCCTTCCGTTCTTTCCAGTTTTCCTTGTCTTTTCCATTGCACAAATGTTGCCTCTAGGTCCTCGATGTCTGTCCAAAAGATTCCCACCACAATTTTTTTAATCTAAACTTTCCATCTCCTATGTGTCACAATCAGTTGAGTAGGCAAATTGTTGAAAGTTATTGCAACACTGACCTTGTTGGTTACTAAACCATCAAATATGAGGTATTAGGCCTATTGAAGGTATAAAGATAGAACAAGTGCTGAATGCACTCTGACATGTTGGAACCACTGTGCCATCAATCTGAAGTTAAGTAGGCTAAATACATGTCTCATTTCATGTTTCAGTAACCTTTGTGTTCAGCTCTGCATGAATCAGCTACTAATAGAAACAGAATAGCCTATGTTTCAGTAGTTTCCATATTCCAGCCCAGGTTACAAAGTAGTCTGTTACAAACGATCACAGAAACAAAGTATCCTGTTTGCGTCCACGCATTGACGTCAGCAGAAAATACGGAAGTAATTTTAATCCATGCTGGCGCGAACTACAGAAGGGAAATAATATCGTACACTTAGGCAAGTGTCGAAGAAGACGTTTTCATTTTATAATGTTAATATGGCAGAAGAATATAAAAAATCTAGGTTTAAAAGAAAAAAGCTGTTTAACGATTCTTGCCTAACAGAACTGGTAACCTACAATAAATCGTCTGAGAGCTGCGAAGTAACAAATAGGTAACGTAACGATTAAAAGTTGCTAATGTTTCACATAAAAAACTAAGTTCAAGCATATCCAGCATTAAACCAGAGACTAATTGGCTGAGTATACGTTCATACAATTCTATTTTCTAATTTGATGACCCCGATATTGCAGATACAGGTAACTGATAATGGTAACCTAAGCTTGATAACCTTTCGCAGGTCTGCTGTTCACGCACATGAATGGTGGGTCAGGGATGACTTGTCTGGGGAACAACGTTTGTGGACCTTTTCTCTAAAATCTGCTCTACAGTGTTTTGAATCAGAGTCATGGGGTCCAGTTCCAGAACTTCCAGCGGCCATAATAGTATGTCCTTCCTACCTTCGTTTATCTTCCATCAAAGATAAGGAAAATATAACAGCTCAAACTTTGTAAATTTTGGAATTTCAGATAGCCATTGTTTTACAGACATGTAAATCATTGTAACGCTATAATTAGTTTACTGAAGAGGTAGCATGTGAAAAGGTCTGTAAGACATTTTTCGCAGTGACAATGATCATGATAGTTTCTATTTTTTTGTTCATGAACTGGCAATCACACTTTGTATTATTAAATTATATTATGATAGCATATATGTCTTTTATAACATTCACAGAGGTATAAAGAAGCCACCTTGTTAGCCCATTCTGTGCTGCTGGCCTAAGCAAAATGTCTGATGTGGTCCAGACTGGTATAGCCTGGCTATACCAGCTCTGAGCACTCCACTGGCAGTTCTGGGTCATACGCAGCATGTGAACCAATCACTATGACAGGTAGCTGATTCAACCTTACATTCAGTAAATAATTTACTCTGGGGGCAACTCGGAGTAAGACCTTGCATGAGCCTGATGCTACCCCTGAGCTAGCTTGCTAGCAGTAGGCTAATGTGACAGACATACGGGCCAGACTGAACGAAATTATTTATGCCTTTGGGATAGTCATAGTCTTTTTAGGGTTCCTCCGGTAGGAGCGAACCTATTGTTTTTGTTAGTAATCCTATTATTATATCATATGAAATGGCTCAATAGCTCAAAAAGTCCATGTCACGATTTTTTCAAATTTGGCCCAATGATACAAAAGGTCACTCAGTACTCCCAGACCGCTAATGGCCCACGTACTTCCATAGGTGGCGCTATAAGCCACGCCCAAAGTCTATGTGATTGCCCCTGCACCCCATTACTCCAAAATGCCTGAAAGGTATACATGCCTTATTTATCATGGGGAACAAAAAAGCCTCTAAGACCCATAAGGCCCGCCATTATAGATTTAGCTGTATGGTCCAAATTTGGTACAACCTTCAAAACTTAAAAAATTCTCCTCATGAACCATAGATCCAATCGACACAATTTCACCTTGATATGTCAAAAGATGACTTAATTACAGCTGCTTAAACTTTGTCCCAAAGCTGACTAAAGCTATTACTCTGTCTTTTTTATTTATATAAATGAAACGGTTGATGTGTAGAGGATAGAGAGGCTGACTTGCAACCACATGCTCTTGAGATCGAATCTCCATTCAGCCTGTTGTTGTTTGCCAAACATTAAGTAATTTTGCTCTCTTGTTGTCCAACTCTTGACCTTCTACAATGTACATTTTTATATTTTTTGTAATATTTTGCGGAGGAACCCGCATCGCTGCTATATTTTGTTTTGTTTTTTAACAATCCTTTTTGGATGCACTACATTTACTGTCATCTTCCAAAAATGCCTTGCTCTTTTCGCCTGTTGTTTTCTCTCTAACACTTCCTCCTCCATCTTGCACTGACTCTGTTTACTCTCATTATCACCTTCCATCGTCTATCACATATTATCACCCCATTCCTGCTTTTGTCCTAGACATCCAGTAAGCCCAAGCCTAGTGAATGGAGATGGTGCAACCCCAGTGAAGAAGTGATTCCATTTCCCGAGTCGTCTCCTCCCCCATGTCCTCCCGTGGTTTTCCTTTCTCCTCCCCCTGACTCTCTCCATCTCAGCCCGTCTCTAGAGAGGACTCTAGATGCTCCAGCAGAGTCGAGGAAGACATTGTCCACCCTTGGTCTTCCAAAACATACACCATGTCAGCAGTATTTGCCAGGAGAGGGCACAAGTAGCACCGGGCAAGGCCACTCCTCCAGGGACAATAGTAGCAAAGAAAGGGGACCCAAGACCACCTTTAAAGTGAGAGGAGACAAAAAAGACACCATGGCAAAAACAGGACCCCTCACATTGCAGCACAACACAGTCTATGCACGCTCCGCATCACTCCCTGAAAGTCATCATCCCTCCACACAGCAATGGATGAGAGGTTCATTACCAGGATCCAGGAGCGATGAAAAAAAGGTGGAGGAAGAGAAGGAACAGGGGAGTCTGATCAAAAGGCAGCTACCTGCACACCGGGCGGAAGCCTCTGACAGCTGCACTGCCACTATGAGGGTGGAGGAGATGAGGAGGAAAGGGGAGAAGGAGGGGGTGGTGTCTGGGAGCTGTGGAGTTGATCCTGGTAGGGGTACGGCAAGTGAAGAAGCAGCAGGAGGAGGAGGCATACAGAGTTGTCCCATGTGTCTGGTGGTGTTCCCTGCTGGGTAAGGGCTGCACCTCACCCACTATGTATTCAACATGTTCATCTGCTCTCTCTCTTCCTCTCTCTATCTCAGTCTTTGTTGGGTCTGTCAGTTTTTCCTCAGTCTCTCTGTGGTTATTTTTTGTAACTTCCAACAAAAAATATGTGATTTGGTTTGGGGGATGATTCCTCTTTAATGAATATTCAAGAATGGTCTTCTCTGTAATTCTACCTTTTTAGACATTTCCGTCATTCCCCTTCTCAACACCCTTAATGATGTTTCCTCAGCTTGGGGTTATGAAGGGGTGGAGTTCTTGCATTTGGGATTCATGCAAGATTTGATCACCCCTACATCCAGTGTAGCATTTAAATATATTTTAGACCTGCTTCTGCTCTATATTTATACAAGTGTGTTGGTGATAGCATTTCACTTCCGTATTCCATACAAATTGGCAGATATAAGATTGGATACTGTACAATAATGAGGAGAAGAGAGAAAGAAGACAGTAAATCATTGGATGAAATGGGTCAAAAAGTCAACTTGATGTTTTGGTAAAGTAGAGGATCTAAGTGAGGGATGGGCTGAAAAAAGCAGGGTTCTTGACCAGAACCTCTCTCTCTGAACAAGCTGGTCTTTGTGTTGGCCTGGGCCTGGTCTGGGTCTGGCCCTACGTCGTACCCTGCTCCCCTCAGCCAACTGTGTGTACCTTGGCTCTGGCCACACAACCCTGCTGTACTCTGAGTGCTCTTAGCCCTGTCCAGGAACAATGGCTAGCTCTGTCTGGAGATGTGCAGATATAGAATGTGAAATTAAAGGAACTCAAGGACAGTCATAGATAGTGGTCTCTCCATCTTCGCTCTCTCTCTTTCTACTGTCTCAAGACTATATCCCCCATTTCTACCTGTGTAGAACTGAAGAGACATTAAGAGGCTTAGCTGTAAAAGACTGCCCATCCATCTGGGGTACGTGTGTATGGGTATTGACGTGTGAATGTACTATTCTAGGCAAAGGGGTTCTTTAAATTTCTATCTTCAACAGTCTCCAGCACATTACCCTCAAGCAGAAAGTATGGGGGGTGGGGGGGTGGAAAGGAGGAGTAAGTCAATCGCAGCGGGGCTCTAAAGGAGAGTAAGTAAAAAGGGTAAAAAATACACGAGACCCAAAATGTGAGAGGGGCACAGCAGGACTTGGGGCACAGCAGGCGGAGGAGCCAAGGTGTCTGCTGGAGAAAAACTTCATCAAACTGCCATTCATTCAAAAAGTTAGTTTTAGATTTTGCTTTCAAGAGTAGAGTTAAAGGCCACCAATATATTGTTTGCCTTTGCTGTACATCTTTAAGCCCATTTTGAGCTGGTTGCTAAAATCATTGGGCATGATTTTAACATACACTTTGTTGATATATAAATAGCAACTTGCTGTTGGTAGCATTTTCGAATTCTTAATTCAACCAGATATACCGTTTTTTTTACATTTAGTCATTTAGCAGACGCTCTTATCCAGAGCGACTTACAGTAAGTACAGGGACATTCGCCCCCGAGGCAAGTAGGGTGAAGTGCCTTGCCCAAGGACACAACGTCATTTGGCGGGGCGGGGAATCGATCCGGCAACCTTCCGATTACTAGCCCGACTCCCTCACTGCTCAGCCATCTGACTTTTTAAGTTGACAATATCTTTCATGGGTTAGCATTGATGTCTAATTGTTATTGTTGTTTGTGTTTTGCTCTATAGGTTCACTCAAATGGACTGTGACGGCCATCTTGCCCAGTGTCTGTCTGAGATGAATGTCGACATGGCATGGTGATCCATATGGTCTCCACTGTGCTTCAGTGGACCTCCCAAGGTTACATTTATTCAATTGGAGACTGGCTCCACCAAATCCATTTAAAGGACGATAGGAGTTTACACAATGTTACTGTTTGATTCATGTGTCCAATCTCTTAATTTTAAAAGTGAATGTGACCACTGAGTTAAATGGAATTACCAGTATACAGGTCAGCGTGATTGGAATTAATGGCAAATGCTAAATCAAACAACACTGACAATGTTTTGCCGCACGTTAACTCATACTAATTTATAGAAGAAATGTATTAAAGACGGTATTTGTTGATACTTACTACTTAGTTATTCAATGTGAGATATAAGCACCAGGATTTCCAGCAGATAATGCAAAAAATATATAAAGAAATCTGCTGTGGTTTGCAAAAAGGGTCTCAGCTCACAGAAAACCTGTTTCATTTTTAATAATTACAGATATTTACAGAGATGCGTTAAAGCAGAATTAAGCACATCCAACCAGCAAATATATTAGAACACAAAAATTATGGACTGAATAGAGTTTACCCATTCTTTTTTTCTTACAGATTTGCATTTTTTTAAGCTTTTTTGTACAGATTTTTTTGTAACCATTGCTGTATTGTTAGATATCATTTCAACGACTCCCAGTTCTTCTGTTGGTCCCACAAGGAAATAAGTGTATGTTTTTCTAGGGAGATCAAATAAAACAAGCCGTATGAATAAAATAGACACTGTGACATGTATGAAACAAGTAAAGTGAAATGGTGGCTTTGAAAAAAAGGGAGCTCAATGAGATTCTGTCCCTGTGAACCATGTTTAGTGTGTGTATTCCTCTTGTGGAGGCAACTAATCAGAGACTACAACGTTAGCGTTATCTCTTCAGTCTTTCTATCTTCCCCATTCATCATTGCATCTTCCTCATGCATATTGGCCTTGCAGCTAATTGAGACCCTTTGACGGGGACTAACTCATTAATCCTATTACCCTGTTATCAATTTAATATGGATCAGATTTCATCAAATAATTCACATTCAAGTGGGATTTTTTTCTAAGAACAAATCAAAAATGTATAATTAAAAAGCTCATTTTTTATGATGGACTTAATCAGAAGCAAATTGTTCTTATTGAGAGGACAAGGTTTATCAATGTACTATGTTGAATAATTCATTTATGTCTGTACATTGTGCTTCATGGATGATTTAATTAGATGTGTTTCTCATGATACTACAATTCCCAAGATTCTACATGGGCAATGATCTTTACTTTATGCACTTCAAGACTTGACTGGCACATTTCTCATTTACGTACTGTGTGTGTATGTGTGAGTCAGTGTTAGACACGTTCATTCGGCATTTGGCAAGGCTCTTGGTGGACGTTAGAACCTTCTAGGCTGACCACCAGGATGTCAGTTCTGAGAGCTCCATTTCCATTCACTAGCATTTGTAATCAGTGTATCACTGTGCATTCAAAGTCTAAATTCACCAGCTTGCAACAGATATCAAACATGGTTGGTAATTTGTGCAGCAGTGTATGTCAACCAATAACTTAAAACCCATTAAATATAGTATATTGTAGCTCTACAAATACTGTATTTGGATTGAAAAGATAAAATTCAACCATGTTTGAATCAGAAATGTGTCTGGCTACTGTGCTCCTAAAGTGAATTCATTCATTCAATTTTTAACCTTTGGACTACTGTGGTCTGTATGACTTTCCATGGTTGTCTACAGACTTACTCTTTAACTGGGCAGGTCAAGGGTATTTGAACAAGAGGTAAGTGCAATCAGGAACATGATGAATAGCAGATCTTTGAGGCACTTCTTAAATAAAAAGTTTTGACTCCCAGACAGATATTGTCCTGTAGTTCATGAAAATGCTGTGAATAGAAAAAAAATTGAATTCCATGGTCATGAATGAAAATGCCACTCTGCATCGATAAAAAGGCATAGTCAAATTAGACTCTCTACCTACATTATAATACATAATAACTTAGCATTTTTTCCTTTGTCATTGTACATTCTGGTTTTGTTCGAGACAGGGCCTCCTACGAGATAAAAAAAAAAGTAATTAACAAAAAAAGTGCACATATACTTCAAGTTCTAAAGAAGAACTGTCATATTCATCCAGGGATGCGAAGGGTTAAAATCCTTTTACGATGGCAGGCACAGAATGAAGAGTAGCTTTCTGTTCAAATTAGACAGACAGCCGTGCTGAGACACATTGATAACAGATTCCGGGTAAGGGGGATTCCGGAAAAAAGACAGAAACAGGAAGACAGTCAACAACAGTTTGTGGACTGTTCTGTGTTCCAGTGTCGTACTGTTGATGCCTCCAAACATGGAACATTGCAATGAAAATGATGCAATGCATTATGGGATCCACGAACAAAGAAAAGAGTCTTGCACTTGTGTTCACAGATCTGGAAGTTTGTCCTCCCTTTTCGTCCTCCCTCCATCACACAGTCCTCTGCTAGGCCAGTCTCTAGCTAGTTGATTTTGGCTGAGACAGTGGGTTGGACAGACGTACAGTAGGTGGGTGAAGGAGGGGGCGTGTCTCTCCTTCATACAGACTCTTCCATGGATAGCAACAAGGGGTTGATGTACTCAAATCCCTCAAACTCCGACTGGTCTATTCTTTTGATGACGTCCCTAGGAGAAAGAACAAGAATGACAATTAGCATTGCTATGTTTTCCTAGATTGTGTGCCTCTGCGCCATTTTGGGATTTCAGAGACGCTTGGTTGGTTGTCACTTGTGTCCAGTACTATTCAGAAACTTAAACCACATCAACAACAAAAACAGAGAAGGTCCCTTACTGGATACCATCTGTCCTAGAACACAGACAATAATATTCTATTCTAAATGTTCTAGAACAGGGGTGTTCAATCCTGGTCCTCGAGAGCCCCTGTCCTGCATGTTTTAGATGTTTCCCTGCTCCAGCACACCTAATACAAATGAATGGTCAGTACCCGGCTTCCACAGAGCTTGATAACAACAAATTCATTTGAATCAGGTGTGCTGGAGCACGGAAACATCTAAAACATGCAGGACAGGGGCTCTCGAGGACCAGGATTGAACACCCCTGTTCTAGAACAAGTATTTGTTTTAATACATTCAGCTAAATCCCAACAAAAAACAACAACAACCTTTTGTGCTTAAAATGAGAGGAAAAGAGAGAACATGACAGAGTAATCAGTAGTAGAACTCTGAATCCCCCTGCTCTGTTCTCCGCATGCCTTTTCCATTAACAAAGCGGTAATCATGGCTAAACGAAGCGGGGCCGTGTGACCGGGTCTTGAGTGGCGGAGTAAAAATAAATGTACTCCCGTTGCTGCTGCCTCTCCAACAGCAACAGGCTTTTTCCTCATCTGCCATGGTGAAGAGGGCTAACCGTACTTCCTAGGAAAGTGAGTGTGTGTGGAGGGAAGGGGGGGTAAAGCCATGATGTGTTTTCAAGTTATTCAGGTTAAAACTGGTGGCCTGGTGGAGTTTTTACTTAAGGACCGATGGGACTGAAAAGGTATACATCCCACCTGCCCAGTGCATGGCGTAAAGCTTTATAACATCTGCTGGCTACCCACCTGATAATCTATCCCCTACACTCAATACACCCAACACATACCCTCTCTCTGACTTCACCCTAGTGCCTCATCCCCTTTACTCTCAGAATTCACTCTGATAACACAAATACAGATGTCAACAAATACATTTATATAGACAACTATAGTAACACTGTCAAAGCCGAGCCAAAGAGCAGAGTGCCAGAGTGATGCTGTGAGAAGAGCAGAAAAAAGCACACCGCAGAAAGGGAACCTGAGAGAGAGAGAGAGAGCGAGAGAGAGAGACAGAAGAAGAGGGAGGAGAGAGAAGGTTTGGGAGCAGACCAAAACAAACAGTGTGTTCACTAGCACAAATGTTGCCCTTTTTTCCAGAAGATGGCTTGAAAGCATAACCAGATGCAAAGAAAAGAGCACAGAGAGAGAGAGAGAGAGAGAAGCGGTTGTGGGTGTGTAAGCGTGTGAGAAAAAAAAGTAGGATACAGGGAAGGAATGGAGACATTCAGGGAGCATGAAATGAAAAGAGGAAAAAAATATGGATGGAGATAGCAGAGCAACAGGCTGGGAGGTGTTCCTCAATGGGTGAAAAGGTTTAAGGACAGACTGCTAAATGCGTATTTGACATTAATTACACAGCCATGGAAACATGAGTCATGAATGGAATTAACCTTGTCACAGAAAAATAACCTGAAGTCCAGTGAAGAAATGCACAACATTTTCACGCCTTTCTTACAATGTCCTGTAATTGCTGTGGCTTTCCTTGGACCCATGACAGGAGAGACTATGTCTTCTAGCCTCAATTCTGACATTGCCTTCCATTTTCTAGGACTGGTGAAGACATACTAACAAAGTCAGGGTACTCCTGAAATGAATTCAATTCTCAGTCTCCCTCTTTCAGGGCCCTGAGGAAGCCAAGATTCTGATGCCACTAACTAAATCTCTAACATGGAGTTGCTCTCATCCCCCCTTCAGCTCTCTCTCTCTGTCTCTCACTTTCTCTTTTCGTCTGCCAAGCCCATCACACAAGCGGCGGAGGGAGAGGAGGGGGTGTTTTTAACATTACCCCCCCCCCCCTTCTCTCAGTAGGAGTAGGCGACGCCACCCCCTCTCTCCTGAGCAACGGAAAAAAAAAGAAAAAGAGAGAGAAGGAGAAAGAAACAGCAGTGCCTCTCTTCCTTTTGAAGTACCAGTGGCTGCTGTGCGCCGTTTGAAGCCGGCTTGAGATCTCTCCCCCATTGAACTGGCAAAGAGCTGCCATGCTTGCCCCCTCCCCCTCCCCTACCTCGCCCTCCACGGTAAGCCGCAGACTGTCACGGGGGCCAACGTCAAATCCCGCCCGATGCAAATGAGCTCAGACGAGAGTGTGCACCCTCGCCACCCCTTTAATGAGTCCCCCCCCCCCCCCCCCCCCCCCCCCCCCCCCCAACACAGCTTGGTTTTGAAGATGCCGTCTACTCTGCGAGACCGGCTTACAGTAGCTGCACACTGTAGAACTGATGGTAGCAATAATGCGGTGATCTGTCCTATAACATGTCATCTGATTGAGGTGTATGGCATGGTTGGGACTTCAGTTGGTGAGGGGGCTGTAAAGATGCTGGGATCTCAGATTGAGACCTCATATTGAGATCTCATATTTTTAAAGATTAGCTCAAAACAAGAGCCTCAGCATCAGATACATGTATCCATGATTGATAAAAAAAACATTTGGTGACTGTTTGTCATAGCCTGGCTACAGAGAATCAGTAGAACCCTTCTATGTAGTCATGACAAATCTTTTCTGCCAATTATCATACATTTAATCCAAAACAAAGATTTAGTCAAATCCTTATGGGCAACAGGAACAGACCAGACCCGGACCAGACTAGACAGGAACAGACCAGATGAAAGTGCCCTCTACTGGGCCAGTCTAACCATCCACTATAAAGGTCTAGATCTGCACGCTCTTGACATGGTGTATATTTCAATTAATTAGTCCACAGACAGCTTAAAATTTCCCTTTGGTTGTCTCTGCTTCACTAACCCTTTCTAAATGATGCTGTGTCTTTAATGTTTAGGCCATGGCTCTTCAAACTTGTTTCTGAAAAACCCATAATTTAACACAACCAATTCCACAAAAAGAAACTAGCTCAGCTAGCTTCCAGGCCTAGCTTTAGAAGCCAGAGGGTATCATTTAGGTGAAGTTTGAGCATCACATGCTGGTGTGAGACCGCACACTTACTCGTCGTCTGGTGTTAGCTGCACTGGCTCGTTGGTGAACTGGGTGTCAAAGTTTTCGAGGCCGTAGTCGTCAGTTATTTGAGGCTTGAAGGGAGGGGTCACTTCCTTCTTCTCCAGCTGTTGAAAACGGCAGAGGAAAATAATTCAGTACCGAAAATGTAATAAAAACTCACTGGCAACATTATTGATGACTAAGGTAGAGGCGAAGAACCTTTCTAAGCTCTCTGAAACATCCTTGAAGCTCAGGAGAAGAGAAAGCAGTAGTATAATTTAGGCGTCGCCTACAGTGACTGTTCACTGGGCAGTGTGCGCTCAAGAGTTCTTCTATGGTTTGTTACCATGGTTTCACATTCATTTTGAGTCATGTTCAAAATCCCACTGAGGACATTGATTGTTCTAAAACGGAATAGTGTAGATGTTTTGTGAAACCACTGCTAAATTAACAGGTTTGATTCATTTTGAGAGTTTGTCAAGAAAAAGGTTACTGGATTTAAATACCACAAAAATGTATTTCTGAGTTTGTAAGACTGTAGTTCAATATGAAATTGCACCAGTAAACAACAGATGTTAGTCTTCTACACATACGTGTGTGTGTGTGTGTATGTTTCTGACTTCCTGTGACTTCCAAGTTGCAGGCACCTGTGATGGATCATTAACTTTATTAGTTGAAAGCACCTGTTGGAAGAGTTTCAAAACAACTTGGAACATCTCTATCACTTATCTCTGTTTTCTACTCACCATTTCTTCATCTTACACCTGCACCCCCCAACACACATTCCAACACACACACACTTTCTCTCTCCTGAAAACAATTTCACATTATCGCTCTCTCTCCTAGCCATCTACTACTCACTTGTTCAAAGTGATCTGTAATCTCTTTGTCCAACATACACACATGCACAAACACATTTCTCCTATTCTATGCATCTGGCTGGCTGCCAGGCAAGCTGGATGGCTAGCTATTTAGCACGGTGGCTAGTGGAATCCATTGTGGTAATGAGGCACAGAGGCCAGACTGAGGCCCTGGATCACCACTATTCTCTCTACTCAATACAGAGAGAGAGAAAGAGAGAGATAAAGAAAGAGAGAGACAGAGGGAGTGAGAGGAGGAAGTGGCCCCGCGGCCTGAGACACTTGAAAGGCAGAGCTTGAGCCAAGGCTGAGGGGAGGGCCTTGACATCACAGAGCTGTCGGATGGATCAACTCGGTCTGTGTGGAGGTGATGGATCAGAGGTGTGTGTGTGTTGTGTGTGCGTGTGATGGATAGAGGAGAGGTGTGTGTGTGTGTGTGATGGAAAGAGAAGAGGTGTGTGTGTGTGTGTGTAGAATATGAAGGCAGGGTTGTCTCCAAAGAGGCAAGAGAATAATGCTACTCATCACAACGGGTACACAAGTGGGGGCTGAGGTCCACCTGCTGACATGAAAGCACCCTAATTACAGCCAATCAACAGAGGAGGCATGAGGAACAACGCCAACACACACACACACCCACAGTTGCACACACACACAAACAACGAAAACATAGTAGCATATAAACACGCAGTGACAGCTGTTTGACAAACTTTAACTGTTTAGAAGTTTAAACAATTTTACATTTACACCACCACCAAGAGACATTACATTATGATGGATGCCTGTTAATTCTTTATCCACATCATGAGACCATAATTTGTAATAAAATACTAGATATGAATATGATACGGAAAAACCTTTCTTTGTCAAGCCTTTAGTTTGGAAATGGCAACACCATGTATAAAGACGCCATCATGATTGTAGACATGTTCTGTGGTAGAATACAAGAGAAGTTCCACTCCAATTTAATCTTGTGTACATGCCAACTGGAAAGTTGTTTGAGCAGTAATAATTATCCCGTTTCTATTGCCACTCCAAACACTGGTAGCTTCATTGATTTGACAGCTCTACTTTGCTAGTATGGGGTTCTGAAATCTTTCCGGAAAAAAAGCGAGGCAGGTAAATGTCACGCTTCAGAAGCAAGAGCCTGTGTTCCCAAAGGAATGGGACGATTAATATTAATAGCGTAAAACAACAGCAGTCAAAGAGCAACGTGCTGAAGGCCTGTCAGGTCTGGAGACAGGTTTAGCTTGAGGATGTCGAGGCGACAATCATAAACCGTGGCACAGCGAGCAACCTAACACTGTCACAGCATTGTCAAGCTTTTTCACAGAGTAGGCGTCGCGGGGCTTGGAAACATATCAAAGTCGGGACATTTTCAGAGCTTTCCTTTGGTGTGCACAACACACGTGCCATGGTAAAGCTCATTAATAAAAATAGACAATCTTTTCAATTTTTTATTTAATGCTTCCCTTTGCAATTCTCCCATGAGGAAAACAGTACTGTAAATCAGTGTGTGATTGAATAGCTTCATTTAACACATCTTGAGTATTGTTTCCTCCAGCATTATGGTTAGGGTTGAATGCTTATTCTCTTTCAGTACCCACTACCCCTGTTAAACGGTAGTGTATATAATCCTAATCTGTGCTATTCTATGAAGCAATATTATTAAACTCTGAATAGGATTTCTAAAGTGGGAGTCAGGTGGCTGAGTGGTTAGGGAATCAGGCTAGTAATCAAAAGGTTGCGGGTTACGATTCCCGGCCATGCAAATGACAAATGTGTATCCATGACAAATGTGTCCTTGGGTAAGGCTTCACCCTACTTGCTCGAGGGAATGTCCCTGTACTGACTGTAAGTTGCTTTGGATACGAGCGTCTGCTAAATGACTATGTAAATGTAATGTAAAGGACTGTAAAATAAGAATAAATTGCTTAATTTCCAGACAAATATCTACCCTATTAATGACAACAGATATGTCTGCTCCACACTTGCTTTCAGTAATTGCCTCCTAATATCGTACAGCCAGATATGTACAGCAAATCCCCCAAGAGAGAGCACAACATTCTCTCCCCAAAGTGGTGGGACAGTGTTGGAGTTAGGATGACCATAGTGGTGGGACAGTGTTGGAGTTAGGATGACCATAGTGGTGGGACAGTGTTGGAGTTAGGATGACCATAGTGGTGGGACAGTGTTGGAGTTAGGAGGACCATAGTGGTGGGACAATGTTGGAGCTAGGATGACCATAGTGGTGGGACAGTGTTGGAGCTAGGATGACCATAGTGGTGGGACAATGTTGGAGCTAGGATGACCATAGTGGTGGGACAGTGTTGGAGTTAGGATGACCATAGTGATGGGACAGTGTTGGAGTTAGGATGACCATAGTGGTGGGACAATGTTGGAGCTAGGATGACCATAGTGGTGGGACAGTGTTGGAGCTAGGATGACCATAGTGGTGGGACAGTGTTGGAGTTAGGATGACCATAGTGGTGGGACAGTGTTGGAGTTAGGATGACAGTGTTTCCCACAGATTAGAAAGCTATATGTGGCGGGGGGGGGGGGGGGGGGGGGGGTGTTGTTTCATGTCAGACCGGGGGGGGGGGGTCGAAATAATTCACAAAATCAATCAACAACAACAAACAAATAATTTCTGCATATGCAGGTAGCGACGCTGCATACAGGGTGCTAAATAACTATTTAACTGGTCGGCTCCATGACGCCGGGTAAGTAGCTAGCTCTTGAAACTTCTCACCAAAACAACGAAGGGGAACCTTCGATTAAGACATGTCCGTCGGTACCTAGCGAAAAGTAGCCTCAACTTTCCTAGACCTTTAGCTACGGCACTAATGCTGAAGGCTCGCTGATGTAGCTGTCGGTCTCACTAGAACGGCGTATGCATCGTTGCTAACGTGTGCTGACGTAGTGACTGTGTGTGTATGTGAGAAAGACGCGTGCGTGAAAGAGACGGAGGGAGAGCAGGGAAAGGAAATGCAGCTGAACGAATACGCTGCGTGTTTTTACCTAAATAGCGAAAAAAAAAAATGTTTACGAAACGCAATGTGTGGCGGCCGGTGTTGATTCTGTGGCGCACCGCCACAAATTAGTCTATGTGTGGGAAACACTGGATGACCATAGTGGTGGGACAATGTTGGAGCTAGGATGACCATAGTGGTGGGACAGTGTTGGAGCTAGGATGACCATAGTGGTGGGACAGTGTTGGAGTTAGGATGACCATAGTGGTGGGACAGTGTTGGAGCTAGGATGACCATAGTGGTGGGACAGTGTTGGAGCTAGGATGACGCAGGTTGCTGCAGGCAGGGTTTTGATTCTCCAGCCGGATAGCTGCTACTATGCTTGACGTCACACTACTCTGCCCACACTGAGCAGCTGGGATCCTGGGTTGAGGACAGGCTTGTTGTTTCCTCCCTCTGTCCTCATTCAGTCCCATCTGCAGATATGACGCTACAATGCAAGCTACAGTAGACTGCTTGATTTAAGTCAAGCTGTTACTTATACCCACATACTCATAAGCACGACACATTTCCTGTCCTGAACTTGTTAAGTTTGTTTGAACAACCAGACATGTTGTTAATTGGACTTTTCAGAGAGATTTCAGTGTTAGTTGAAGCCTCCATTGACCACTGACCAATTGACTTCCAGTGACTTGTACTTAAGTTAAAAAAAATCAGCAAACAAGGTTTTTTTTTTATTTTTTTCAACTTGAAAGTGAAGAGAATAGGCTTTGATTAAGCTGGTGCGCTGAAACACCCTGGCAAAAGCAGCATGTATTCACATCAGCATCATTACCCATGACATACTGTACTGAACCCCCTAAATATTGTATGCGCTATCTTTCACTTTAATGTTGCTTTCAAGTAGTTGCGTGCGTCAGCCATGCACAGTCAATTAAGCAACCACCACCACACTCTACGCACCAATACGCAATTACCAACACACTCACATGCACATGCCCACTGTTGCTATTTCTCAGGGTGTGTCATTTAGAATTCACTTTAATTTGGTGGTATAAACAAGGGCCTTTTCTTCACAGCAGTGGTCTATACGCTTCGCCTCCATGTGTGTAAATGTTTTATCCTTTTTTAAACTGCTCTACAAGATCCATGCTACGGAACAGCTGCAGTGTCAAAAAAAAGCTCCCCTGGAGTGTTTCTGGCAATGGCATCAATAAAGTGTTTTGTCAAATGCTGAGGGAATATGTCAAATATTTTAAAAGTCATTATTATTACTATTGCGATTTAAATGTAGCTCTTAAAATGTTGATTCTTTTGTGGCCTCTAACTTTTTAAATCCTACCATTTTAAATATTTAAATGCTACAAAGAACTGTCAATCACTGGGAAGCATCTGGAAGGGGGGTTACCTGGTCCCAGTCTATGCTGCGGAAAAACGTGTGAGCCTTGATGTCGGTAAAACCAGTTTGAACCTGGCAACCCAACCTCTCTTTGGGGTCCTGTAGAGAATTAAAAAACAGAATTAATTGAGAAAAGCGTGGTATATACTTGTTTGCCTAGGTATTTCATAGAATAAAGTATGCCTATGGATATGTATATAAAATGTGAGACTTTAGTGGAAACAAAGGTCTATGGGGCAGTGTCTGTAGGGCTGGTATTGGATTTACTACAGCAATACAAACTATACAAATACAATACAATACAAATACAAACTAAACGCCCACACACACACTCTTGCTCTCAGCCAAACTGATGAGGGCTCGACATGGATTGGCTGTCACATTGCTGCCACTAATGGGGTCTTGGCCACAATCCTACACAGGGGAGGGAGGGAGGTGAGAAAAGAAGAGGAGGAAAGGAAAGGATAGGGGAGGAAAACACAAGAGGGGTCCTATTAGACCCATTGGGGTGTGTGTTCTCTGCTCTCACCTTGTTTAGAAAGCCCTTCAGCACGCTGGCAGCCTTCACTGACAAAGACCTTGGGATACGAATGGGCTTTTCGAGAATAACTGCAGAGAGAGAAAGAGAGAAAGAGAGAAAGAGAGGGAGGGAGAGAGAGAGAGAGAGAGAGAGAGAGAGAGAGAGAGAGAGAGAGAGTAAGCAAGACAACAACAAAAAGAGTGAGTGTGTGAGAGAAAGCGTAAAATAGAAAGAGAGAGTTAGGGAAGAAGAGATGAGGAGGACAATAGTGACGAGGGAGACAAACAATGGGTGATTCACCATCCGGCATCCCAGTGAGGGCCTGTCTGCTGAGTGGGAGTTTAAACAGGGGGATGGGAGAAAAAAATGAAAGGAAGAAGGGAAGGACTGAGGAGAAAGGGGGAACTGCTATGTTCTGTGCACCACAGTCATCTGTTGTCAGCCGGGGTTTCTCAGTTGAAAAATATTGGAAAAAAGGGAGATGGAGAAATAGTATGACCACTTTTAGAGCCCATAGGAGTATTCGTACTGTATGTTTGTGACCTGGAAACGTGTGTTATTTAAGGTTTTATCTATAACAACACAAATAATACGAAATTAAATTATACACTATTATTTACATACTATTCTGCATTTTTACTCTTTTTTTAAGTGAGTAAAAAATGACTTGACCCCAGTATTGTTTTCCATCATAATCTGACCCTCATCATGTGTGGAAGACAGTATCCTTGTCCTCTTGGTTCCTGGTGAATCAAATCAAGCTAAATCCCTCACAGAAATCCAGCCCCAGAAAACAACTCGCCAAGCAATCCTCTCTGAACAGAGATGATGTCTGTCTCTCATCCCTCGTTTCCCCCATCAATCCCCCCCACCCACACAGTCAAAACAAACATTGCGTGTCTTGGAGCAGATGACCGGATGCAAAGCCGTTTAACATCTCCGACCTCTCTGATGATTAACAGATTACAGGCCAAACTGTGTTTATCCCTTCTCTTTCCTAAATGCCATCACCCCATGTTTGTTGTTTGTTTGTTTACGCCAACCCTCTTAATAAAATCCTGAGTGGATCAGCTTTCTTAGGGACAGTTGGGGCATTCAGGGCAGCTTCACTCGCCAGCCCTCCATGCACCACTGGCCCGGTGCCACGGAGGAGGGTTAGCCTCTCTGGTGGCATCTCTGTATGTGTGTGTGTGTGTGTGCATAGGTGTGTGTGCAGGCACACAGGGTAACATCATGGAAAGCCATCCACCATTTTGGCTGAAGCCCAGCTGAAGTGTCTGTCACATCGACACAGAAGGACAGGTAAGGGGACATGGTTGGTGGAACAAGGTTGAATTGCACTGGTGATGCCAGAGAGTCGGAACTACACAGACACTAACATTCTTAAAACGAATACAAATCATCATGTGACCCTGTGAAAAAGTTTGCCAAGCTCTGTGTGTCTGTCAATAGCTGTGGGTTGGCATGGGTGGCATGCCTGCCCATGTTGAGGTTGGCACAGGTTAGGGGAGGTGGCATATGGCTGCACTGCTCCTATGGAACTGGGTCTGACTTCCGTTGGTGAGGTGGCATCCAGGAGCATGCTGTTTGCCCTGTGGGGGTGAGTGGAGTACAAGAGGGCGGGCAGATGCCAGTTTTGGTGCCATGCTATGCCACGGGCGGGCATGGTGGGAGTACATGGCATGGGAGACTGGAGGGCGGTATGGTGGAATGTCCGTTACAACAGTAAGGTGTTGGGGGGGTCACACTCTAGCATATGGCTAGTCTACAAATACACACTAGGACTCATACATGGAGGAACAGTTGGCGTGGTCTCAACCTTACAAGATTTTTCAAGATATCCAGATCATCCAGCTTACGATTTAGAAACACCTCTCGCCTTTCTCACCTTGGAACAGGTACTCCTCTGTGTTCATGTCAGGATTGTCGGTGATGATGTCAAATGGGGACCTGCCGGCCATCATCTCAAACATGAGCACGCCCAGTGCCCACCAATCCACACTGAAGCCTGAGAGAGAGAGACAGAGAGAGAGAAAGAGAGAGAGAGAGAGAGAGATAGAGAGAGAGAGAGAGAGAGAGAGAGAGAGAGAGAGAGAGAGAAAGAGAAAGCGAAAGAGAAAGAGAGAAACACGCCTTGGTTACAGTCAGCAGGGATGTGTTGTTCCAGCCTTGTTCCTTACAAGTTTTTAATTTCCAGACAAACTAGACAGATCGTTTTGGTCCAGTCCAGGCACTCACCATAGTCTTCCCCTCTGAGGATCTCAGGGGCAATGTAGTTAGGGGTCCCACAGAACGTACTAGTGGTGTCCCCTGGTCTTATCCCCTCCTGAGAGGGGGGGGGGGGGGGAGAGGAGCATGATGGTATTAAAAGCAAAGAAAAGTTACGAAAATAACATGGAAGTGGAAAGAGAAGGTTCAATAAAAAAGATCCTGTATGGAAAGGAAAAGTAAAAAAGAGAAAATATTCTTTCTAGCTACCAAAGCCTTGCATGATCGACTGTAGTGGAAGACAGCACCACTGCTAGCCCAGAGGCCTTACCTTGCACATCCCATAGTCTGTGAGTTTAATGTGTCCATCGTGGTCCAACAGCACGTTATCCAGTTTCAAATCCCGGTAGATGATGCCCTTTTCATGCAGGAAATTGAGCGCGATACAAATTTCAGCAGCATAGAATCTGAAAGGAGTGTCACAATCAACTCAGTCAGACCTCTACACACCACCTCCAGGGGCATTCTCACATCTCTTTCAAGAAACACATTCATGAACCCCAAATCACTCTAAACTGAAGCTAAAATGCATAGTGCAATAGGTTTTACAGATCCAAAAAATAAAAGGATATTCATATTTATGTTCCCAACATTTGGCAACATGAGAGCCCATTAGTCTATCTCATCTGAACCCCTCAGTTTTTCTTTCAAAGTAGTTAAATAGATTTCCCATCACAACACATACTGTCTCAAGGAGATAAGTGTAAGAGGCCCCTGGCTGTGAGCTTGTTTTACCTCTCACTGTCTGAGCCTCGGACCATGACTGCCCCCACCGGGCAGAGTTTTCTCACCAGACTGGCATCATCTGTATCCTGTCAGCTATGCCATCATTTCCCCCCCCCCCCCCCCCCCTAACCCAGGGGGTCTCTCTGGGAGCGTAGCTCATGAATATGTACGATCATTATTGGTGATTACCATGCTGTTTTGCATAGACAAGCTGGGGTTCTGGAAGACAGATACGGGCGCCGGTGGGGGACTGGTGCCTCTCTAAATTACCGCGCCTTTGATCCTACGATTATAACCGCCGCCACTAGAGCGGCCACGTAGACAGGAACAATGAATTATGGGTGCACATTATGTTGGGTTGAGGTCAGTGATTGGTACTCTACTGGCCTTACTGAATCTCTGAAGAGTATCCTCTCAAATAGTTCTTTCATCCTGAGCAAAACTGAAACTGGAGACATACGGTTTAAAAATGTAAACTATAAAAAAGCCAATTAGAAGTAGCTCGAGCCTCTGTGCATGTCCCTGTGCTGTTCAGACCATTTGGTTATTCTCATCCTTTGAACGGGAACTTATGATCCAGTTGAACAAGTGATGTCAACTTAACCAGATTCCAATCAGGACAGCGCCGAGGGCTGGCTGCTTCTGTGACATCCTGTTCTCACAGGATGGCTTTCCTGAAAGCCACTCATCCTTCTGCCTTGTCCCTTACACTTTCAATTCCATGTGCAAGAGAGAGAGCGCAATGGAGAAAGAGGATATTGGACGGAAAAAGAAAGGAAGGACTTAATCTACTTTCGTCAAAAATATTATCCATGTTGGGATGTGAATATTTATCCTTGGAAATAAATGGATAACTCTGAGACAAGCTCTGTAATTGTAAGAGGGAGAGGTTTGGGGTTTCTCCCCCATGTAAGCGATGGTAGTTAGGAGATGAATGGTTACCGTGCGTGTTCCTCCGGAAGCTTCCGTTGTCGTTGCATATGAAACATCAGGTCCCCTCCGTTCACATACTCAATCACCAGAAATAACCTAGAAACACAGCCAGGGAAAGGGAATCTTTTGTTAGTTTTCCTCGAACATCATGAAGAATAGTTGACTTTTGAGGGATTTGTGTTCTGAGGCACAACATCCTGAGAAGCTCAGATCCCAAAAAGCAATTTTTCCAGACAATACAGGAGTAGGCTATTCATCAAACTGCCAGCAGAACTGAAATTGAATGAAGTTCTCCGGTTCTCCAGGTCTTCATGAAAATGACACAGACTTGATCATTTATATAATGGTAGCTTTAACAACAAAAGGGTAGAATGGGCTCAGTAGTAATGGGAGTCCCCAGTGATTGGATTTGTTCCTTTTCAGTTTCATTCAAACTCATCAGTTTTTTTCCCATCAGAGATGTGCTCTCTTGACTAGGTTACATTTCAGGACACTCCTTTGAAATCTGCTTTTGAGTCATCATTGCATTCACCGACACTGATGATGTGGGTAGAATGTTTCATGTTGTACACTGAACAGGCATAGATGTTTCACAGTTCAAGGTCGGGGGTGCAAGGCTGCTGTTGCAGTTGCATGGAATGGTCATGTGAGATTTGTTCGTCTGCCACTCAGCCTCTTACCGACTTTCTGTCTGGAAACAGGAGTGAAGGCCTACTAAAAACGGATTGGTCGACGCCTGCTCAAAGACATGTTTCTCCGTCTGCACCCAGTCGATATCCTTTAGAGTCAGACAGGCAGGAAGACAGACACAAACACAGAGATACAGAGACAAAAACAGAGGAAGAAACACATTAGCAATCCACTTGTCTGATCAATAAACTGCCACCAATAGCTTAAAATCAATGCATAATGCCATGGGTAAAAGTAAGGTTTAGTATCAACCTTGGGTAGCAGGCTAACCTCTCTCCCTTTCATTATGAGTTGATGTGCTGTCAAGACAATTCCCAAGAGGAAGCAGCACATAACAAAACACTAATGTATACTTCCGCAGCATGGTGGGGCTTGAACAGTTACAAGATAACAACTCTTTCAAATAGAAAATTATACTACTTTTATTCATCTCTCTGAAATCACTGAGTTGCGTTCGTTATTTAACGTAAACCATGCTGGTACTTATTCAACTGCAGAAATGCAGGTTATTATTTCAGGCAAACTGTGGCTTGGAAGAATGAAACATCAAACACTACTCTTGCTAGGGGACACCATCACATAAGAAGGAGCATTAGTCAGTGAGACACCTGGTATTTTCTCTTCTGATAAAGCAGGGGGTAAAGAGAGCAAATGAAACAAGAATTACACTAAGACACAGCTTTCAAGCTTTCAAGAGACATTCAATTCATTGTTCAATCAAATATGTGCCGTACAATACCTGATTTACAAACACATTATGACTTGATTTGCAGGCTACCTCATCTGACAAGACACAGATTATGAATGCACATTCTCTTTAGGCATACACCCTCTCAAATTCACACACAAACATACGTGCATACACACACTCCCACACATATACAAACATACCCACAGACAGACAGCTTTACAAATCTGGACATTTTAATTTCCGACTCCAGTGCCAGTAGAGAGCAGATTACACTGCCTGGTATCAGCTGAGGTTGGAAGTCATGGAGGAAGACAGCTGTTGGGGCTTTTCTAGGACATGACCTTCCTTCTTCTCCTGCCCTGACTGTTGTCATTTGCTAAATTTGTAGTCTCTCTCAGTACCAGTAGTATAAAATACATACAAGAATAAAATCCTGTCACTTAAATTTCTGCTTGAGAGTTAAGGAACAAATAAATATGACATTCACATTTTAGAGGAAGGGCAAAGCATCCCAAACAGTATTGGCTCATGTCTCCCTCGATTCCTCCCCCATTACGATGGAGAAAACTATCTCAGGTGCAACCTGTCTGTCTGGGGCATTTTGCTCTTGGCTCACTGTTTGAAAAGCTGTCCTTGGCTGGCCTAGCTGGGGCTAGGATTGAGCCGGGACGGGGCACACCGGAAGCCAAGAGCTGACTGGGCTTAACAGAGGCCAGCTGGGCTCTGCTCCGGTCCAGAGAGCTGCTCTGACGCACGATCCACTTCAGAGACTCAAGCGGACTATGTGTGACTAAGATAGATCCATCAGGAATGAATAAAGTTATTTTAAATTGAACTGAATGATACCACCTGGCCTCCACTATGTTGTTTATACCTAATTCGGTATCAGTCATGTAAGTGGAGGAGGCCAAATTGGAAAGAGAGATTTGATGGGTCAAAATGCAGCTCAGGATTGCCTAGTCTTTCATCAGTCCTCAAAACACTGCCAGTCTTTTCTTCTAGTACAATAGATCCATCCAGCTGTTTCAAAAACATATGGGAAAGAGCAACATTCTACCAAGTTCATGTTTCTTGTGCTTATAACTTGATTTAATTGTATGCCAACCCGCCTTTAGTAGTAGTGGAAGGGCAAGTAATAAGTCATAACATTAACTGGTCAGTTGAGCTTCCTGGCACTGAATTAAATGTACAGCCTTTTAGAGGACTCTTTATGCTGGGCTGTTGGAAAGTATCTTTGATGTCAGCCTTTAATAAACAAATGAATAATTAAACAAATAGAAATCCAGGCATACATTAATAAATATTTCACTGTGATAACCGTCTGGATCACTGTCCAATAAAAATCAAACTTGGAAGTGATCTGTAAATGAGGGAACTGTGTAGAAACAGACTATTATTGTAGCATTGATAAATGTTTTGTAATTTTTATGCACAAAAGTAACAGAGACAATTTATTTATAATCCAGTGCAATTTTTCCCAATTTCAATTGGTATGGAAGAATGGTAATACCATAGCTCCACCTAGTGGTTATATAAAATACAACTGCCTAGGTGACCGGTAAGCTAATACTCGATCTGTACCCAGCAACTACAATACTTCAGCTTAGGACTCCTCAATATGAAATCATTCTATTTATAGTATCTCTTTTAGAAACCAGTTGTCATCTTCATGGTTTCCAGACGTGAACTGTCTCACCAAAGCTTTTGTGTTTCATTCATTCATTACAGTGCTTCTTTTGTTCCTTCAGTTTCCTTCCTTTTCTTTATGTTTTTCTCCACTTCTATTCCATGTATTTGTTCGCTTCCTCTTCCTCATCTTTCCCCTTTCCCGTCCTCCGCCTTTCTTCTTTCTTTCTGTTCTTTTCAAATCCTTCACCCCATCTCTACTCACTCTGGCTTGTTGTGGCTTTGTCAGTCTCCCGCCTCCCCCCCTCCCAGTTCTTCCAGTTCTCCCTCCCCCTCCCCCTCTCCCTCCTCCCTACCTCGTCGTCATGCACAAGCTCCTTCTTCACCACCTTCATGGCGTAGATCTGCTCGTTCTTCTTCAGCCGCACCAGCAGCACCTTGGCGTAGCTGCCGCGCCCAATCACCCGGATCAGGTCAAAGTCGCCCAGGCCCAGCCCCTGGGAGATCTTGATGCCATCAATCCCGTCCACCACTGCCTTGATGTCCTACAGGGCGAGGAGAGGGGAGGAGGGTTACAGCCATGTAGGCAGCATGGAAGCTCTATAGCTCTGGATCTGACTGGAGGTGGACAGTTTAGGGTTAGTTAGCACACACTAAAAGCTGGAGTGTATGAAGCCAAAAGTGAACTCCCATCCTTAGCTGTTTTAAAGAGGAATGTGCTTGAAGTTGGCCTCACCTCTGAGTCATCCTCTGTTTTGTCCACCTTGCGATTGTGTGGTAGAAATGGTACTAATGAGCAGAGACAGAACAGAAAACCATATATCACTCTCAAGTATTTATAAGGCCATCTACGTTTTAAATGATTGAAACTAACTGGCGTGAGATGACCTTGTCCATTATACACATACTCTACACAGTATTACGTTTGCACTGTGCAGGGTTGTTGTAATTCCCATTGACCAGCAGAGTGCAGTGTGCTCTGCAGAGAACCAGACTCCCTAATGCCTCTATCCAACTAGGTCAGCCCACTGGTGGATACCGTGCTGTTCTGTCATCACTGGTCTACTGTGTGGCACTATAGTCACCTGCTGGGCTAACAACCTTCACAGTGACCTTTACACTGGGGAACATCACAGAGGAGTGTGTGTAGTGTACATCTTAGTCACAATGGGAGGCAAGTCCTTCTAGACATGGCCCATAGGCCTTGTAAACATTAGAGCAGTTGTGCAAGACCTGGGGGGATTGAGCTATTGAACCCAGATCCCATGACTAAAGTGTGGGGTTAAAAGACTTGAGAATGTTCCTTTGCACTCCAAAAAAACAGTGAATGCTTGCAGCAGACTCCAACTAAAAGGGACTAGCACAGCACAGGATGAAGTAGGCTAACCCGTCACATGAGAGACCATAGTTGGCTTTTGTATTCCCCATGAAACAGCATAGCTCATCATAAGACTTAACACACATTTTCAGAATGTGTTCTCCAGAGAGATCACATCAGACATATTGAAAACAGAGGAGCTTTCCTGGGATGTGAGCAGCTTACTTCCATCTGCGTCCTCTGTGTCTTCAGGTGGGAGGTCCACCTCTTCACTCTTCTCATTTAAAGGGGGCTCCTGTGATGGCATGACTGGATCCTGGATGGGAAATGGCCAAAGATCATACAAAGAACTTCACTTAGTGTTTATGCTCCAGTAGACAACAGTGCAGCTCCAGGACATCATGACCACTGGTCAAACAAAAACAAAACAACGGGCAAGTGAAAATTCTTTAAAGTTGAGTTAGATACTGGATGCCTTCCTGTATACATCTATATCCAGCTAAATTTAAAAGTTGAGGGTGATCAGGCTATTTTCTGTTTGATGATTAGATGGTGATGTCAGGCATGGAGGCCTGTCTGACATCACAAAAGGCTAGACTGAAGAATCTGCTGCTGAAAGAGCAGTGTTAAATGCCATGAAAGAAAACTGTATTGATTAATCAGGGATGGACTTTGTTTGCATGGAGATCTACTCAAGACTCTAGTCTAATTTGTACCAAATGAACTAATTCTGAACCTTGTAGGTCAACAGAGGGGCCTCAAGATGTCTAATGTGGTATTACTGTGTCTGTGCTCCAAATTAAAAGTATCAAAAGTGTATCAAAGGCAAACACAATGTTTCCTTATTCTAGAGGACACATGATTCCTATGATATTCGCTGCAAAAAGAGGGTCATTCACATGCCAAGCATTCAAGCCTACTGTACATTCATTTGACCTGAGGTAACACTCCAGTGTAATGTCTCCTATTCAGAAGGGCAGGGCATCCTGAGGTGCTACAAGCACATAAGTACCAGAATGAGGTATAGCGGAGAGTCACAAACTGTTTCAACTAGCATCTTTGGACATACTGTACACCACCAACAGCTACTGTTGAACGGAAACTACCATACAGCCCCTTTGCCTCAGGATGCTTGAGTGGTTAGTCTTGAACCTGACCGAACAGTGTACTCACCATAAGCCTTTGGCAGGTCAGAGGGACGAGTTTGTGACAGCGCTTATGGACCAGCAATTTGCAGTTGATACACTTGTAGCCCTGCCTCCCCAGCCCCCATATCCTTTCACTGCAGTGGCCACAGTATGCTTTCTGGAGAACAGACAAGATGGAGAAAGGGGGGTTATACTTTAACCTGATGACATAGTTACACAGAGACGTATTGATCAAGAATCAATGGGTGACAGCTAATGTACATAAGCCAGGAGACGAGTGTTGGAATTTAGTGGTAATCATTGCTAAGGAATTTCCAAGAAGGTGATTATGTCAAGTTGTAGTGAAATACTAATTGAAAATAGTTTTCCTTATAGCTCCAGGAAATATTTTAAATCAATAATTAACGAGTCATTCGTACACTTGCTTGTTAAAATAACTTTTATGTCTTTGTTCGGTCTAGACACTAGTGAGTCAAACATGTCACAGAGCACATGATTGTGGGAATGTTGTGTCTATTGCAGAATACTGACACCCAATCAAAATGACTGTTTACCAACATTCTAAGGAGAACAGAGCCGCAATCAAAGCACTGTTGCCATGGAGATACTGCTGATAACTTCAAAGTTTCTCTCCAACCCCCTCCCAAATTGACTCAACAAGGATTGTTTGGGGATAGAGTTATAAATTAATAAAGCTTTGCGATTTTTTTTGTAAAAAAAAAAAAGAATCCCTGTGTGGCACAGACACCCTGGGGAGTAAATAACCCTTGTTCTGAAGAAACTTTTGAAGATGGCGGCCCAGGACTCCTTGCCAGACTGACTGGGAAGAGAGCGTCCATAGACAAGACAACACAGGGGGTTATAATCCATGCCCTTTGTTCTTTAAAGGAGACATAGTCTTAATGTGCTACTGTGACTTTGAGTTGAGGGATACAGATCTGCAAGAATCCAAAATGAAGGACAGAAACCGTTACCAATCACCGACAACTTGGTCTTGACGAGAGACATTTAGATTGGATGGGATCACCTTATATAATCCCTATCAAAGATAACGAACACTTTTGTAATGAGAGGACTAGAGCAAGTCTGAATTTATTTTCCTGTTGCGATGTTGATTGGTGATAGCGATGCATTTTCCACTTCAAGTGGACACTTCTTTTTACCTCCATACAACTAATTAAGACAATAAATTGTCCTTCCTCCAACAGGCTGTATTTATCGCAGCATTTACCCAGGAGCCCTGAACATCTTGTCCAACTTCATGCGCCAGCTCACTGTCGACTTGAACATGGCTGATACACTTTAGTCAGACTGGCCTTTTAATCGGACACTCGAGTCGTTCCATGCTGCTAAGAGAAGAGAGAAGCTAGGCAACAAATGTGGAACAGATCCCATAAAAGTGTATTAACTGACAGTGCAGTTGGTCCTGAGTCAGAGCAATGAAGTCACCCTCTGCAGTGCCCTTGACCCGCCACACAGACCCCCAGGGTGCTGTTGTATAAGATACATCAGCCAGCCCTGCCTGCTCATGCTCAGGAGCTCAGAGGAGTTGGACAGCAAAGTGGTGCGTGCTAATCATTCACATTCACATTTACATAAAAAGGTGCTAATGATGCAAACGAGTCATTGTTTCTCCCTGAAGTGCACAACACCGTGACACGATGCACATTTTCTGTCAGAGTGAGGGTGTTCAGCACAGTTGTTGCAGTGAATATAATGTGTTGTTTCTAAGCTGTTATAGACTGTATGATTTGCTAGACATTAGTAGAATGATATGACTGGCTGTCAGCAGTTCATGTTGGGAGAAAAGCTCTTATCGATTGGCCACTTAGGTATCACTCCAGGTCATGAACAGGTCTGGAAACAGATTCAGCTAAGTAGCTCTTCCTGCGTACCGAAAAGTTTTTATCATTACTCCTCAGCTTAAAGGCTTGACAGACATCGAGCACTCCACCAAAACATTCTAATAAAAATAATGGAGACCATAGGCAAACACACCCAAATGTCAACACACATGAATAACTAGTATAGCTAAAAAAACGCCTAAGCACTAGTTCTCTATGCTCCTCAACAGACAGAAATGTAGACTATCATGAATTTAGCAGCAGAAGTGTGAAGCCTTTTTTTTATTTGTCTGCGAGATGTCTCAGTGGAGAGTTTGAACTGACGCGACTCTGCTTTGTTTGGGTCTTTTATTCCGCTCTACTAACAGATCAACCTCAACAACGAGCCTATACTGTCAGTCACCTCCCTACCAAATACTATTGGAGGGAATGGAGAGTGCAGTCAAAAGACCCCATTATGTCTAAGAAGAAGTATTCACTGTATTTATTCTCCAGAACAGAAAGGGAAAGAGCGAGAGACAGAAATTGAAAGAAAGAGTGGATAAGGGTGTGTAGCCTGTGTGTGTGTGTTTGTGTGTGTGTGTAAGGGGGGGGGGGGGGGGGGGGGGGGGTGCGAGTGAAACCTGACCCACTTCTCCATTTTTTGCAAAGTGTTAAGAAACCTCCCTAACCAGAACAGTCAAAACAGTCCATACTGTAATAACCTGTTTCAAAACCACACCATTAAAGTTCACTTACTAAACTCTAAACCTTCTCTTTCAGATGTGGTTAGGCTAATAGTGAAGGATTCACAGTCACCGAAACATGGAATACAGTTAGAAAAAAAAAGAATTCTGGAAATGAGAGGTCTTGCCAACCTTCATCCAGCCCTCCAAGCACTTTGGAGCTGCTTACCATCAGTGGAGGAGATAATGGAAGTCCACTGCCCTGAGCTGAGAACCCATGTCTGCTGAGTTAGCAGACGAGTGCACTTAACTGCCCCACAGTCCAGCCTGGACGTTCCCAGTAACACCACAGCACCTCAGGGACACATTCACCCTCAGTAACTATCACAACCACACCTTTACTAACCAGGCTGCTAGCCTATTTAGAGTGTTTTAACTATTCAACATTAAACAGGCTCTAAGTGGTCTCAATTCTAACTGAACAAATTCTCCAAGTCAAGTTACATGCTGTTTAATTAAGGAACTTGGAATTTAATGAAGGGATTTGGCGTGGTGCAGTTAGGTGGCAAGACCTGGCACTCCCTCTCTTGCCCTCTTCCTCTCGTCTGTGCTTGTGGTAGCATCTGCAAACACAGAGCACCTGTGTCTCACATTTCCCCTTCAGAGGGGATAGGCACTCAAGAGCAGACAGTAACAGCATTAACCTCACGCTCCTGCACCAAGGCAGAGTGGACACTGTGCATTAAGAATGACTGTTGGTGTGTTGCCGCATGATAACCATAGGAATGTAGGTCACATGCTAATGCATGCTAATGCTAACTCTACTCCGCACCTCTGTGAATTCTACCAGACAGACCCCTTACCAGCATAACAACAGGGATGATGTGGTGTGTGTGTGAATGTTTGGGTGTGGATGTGTGTAAATGTGTATCAAAACAAGGCACATCTAGGCCATTTGAATTATGCATCAATATCCACACAGCTCAGTGGCACCAGTGACTTTTACCGGTAATAACCTACCATATATTATTCAACCAAAATGTTTGTTAATGACTGTGTAACTCATAAATCTAAAAGTCTAGAAGATTTCTAAAATTCTGCCATATTACTTGCTTCACCAACTTCTTTCTGGTCAAACCAAGACTGAGAATCAATGTTAGTTATAGTATTGACAAAACATGACCACACCATTGTCCTCACACAGGTAGCAGTCAGACTGGGTGAAGTGTGTAAGGCATAAATCATGTGAAGTTGTCCTAGAAATGTGTGTCAAATTGAATTTAAGAATGATGTAGGTGGTGAACGGGATGGGACTCACCCTGTTAAAGCGCTTGGCCTGGAAGAGGTGTCCGTTGACTCGGTAGAGCTTCCTCCATCTTCTGGCCCCGCGGCGGTAGATCGATTCTAGGACAGAAAGGAAACGGTGGTATAGGAGCAGCATTGGGAGAATGAGGGATCGACACAGAGATGGAGATGGTGGAGGAACAAGGAGAATCCGGTCTCCCAAAAAATCCCAGAGGAGAAAGTACAGCACCAGGGCTGGCCAGAGAACTGTGGCTGGCCAGAGAAGGAGAGGGGTCTTGACTTGCCCTTAAAGCCACGGGCTTTCAAGTCTTTATCAAAGTGAGTGAGGAGAAAACCCATCAGACTCCTTAGAGACACACGCATGCTCACACCCATACTCTCAGAACTCACTTCCCCCTCCCTCCCTCCCTCCTACCTTCACTCCATCCAACCCTCCCTTTCTCTTACACTCTCTCTACCCCCCCCCCCCCTTCCCGCCCCCCTCTCTTTCTTTGTATCAAACTCAAGTAGACTGTTCTGTCCTAACACAGGTTCATATACTGATGCAAGTTATATCAAACCAGGATTTTATAGGGTGGATGCCTTTCCCTCATTCACCTTCCTGTAGGTTTACATGTTGATGAGATAACCCTGATTAGTGTTAGTTCTGGATGATATGATTATAAGATCCTTTCATATAAAAGACAACCTGAACTGTTGCACAAAAATAAGCTAATAGCTAATTTGTACGTTGTTGCATCGCTTTGGATAAAATTGTCCAGATACTAAATTAAGACAATTTTTAATGAATTGGACATTTTCTAAAATGTATTATTGAATGCATACATTACTGCTGAATGCTGATCGTTAGCTCTGATTGGATGATAATGATGATGATGTCATACGATTAGTTGGAATATTCTCATTTCCAGATAGATATTGCCCGCCTCCTCCATAGCTCGTCTCTCAGATAGATGTGGCAAGTGAAGTCATCATGAGGGGAAATCAACCACACCCCAGTCAATAACACAGAAATGTGATAGTACTCCACTCCTGCAATTTCAGCAGACATGAATCCTATGGACAACAGAATTTGTCCAGAAATCATCGTGAGAGGAGATTACTGTGTGTTGGTCAAATGAGGCGAGTCCCCCATTCTCAATCAGAAAGTAGTGTAGTCTCACCCCTCATTGCTTCTTTCCTCTACCAATCCCCAAATCTTTGACTGAGCTAACCCTCTCCATCCCAGCCCTGCTGATTGCTGGCTGGTGTGTCTGTCTGGTGGTCTGGTGGGGGCGGCCGCTCACTTTGCCTCTGTTGCCATGGCAACTCCCTCATCAGCCCACCGCATGTCAGCTGTGGTTAGTTAATTGTGATGACGAGAGGGCCTTATCGGCAAATAAAAGTGAATCTTCAAATAAACAAGCACAGCTCCTCTACTCTGAAGACACACACCGTATAAAATATGCTGTCGTTGTGCAAGCTTGGCGGATTTGTATGACTTCTTCATTTTTTTGTGTTTATTGCCTCAAAACTGGGTGCAGAGTCAGTGCCTGTTTAATTTTTCATACCCTGGGGTTCATCTATCTTCTTTTTATCACACGAAGAACCCACACCATCCTTTATATTCAAACCAAAGATTCCTCTCTTCCTCTCACTCTATGGCATTTCGCCACACACAATATTGATATGATTGAAAGAAAACATTCTCTCTCCCATTATCTCTCTGTGCATGGTTTTGTCTGCTTTATGCAATGAGGTCAACCGGCTTTAGTCTCTGTTTAATCTTGGGCTGCTCCATTTCTTCCATCACAATGTTCATACGCTGAACATGATGAGCAAGTCGGGACCTATTTCCTCTGTGCTTTGCTGTGTTGGTTAGTATGCAGCACAGAGGCATGGAGAATGGGATTCAAACGCTCGACAAGACACTGAAGGCAGAACAACAGAAGAGAAGAGCTGGTTTCCAGGGTTCAGTGGGCTTCTCATCCCCATCAGAGTGGTGGAATGCAGCTTGAGCACCATGCAGGGGACTGTAATGCAGACCTGAGGTCTGGCCCGTGTCTGGGAGGAGCCGGGCTGTGATGGATGCCTTTACCTCGGAATCCATTACCCTCTGATCATTAAAGCCTACTGGTTTCATATCCGAAAACTAGTGATGGAGAGCATTTCATTTAACGATGCGAAGCCCATGCAATTGTATGCATGCATACACCCACACTAAAATAAGCGTGTCGCAGATACAGCCATGTTACGCCGTCACGCATGCACAAGCACACACTAAAATATGCCGCAGGTACATTCATGTTATACCCTCATTTGAACGTACAGTGAAACGACATCTGTGCTACTGCAGACTCCAGCTCAAGGAGGAAGAGCCCTTGCTCTTTAGCACTTTCGTCTGTGGATTCTCCCGCTAATCCTGTTAAATCAAGGAACCGCCGCCCGCCACCACAGATTACCACACGTTGTTTCCATAGCTACCCAGTTTTCCCTCTCCTCCGCCACGCATCATTGTGGGGAGGCACAACATGCCACTGCAGAGAAGCAGGCATTATCCAATCACCAGTGAGCGTGTGGGTGTCTGAGCGTGAACTACCTGTCACATTACAGGTTGGTGGAGGCCACATGTCCAGCACAGCATGTTAAGGTTAGGTTTACATGTTAACCAGGCTTGTCCATCAGGTAAACTGCAGGGTTTAGTGTAACCATCCTATCATGTTAAACATGTTCAACTGTACATGGACTAAGAGTGTGTGGAGCTGGTGAAGATTAGTGTTGGTCTCAATTTAGAATATGACATTTCATCTACATCTGTGTGCAAAGTAAGCGCGAGACAGAATGCACAAAGGGGAGTCTCTGTTCAAACAACCTCTGATGGAGAGCAAGTGCACCTTTGTTTATGAACCCTGAGCTCAGTCGGAGCGACTTGATGCTGCCACACTCAATAACAAGGTTTCAATGATTACAACACTCCTAGAAAACCTGCTGCCCTGGAGCAATGACAACACAAGGCTGCAGACAGGCTAGGGGAGGTGTGAACACACATCTGATCAGACTGAAGTTGAGTGGGTGTGTCAGAACCATACCCTAGCACCACACCAGGACCTGCCGCTGCAGTACAGCAGAGTGAAAGGCTCTTTACGCTACATCAACTTGTATGTCCCAAGCCATAAAAGTTGACTTTCAGTTTCTAACAAACTATAAATACATATATTCGTACATATAATAAAGTTGTCTATAAGAGTATATGACAATACAAAATCTGTGAATTTTAAGGACAGATTGTATAGAAAAAGATGAATAACATTTGTTTTGAAAATGTATTCATCTCTTTATAAGCATACTCCACTTTGGGTAAGATGGGGGCAGGGATAATAAGGCTTTCCAGTTTGCAATGGATGAGGTGAGAGGTGGGCAGAGAGATGACTGCTGAGAAGAAGGGAGGATGGGTCATCTGATGCCATCGCTGGTCGATCAGTGAAGAGTTTATCTCTCATCATCCAAGTGACCTGTGGGTGTGAGTCAGCATGAGTCAGTCTACGGTAATGCTGACTGTAACCATGACGACCCCATAGGTCAAATGTCATGATGAGCTAACAGTAGAGAGGTTAAAAAACCTGACAGGAGTTTATATGTCCTTAACTTTAATTGGCTTTTAAAAAGCCCGATGTATTCTCTCAATCAGAAGTGTTTTTGGTCGGAGATGATCTAATCAGCACATAATATCAGGCAGAAGACATTATGTTTAATCCTCCATGAACGTCAGATTAAATTAGCCTCAGATGCAAACTGTATCCAATTAAATAACTATGGCAGAGTCAGAACAGAGAGAGCATGCTGTTCTGGGCCCTGTGTAGAGCAGGAGCAAGGATAACCTTTCCTAAACTGCGACACACACAAACACACACACACACAACAAAACATAAACACACATGTACACACAAAGGGAAATGTATGCACACACGTCTATAAATATAGACAACCTTGCTGTTACTACACTATGTCACAGCACACAAGCATACACACTAGGTTCCTCTGGGTTTACCGACCATGAGCAGGCTGACCTCTTACAACATCCCCCTTGAGACGTAGTGTTGCATTGGCCCATTTTCACCAGCCCAATGCCAGAACAGGAGAGAGACCCATGGAGAGAGACAGAGAGACACAGAGAGAGACAGAGAGAGAGAGAGCGAGAGGGAGGGAGGGACAGAGAGACACAGCACTAAGGTTTAGGCTGAGAAACACACAGAGGAACACCAGGCAAGAAACATGTCAACAATCCTTCAACAAGGACCACACACACACACCGTACAATACCAGACCTGGGAAAGCGTACGACAGAGCAAGTAATCCCGCCATTTTGTTTGTAAGAGGTTTGCACAAGGCTCTGTGGCTCCTAGCAGAAATCCCTGCAGTTTTGCATAGAGCCGAGGTGGTGCGGATCTACGGCAGGACATTTACAAGGGCTTGACTCACTTCCAGACATTGTTCCTCACACTAGCAGGAAGATGGTAATACTCCCCCAACAACGCCCAGCCTCCCAGCCTGCCCCAAGAACCCTTCAAGGGAGGGCGCTCGATACCAGGCCAAGAATCTTAGGATATAAGACTTCAAAGGTTTGGGGATAAGTCCCTTACAGTCGAACAGTATCATTTCAAAGGACAAGACTGTTCCCATCTTGAATAGGCAGTAATGTGAGTCGAAACTGAGTGAGAGGGAACGTCCAAATGGATGATACAGTTGCTGGCACAGAATGCATACCAAAGCATGAGCTGACAGCTAAAGTTTTCGAGGCTCTTGTCCCCACTGGAACTCTCCCAACGTTGTCTCCTCCCAACTCATTAAACATTGTTATTTAAAGTAAAGAAATGACATGCCTTTGACTCCCAATACGAGATTGCCAAGTAAGAGATCTTTGCAGCAGCCCCCAGGCTCTCTCGGACACAATTAGACCTCCTTGATATGGGCCAATCAAACCAAGCAAAAGGCATGACGAAGAGACATCGCCAGTTAATTTAACAGTTAATTAAAATACATTCTTAAAGAGCATAAAAGTAGCTTGAGAGATTAACTTTCAGAACGTCCCAAACTAATGAGCTGTGACTGAAGGGGTAACAAAGGCTGTGGTGGTTTAGAAGAGTTTCTGAGCACGGGAAGTTTGTAAGAAGGAGAATGTGAACATGTGGGCGATTTATTTCTCTTTCTCACCCCTATCTTTCTCTTTCTCTCTGTCACAAAGACATGCACACGCTCACACTCTTAGCAGTGTGTGGGATCCCCTGGATCATGGTTGACGTCCTGCCCTGCGCCGATGAGTCAGCAGCTCTTTGACAACACCATGGCAACAGATACATCTATCTCATCCACCACTGCATACTGGACCAATTAAAAACGGACACACCAATGTGCATCAAAACTAGATAGGCTATATATCACTATGTTGATCAATTACATTTAACATACCTTTTAAGGACTTTTGGTGGCTACTTGTCAACGTGTTTATCATTGGACCAAAACACAAACAGTTGGAAACTGGTTCAATGTGTGAGTCTGGAGCGAGACTGTACCACCCATATTCTAGCCCATGCCCGTATCTATCTATAACAGTCTTCACATGCCTTTGATGAGATAAATCTAAAAACGAGCTTTCACACGGGGCTCGAAGGCATCTCTTTGATTCAGAGCTTTTATATTGTACCTTCTCTCTTTCCATTGCTCACGCTCAGAAACTGTTTTCTGTTCAGCCCCTCTGCCCCCCCCCCCCCCCCCACCCCAACTCTCTTGCCCCTCAACGTCTTCAAAAATTCATTTTCCCTCAAACACTTATTCCTCTCCCTCTCCCTTACTGAATCTCCAAAAACATGGGACATCCGTGGTAATTAGCTTGATACTAGACCTTACAAAGGACTTTTGCTGCAGTGGTTTATGTAACAATTACTGTCCTGGATTACAAAAATACCCACAACAGTATCATCAATGACATTATGTTGTTCTGAGGGCACTTCCTATGTGTGAGGACATCTTTTTTTTCCTCACAACCTTGTATGTAGTCCCAATCCAGCCAGCCACCCAACAGTGAAAGGCCTGCTTAGCAGCTACTTACATACGGGTTAAGTCAATGCCCATGTGTCGGACAATTTAAGGCTGAATGTTTGATCAATGTTGGGTCAAGTATGTAGGGTCCTACAAGTTCGGTCTGGAACACATGTGAAAGACGTGTCTGTAAGGAGTCTACACCAAGACTAATGCCTGCTTCTCTGCATGTCTGAGAGTGATAACAGGCTTTAATGACCTAAGCATTGGTGGCCTTAACTGTATTTGTTATGTCAGTTGTTATATATGTGTGTGTGTGATTGGTCGGGTACAAACTGTCTTAGCACTGGGCAATTACTTTTTCTAGCTGTGCCTCCCAGGGATGTCAATGTCCCCAGCCTTTCTCAAGACTTTGTACACAGCCCTAGGCAGAGTAGGAAGACTGAGTTTTCTACACGACTTCAAGACAACCCATGGTAACTGAGACAAAGCCCTCCCCTTAACACAAAGACCTTGACCTTTTCTCCGTAATACCCTTGAGAAGGAAAGACAATGGCACAAGATAGATTGACTGAGGCCAACTAGATTAGTATCCACTTGTCAGGGAAGATAGCAGGGGACGTGAGTCTCTAAATAGGTTACAGCGATCACCATCTCAAGCCTCCATGGAGCTCTGCGCTACTCGGAGACAGGAGCTGTCAGGACTGACAGGAAGCAGCCCAAGGAAAGGATACTCAAATGTTCTTAGCGAGGAGGAAACGGAGGAATATTCAATTTTGACACATTCAGAAACAGCCGGATCCCCTGCTCATTATTGGGACTGTGCCATTTCAGAATATGGGGCTAGAAATATCTATACGTAGAGCTAATTTGCAGTTCAGTTAAGGTGAAAACACGTAAGAACTGAAATATACAAATTATAACTGATGTCTGAAACTCCCCATCTTCACAAATAATACAAACATACATCTGCCAGCTTAACCAGTCTCAGTCTACCACACATGCATACACTGTCACTCAGAAACCCGATTTGCACCTAGCCTGTCTACCTGCATGTTCAGTTGTTCTCAAAGAAAGTACTGTGGCTGTCAGCACAGGCTCCAAGTTGACATGAGGGTTTAGAACTAGGTTACTGTCCTCTGAGCCATGCCTATGACAAAGACTATGAGCGAAGAGCATTCAGGATAAGCAACCTCCCAGCCCTACCTTTAACTCGCAGGTAGAAGAGCAACGTGAACAGCATCACTTCATCCGGTGGTATCTCTCCTCTGTCTCCTTTGCTTTCACAGTCTGGCTCTCATGATAGAACACAACCCGTCTCTCTCTCTTTCTCTCTCTCTCACTCTCTCACTGTCTCTCTCTCTTTCACTCACTCTCTTTCTCTCTTTCTCTCGTCTTCTCCTTCTCCTCCTCTTCATCCAAAACTGTTCTGGTCTTGTCTCTCCGATGCTCCCTCCCTCCTTTCCTCCCCCTCCCTCTTCTCCTCTGTGGTCCCTGAGGCCGTCTCTCATCAGCAGTCTTTCTGTTCTGAAAGGCATGCATTTGCACTCACAGGCAGCGCACACACACACACACAGAGGGCAGGACACACTTGCACACACACACACATCATCAGCAGCCTGTTCCGTACTCCTGTTATTCTCAGTGAATCCCAGTCCCTCGCTTAATTATTAGACATTACCTCATATAACAGTGTAAAAAAATGGTCCCAGGTGAACAGCTCTCATTTTAGGGTTTAGCTGATTGCTTTATCCCTTTGGTGCATAGTGCTAGGGACAGTCCTCCAAAAGGATGGAATCACTGGAGTCACATTACAGTTGTTTTAGTTGTTCAGGTGCCATTGCACAAGTCTTACACTAGATGGCAGACCCAGCTGCACTTCCGGCAGGATTCTTTGCACTGAATAAATTTTCTCCTAAATTTAAACCTGAACTCTATTTTTAGATGATGTGCTGTGCCTAATGGAGCAGTTAAGGTGCCTTATGGTGTTCCTGTCCTGGGTGACGATTGTTCCATGGATTATGTGCCTGTGTATACATATATTTAGCACATGCTAAAGGCTGCATGGCCTACGCTTGCTTATACGTACTCCTAAAATCTAAAGTAAAAGCTACTAAATGACCTCTCAGGAGTAACACCCACCCACACCAACCACAGTACAAACTAACACAAATCACACCTCTAGCAGTCTTTAAGAAATACTCCCGTCACAGATAAGTAGCTCATTAAAAGCCATAAATTCCACCTTTGGCACTATAAAACACTTGTTTCTGGATGCTGCATGCTGGGTTCTAATTCCAAGCCCAGGAAAGGATTCTTGAAGTTTCCCTCTCCCCCTCCTAACCTGCTATTGTTGCAACACTAGGGAGGGTTGTGCAAGCATTTTCAGAATTCTTTCACAATGAGTGTATAGGCTCTCCCTTCTGAGTTCTGGAAGACTTTATCAAAGTAGGGCTAAAGGCATGTGGCTTTATCAGCAGGGATGAAATATAGCTCATTACCACAGACATATACAAATATAACTAGCCCATATGGAAACAATGTCTGCCCTGCATGAGTCAGCACTGCATGTGCTGTTTGTTAGACATGTAGTCAGAGAATATAATATAAAATACAATGTGAACATGTCAGAGACATGGCTTGGTTTGGTTTGTTATTGCTGATCTTAGATAATACATACCAAGCCCCAGAAAGTAAGGAATAGGTATTCTGTTTTCTATTTTTGTTGCAAATGCCCCAGCTTCAGAATAACAAACCACGAGGCATACCAAGGTGACCTGGTCAATCCTGCGTTCCACTAGAGGACAATGAGAGGTGGAGCAGACAGGGAGATAACAAGAGAAATAGAGCAAAATAAATGGACAGAGGGAGGGATAGACAGAGAGAGACAGAGAGGGAGACTGAGCAAGAGACATAGAGCAAGATACACAGAGCAAGATACAGAGAGAGAGAGAGAGAGAGAGAGAGAGAGAGAGAGAGAGAGAGAGAGAGAGAGAGAGAGAGAGAGAGAGAGAGAGAGAGAGAGAGAGAGAGAGAGAGATGGACAGGGAGAGAGCGGTGGTTGATAAGGGGAGGAGGCAGAGGTAGGTGAAGTGAATCACATGAGGAGAGGAGGAGTGGTAGGGAAAGAAATGTGACGGCACAAGAAAAGGAAAAGACAGAGAGATGAGCAGGAGGCAGATAAAAGGAGAGGCCACTGCAGCCAGGGGGTTGCTGGGAGGAGGGCATCATCACCAACAACAAGGCTGCTGCACCATTCACAAGCCCAGCTCAGGGAGTCTTAAAGAGGCACACTCACCAGCTTAACAATCCCTCGACTGAAGATGAGGTCTGGCCCATCCTTGCCCAGCCAAGTGCCATTGTCCTCACGTTAGCATGCTGCCAGCTTAAGTGGGTACCCAGTGGGGCAGCATTATCCAGCCCTTTGTGGATTAGCCTTCGAAACTGATGTGCTCGAGGCTAGAGACATTCACTGCACAGGTCCGCCTGAACTACTCCAAATAAATCAAGCACCAGCTCAAAACGAGGTCAGAGTTACTCTTGGTGATGGCGTGAGGGCCGGATAAATTCGATCTTAGACTAGAGATGGACTGAGTCGTTTCACACCTCAGAGCAGTAAGGGTGGTCCCTGTCATCACCTAACACCAACCTTCGTTATTCCAGTGTACAGTACCGCACGCCTGTTTTCTGGACAGCAATGTTGACATTTTGTTCAGTACATCACAGAGCTAGGGGTAAGTCTAAAAACAGGGATATAGAACTGCGTATTATTGACAGGTGTAGGTTGTTCTCTGTTCTATCTAGATTAGTGCTTCCCTTCTTGCTTCGCCAGCACTGAAACCTGGATAGCATCCCAACATCCTGCGACAAGGCACAAGCTATTTTTGTAACCGTTTCTTCCCTCTCACCCCCCCCCCCCCCATCTCACTTCACGCTCACTATTTTTGGGGGGGCATTACCCGAAAAAACCCTATTGCAATTTGCATTGACAGATCGACAAGCTGTAAGCTCCTAAGCTCTCTCTGCCTGCAAAGCTGGTGAGGCAGAACAGGCCCGGCAGATGTGGTACAGAAGGCTTAGAACATAAACAGACTGGGAACCATAAGCTAGACCACGACAGTGGAACACAGCAGGGCTTCTTCCCTTGCTTTGTCCAGAATCTCTACCCATCAGCCCAAAGGGAGTCCTTTAGTAGCCCACCAGCCTACAACTACAAATACAAACAAACACAAGCCAGCTCCTGCCCCCGCCTTTACATTTGGAACTGATGGACTGTTGTGGATAGAGAACGTTTTATTACTCTGCACTCTACTTCAAATTAGAAAAGTGAATGATTCATGTTACTTCCAAGGCTAACATTATTGTTCCAAAAGAGAGGACAGGTGAGAGGACATACAGTTAACCTAAAGAGTCCTATAAATGTTGTCTGGCCATGGAACGAACTGCACCACCATTAGCACACACTGTCTTATAACCAGACAAGCTAGCTCACTCCTGGTACTGGCAGCAGCCTCTAGCACTTCCTAAAGAGAGATTCCAGGGAGCTGAAAGCTGAAATCTACCACAGATGAAGAAAACAAAGTCTTCACATCCCTACTGTACTGCAGATACAGTTTTATGAGTGGTGTTAATAACCTGCTTTTATTCAAGTACAACAAGTTGAAGTCATGATTTGTGAGGATGAGTCATGCTTTCCATCACCAAGGTGTAGCACCCACCTGGAGTGTGTGGCAGCCATTTTGTGCCAGAACACTCACCCACACGACAGCTGCTTGGGTCTGATTTGTGGTATTAACAAGCAAACTCATATTGAGAGTGCCAATGATGCACAATGACCAACACACTGTTAGTCAACTAGGTCAACAGTGTATTGTACACATTACTAACACTCTAGCTGTTGCTGTTACATAATACTTTAGGATCAATCAAAACATGCCATTGACCATCACATTTTTCTGTACCAAGTAGATAACTTGGATGCAGCGTAAGCTACTCGTATGACAAATGTAGATGACCTAGGTGAAATCAGACCCCTGCTCCCAGGGAGGATTGTGGGATACCATGGCATGCCCATGGTAAAGAAACAGGATGTAGAGTTTGACTGACCAATAGTGCGCCACCATATATGAAAAAGGAATAACTTAGACACTAATGCTGCATCTGCTGCCATCGTCTGAGCCCAGGACTTATGAGGCTTCTCTCTGACCCAGAAACTCATCCTCCTACCCACATCCCAGCTGTGACGTTAAGACAACCAGAGGCCAACATCTCAGGGCGAAAAACTCCATCCTCCAGTCTTCCAGACCAAATAAAAGGAGGGATCTTAGAGGAGGTGGGAGAAATAATTTTTTTAAAGAGTCTGCCAAACAGTGAGTTATTCACAGCTCCATCCATTTATGGCTCTCTAAAATTGCATCCACTGCAGACAACTATTCCCACTAAAGATCCAGCTGAAATGTCATCTTCCTGCCCCTGTAACTGTCTATGCACACAAATCAATTTTAGTACAGCTCACTTTATAATGCTTTTCTCTGAGTAATTTTCCACCATGCCCAATGACCACATAACAGAGGTAAATACAGGAGAAATAAAACATGCCCAAGGGCAAATATCCTTATACACAAATACCCTGTAATCATTCACACGACAATGTTTTTGTTGTGACACTTAATTTATTACAAAGTGGGTCTAAAACCTAGCACTTTGAATGATGAGCACATGGTAACTATGTTCCTGACTGATAGTGTTGTAGTCAAGACCATCTAAACCGAGACCAAGTTATGACCAGGACCAGAGTGTATCGAGACCGAGACAAGACCAAGACTTTGAGGGGTCGAGACCGAGTCAAGACCAAGACCAAAGCAGGGTGATACAGAGTCAAGACCAGACCACTCAAAACACACAAGCTATAGTCTTCTTGTTCTCCTCTCCCCTCTCCTCCTTCTATCCTCTCCTCTCCTTTCAATTCACGTGTGAAATGTTTTGAAAGATTGAAACAATATTTTGTTCAAAACAACTTTTTTTTTGGAAAGGAAAAAAAAAAGATTTGAAAGGTTGAAACTATATTTTTGAGAAAAAATAAATAAATACAAGTTTGCATCATTTATGAGATTGAGGAGACTTTACTATAGTTAATGTGCTCTGCTCTAGGCACTATAAGACTAATGCCTTCCGGATATAGTGAAAATGTTCTCACACGCTTACATTCTCAAAGCTTTTTACTCATCCTTATAAGACTTGAGAGTTTCATATATGAGTGTGTGAATGTGTTTCACATGTGTCTGTGCTAGCATTTCATATGTATGTGTATGTAAATGTTCAGTAATATGAATGTGGGTAAACCTTTCCCAAGCCCCTGATAGGCTTTCCCAGGTCTACTGTCTCTAAACTTGAAGCCAGTGTATCGGACAACTGAACAGGCGAGTGGCACGAACTGTGATTATCATCACTGTGTCATAATGAGTTGTCGAGCGGTGTGCTCCAGTAGGCTGGAGGTCAGAGCAAAGCAAAAGCAGGGTCAGTGATACAGGCTCAGACAGGCCAATCCTCCATGGTCTGTCACTTCTGACACCATCATCACAACAGCAGACCTCAGAGCTCAGGAATTATGCAACTGGTGTGTTTGTCTCCTAGCTTGCTATGAAGGAGGGAACAGGGGAATGTCAGAGAGACATCAGAGTGAGAGTGAGAGTGAGAGTGAGAGAGAGAGAGAGAGAGAGAGAGAGAGATAGAGAGAGAGAGATAGAGAGAGAAACACACATGGATGAGCAGATGTTGGTATACCTGAACAATAAACCAAATTTTTCCCAATAAAATTGCGGGCACATTTATATGAAAGACAAGAAGGAGAGCAGAGCAGCAGAAAGCGTCTCAGGCCCAGGGAGCAGGTGTCAGGGCTCAGTGCATCCTAATAAAACACAGATCTCCAGAGGCTCTGGGCCTGGCAACCCGCATACAGCAGCACACTGCTACAAGTGATTTACAACCAGGGTTTAGGCCCAGCTCTAATTCATGTCTCTGTTCCATACGCCACCCCCCCCCCCCCACCCCCCCCCCACCCCCACACACACAGTAACAAACTGACTCAGGAGAGGATCATTTTCATCTGTACGGTGGATGAATCATTTGTCCCCTAACAGAACTGGTAAGCTAAGCAGTCAATCGAGTGGCATATTATGGTAGATGTGCAGAGAGAGAGTGTGTGTTTGTGTATTCAGGCTATAGGTAGCCTAAAACCTTGGGCCTAGTATGCTTTCAATGCTTTGCATTTGATTCCACACATTTAACACATTACATTCATTCCACTGTTCTTGTTGAATGATAGGATCAATGTAGCAGACAATGTTGTAAAATCTTGTCCAGCTACTGCAGAACCATCCTGACCTGCCAACACTCATGTGGGTGTGTGCTGCACTGCAACAATTCATTAGTTATTCACTTGTTGCATAACCCTGTACAAGAATAGGCTTGTGGAGTGGAAGTTGTACTGTATGGTGATAAAGGATAAAGGGAAGTATCTCAGCCTTACCATGGTACCTGGCCTGTGTTCCTTTATTAGATATTCAGTGTAGCAAATAAGGGTCAAAGTGCTGGATAAATTCAGCGTAGATTTGAACTCTTAACTTCGATTCTTGTGCAGTATTTTAGCTGTACAACCAACATGCAATAAACTGTCTCTCAAATATTTCTATAACACGGACGAGTACGGTTAACAGTAAGGTTTACAATATATAGTGAGTTAAAAGACATACAAACACACCTGCACACACAAACAGAGCTGACAGACATGGCAAGCCCCTAATACAATGGGTCATTCTGGTCAATGTGTGACGACACTGTGTGCCCCACAGAGTGTGTTCACAAGGGAACAATGGAGCTGGACTGTGCCATAGGCAGAATTATGCTATTGGAGATGAGCTAAAGAGAGCTGACTACTAAAACTGAATTTGTTTGGGGTTTTTTTAAACCTTTTTTTAGACAATACCAACCGAGCTACGTTAACAAATACATGTCAACTACCAACTCCAACTGTCCAACTTATAAACAATCTCTTTGGAACACGGTTATTCTAGCTAATACAGAGCTCTGTGGGCTAAAGCTAAGCCATGCTCTGCCGCACTCTGATCAATGCTGGAGAGCAGGCTTCAAGCTGCCCCTTTATCAACGGGGTGAGTATGGGGGTGTGCTGCAGTGCAGCGCAAGTGGCCAAGCCTATATGGCACATTGCATGGCCCCATACATAGAAGGTTATTTTAGCTACAAACTAACATAGCTGGCCAACTGTGGGGGTGCACATGGGGCCAGGGCACACTTCTGTGTTAGGCTATTTTGATGGGACAGGTATAGTTAGTTTACCCATCAATATTGTTTCCTCCTGATCATGCCTACTCTGGGGTATGAACTTATGTCCTCTGACCGAAAAATGTGATGGCCTCCTTTGTAGTCACTGCTTCATCCAGCTACGCCACCAAAAAGCCGGCTCTTCGATGACGCAGGTGGGCGGTATCGATACTGAGGAGTGAATTAACCAATTCACACTAACACCTTAAGCTAAGCTAGCACTTTCAAGTGTTAGCTCAGCACCTGCAAGTGAGAAAAGAATTCCTGATACAGGTGAGGTTGCTAGCACGTTAACACCCTGTGCCTTTGTAAGTATAGATCTGTTGCTTAAATTAACTGTGACAGACAGTCAAGGTAAAATATGAGGAGCACACATGCTATTGAGAAATACTAGCTGTCAGTCCCTGATGACTAGCATTAAAGCTGTCAGTCCCTGATGAAATTGTTACAGACCCTAGTTGGAAATTGGAAAAATCTTCCCGTTCAGAAAAATGACCTCACAAGCTAAAAAATGCAACACGTGCAAAATATGGTCTGTATATGGATGAGCCCAAATTGAATTTTTCTTGCCCACGTAAACCATTTTCTTGGTCGCTTCTTTACCCACTTCTCTCTAATCCAAATTCTCTTTCCACTGTGCCCATGTCCACAGTGGAAGTAAGGCATCATTCATGGATTGGCTTCAATGTTTTGACAGCCGTGCTCTGTGGTGCGTGAAGGGCCTGCAAACTCACACACATGCAGTCGTTGGCTATGTAGCTGAGGCTTAAGAGTTGACCAATGACTACGTCCTCAGTTCCCAACCCTCCCTTCTTCTAAGACTATCATTTAAGTCCCCGAGGTTAAGGTCTGTCTAAGGAGAGAGAGGGAGAGAGACATAATCTATGACCACAGAAGGATCCACCTCACCCCACCATAATACCTAGGATAAACTGTGTTCCCTTCATTCCCAGGGCATTAGTGAATGCAAGCCTTCGACAAGACAAAAAAAAGCACATTGTTTTCTGTTCAAAACTACATTAAAAAAACACCCATCACATCTTTGGCACAATGACGATATAACCATTACAATAATAAGATCAATGTATTCCTATGGGACACACAAAAGCGGGGCTATTATTTCTGAAATGAAAGAAGATGTCAAACAGTGAGTCATAAATCTCGGTCCATGATCCTGACAGGTTAAAAACACAGACTCAAGCATAGGGTTAATCCCCCCCCCCCCCCACTCCCATCCCTCTCTTCCCCACTCCTCCCACTGTGACCTGCTCTAACCCTATTTAGTCACATACCACCAGCTCTGACAGCCTGAAGCATATCAGGAGCCAGATGCACAGTGTCACACATTAACCTGCGCTACCACACCACAAGGTTATGCGCTAAAGAGCGCTGACATAGTGCCTGAAGCTAAGCATGGCTAAACATGGTTAGCACCTGGATGAAGGTGTACATATGCACCTGCCAAGTTATGCTATGAACAGTGGTATCGTGGCCGCATTCAAACATCAGAGGAACAATGTGCAAGTGTTTTCCTCTGTAAAATAGAGATTCCTCTGGATGTTAGTCAATGGTATGTCAAACCAAAACGGTTTTATAGAAAGTAATAGTAGTAAGTGCTATTCATTACAGAGGGGAAATGGCTGAAATCTGTGAGATATTCAGAAAAGAAAGCTGTGAAAACCTGACTCCCTCATTAAAGCCCTTCTGGAGCATTTCTTTATAGAATGTACTGGACAGTAACTCGGATACCTCCTGCTAACCTTCATAAAGGTTGAGATGCAAAAGTGAAGTAAAGAGAGGGAAACATGATATACGTATTACTTAACCTTGAGCATGGAGGGTGGTCTAGTAGCCTCAGTGTGCATGTGTGTTCAGAGACCCAATCAGTTGTGTATTGATTGATTCTTGTGCTTCGTGGTGCTCCAATGCTTTAAGAGGGCAGGCCAAAAGGCCCTCGTTGATTTCAAGGGGCACTTTGCCAAGGTAACGGTGTCTAGACAAAAGTCTCACCCAGGGGTGTCCTCGCAAATCAAGTATGCATTCTGCCCAACGCTATTTATAAAACCCCCTTATACTTTCTGTTGTTCTGTATTACTCTAGGCAAAATGACTGTCTTGGATCACAGTCATTTAAAATCTGATTATCTGGTCATGATGAAGATTTGAAGATCAACACCAAGCCTCCTATCCTGGATTAAACGCATAAACGGATATAGTTTACACTCAGGTTTTTGCTAAAGAAACCCTGATCTTTCACAGGAACACATAAGGTGACTAATTAGCTCTCTAAGGCTAACCAACAGTGTGTCAACACTCCTGTGAGAAGCGAGAGCTTGAGGGTTGCTGTGTTAGCATCAAAGCTAAATATACTCCCGTATCCTTCTATCCTCTGGATGAGATGACAAAGCATATCTGTGACTAAGGCAGGGTGGGGAAACGAGTCGTGCGAGGAAAAGGCGCTGATCAAAATGTAATCACTGAGGAGCATGGCATAGAGCAAATGGAGTGTGTTGAAGTGTGAGAGCCGTGACAGGCTGAGTGAACAGACATACAACCAAATGATTTGGCATGCTCTGGGGGACCAGCACAACAAGGTCAAAGTTTACAGGCAGACCGAAGAATGTCCACAGAGTGTGACACTGTGTTTTGCCTGACATGTTTAGTTACATATTGTCAGCACGATTTCGTTATAAATGTAGTTAACTTTGTAGTACATTTGTATCCTTTGGCCCCTTGCGGTAAAACAACAAGACACAGGTATTTGAGCAGTTCTCCCTACTCATGACTTAGCATTACTTATTTTATAATGTGAAGCAGGTGAGCAATGATTAAGGTAGATAACCCTTTATGCTGAAAGATGACCTTGTTATCCCGCTGTTTGTGTCTGTCCAGTTACCTGATCTTAATGGAATGTAGAAAGCATGGAAAGTGTAGCAAGCATAGAAATAGAAATGGCTCACCACAGTACACAGGTGGCTACTGTAAGTAATTGGATAAAGGGAGGGTTTACCCACCCTGACCCTCTGTCCCTGCACCCCCCCCCCTCAAACACACACACACACACCTTCAACAGGCTTACACACCAGCCCTCTCAAACAGACACCCTGCTGGTGAAGTGTGTGTCAGTATGTCTGTGTGCCCATCCTTGGAGGAAGGATGTGGGGGCTAAAACATGTAGCAGTGAGGGGAGAGTTTGGGGATGACCTCCACAGAGAAATGGAAACAATTAGAGGTGAATAAGAACCGGTGAGCTGGCTGAGAGTGTGATGAGAAATGATGGGGATGATAATGTTATTATAGCCAGGTAATTGATCAGCTGGCACTGTCACGCTGGTTATCTGTATGTTACTGTCGCAAGTATTTAACAACCTCTTGCAGTACACAAACACACACAATAATATACCACAGACAGACTGATGGTGAGTATTATTCTGTACGTTACATATGGTGTACATGAGGTACTGAACATACATATTCACAGTATATTAACAATACAGGCCCCTATATTAATATATCTAAGGAGATTTTTATGATCCGTGATAAATTATGTTTAGATGGAGCCCACCAGATGTAAGGTTCTATTAATATGCAAACAGACTTTAAGGGTGGCATGGTTCTAAAATGAATAATTTAGTGCAACTAAACCAAATCTCCAGCTGCTCACATTTTGGCTTTATGGTTCCCCATGTGTTGAAGACCCACCACCAGGAAAGCATGATTCTATGTTGGTCGTTAGATTGTCAGAGGGTCTAGGCTCTAGGGCATAAACTGAGATCTGTGTGTATGTGTCAAAAGCAGCCTGCATTTTCCACCCGTCTATTTTGAGATGGTCGCCTGCACACCCCGTCCTGCTTGGGGCAGTCTCTGCTCTTGATCCAGTTCTCAAGTCGCCTCATTATGTTGCCATCACAAAACCCAAACTGCTGGGGCCACTGTGCCTGTGCCACTCTACAGAGACTGTCCATGGAGACAGGCAGAGAGAGGGGTGTAAGGGGGTGGAGATAAACAGAGAGACAGAGAGAAAGACCACACATTGGGAAACAAAAGGCAACAGGACTCACTACACACAGGAACAGGGCCTCAACTTGAAAGAGATAAAGAGTGAGCAGAGGAGGAGAGAGAAGAGATTGCGTGGGAAAGAAAGGTGAAGAGCGCAGGGCCACTGTGGGAGGACAGAGCTCATTACTACACTGACTCACACAAACAACATTTTCTGATTCTTTTTCAAATATGAATTACAACCAAAACAACAAAGATGTATACAAAATACAGTAATGTAACATCCAGCCTTCAAACACTAGAATGTCCAAATAGATTGGAGATTCTGTCAGCCAGGGAGTCCTAGCCAACTGTAAATAAAAAAGAGGGCAAAACAAGGCCCTGTGGATACTAGGCTAATAATACTGTCCCAGACTACTGAGAGACTGGAGGATATTTGAATGTTGAACTGCATGTTCTTCTTACATCCTGGGAAATTAGGAGAAGCCATTTTGATAAACAATCAAGATTGCTCACTGGAGTACAGGCCAGAATAGGTTACATGCAGCTACTGAATACAGATATTTAGGCCCAATATGGGAAACACTGAGTTTAAATGAAAGCAGCGACATAAGTGTATAGTTAGAAACTGAAATATGATTTCCAATTTAGGTTTCATTCTAGCATTCAAGAGCATTACAACAAATGGAACTGTATACATACCAAAATACAGACAAATCTCCCACACAGCACATAACAAAACGATTCATCAGCTCAAAGCTATTAACAGAACAACGTTAGACCTTTTAACAACAGCTTAATAGTGCATTAATATCATATTCCATATAATGACAATAACTGATGCTAACCTGTTATGCAAAAACCTTGATAAATCACTCAGCATTGCATTAGGATCATTTCAATCAGACCAGCGGTGGTTTGGCTGAGGATTAAAGTGGTTATTTCACATTACAATCCTGCAGTTATCTGCTTACATAATCACAAGCTTGTGGGTGAGTATCCATGGTTGCCGTGCGCCACCAACAAATGATGCTGGTTCCGACTAGAATGACGCCACCCAGTTATAAATCACAACGTGGTTATTGACATTATCTCTGGCATCAACTATTATGGTTGTTGAAGTGGATGTATTATGTTTATTATGTACTGTAGCCATTAGAGTGTGTGTGTGTGTGTGTGTGTATTACCAGCTGGCCAGCTGAGAGCACCATCTCTGTGAGAAGCCTCTCATAAACCATGCATGGCCAGTCAGGCTAGGACTAGATCAGAGCCCAGGAAGTACTCCTCACAGACAGACATCCACAAACAGACACATAAATACAAATATAGCTCCCCAATCAATACAGTGGATGACTCAGGTTGCATGGAACATGGATCCCGGGAGCGGAAAAAAAAGGGACAACCAGCCTGCCCCAATACATCTCCATATTCGTTTCCCAGAATTGCCGCAAGGGAGCCAAGGGCAAGGGAGCAGAGTCTAAAAGTGCATCATCATCATCAAATGTAAAATACTAACTTGATGTACCAAATGGAACTTCCCCACTTCATCTACAACATATTCCTGTTGTATCCACCACTTGACCCTATCAGGACATCTAGCATACTACCTACCTTCTCACTTATAGCTCACATTAGAGTGCCACTGAGCACGGTACTGAGCACAAAAGAAGGAAAGAAACAGAGAAAAAGAGCGGGTTGGTCAGAGATGGACACGGACACATACAGTCTACCAGAAACGCCATTGTAACCCAGATGTGCATGCTCTCAAAGTATCTTTTCACCACAATGCACCTTTGTTCCCAGTGCCATGGACAGAATCCCAAGGTAGGGAGGGACAAGCAGGGAGGGAGGACAAGCTGGGTGGGAAATAGCAACATCAGCTAAATGACACATCAACCACTCTCCCAGAGTAAAAACAAACATTTCTAAAAGCTTCTCCCCTTCTGTAGCCTGAAGCTAGCTAGCTAGCCAGTATTTGGTGTTGTTTATAATGAGCATGGCTACTTATTAGCTCTGCCTGTGCTAATTATGTTACCCTAAGGGGGTGAATTATAGACGTGACTATTTTAGAGAAACCCTAACTGAGAACACAAACAATACGCAGTGTAATGACATAAATATAACCCCGTCAACTGAGAAGTCACAACAGCCAAGCTTCCTTTTTCCATTTCAGAAAACCATTATCATTTACATGCACTGTGAGAGTCCTTAACTGATGCCAAGAATGAGCCAGGCTGACTCATGGAAGCATATCAACATACATTCAACAGATCTGCATAGAACAGTTTTGTTTTTTTTCTCAGACGGTAACTTGGTTCACATACCATCATCCTTTTTAGGATGCATTTTGTCCTCCTTTGAAGAGACGAGAGGGAGAGAAAGCTCTATGTGTTAAGTCGCGTTTCCTTTGTGCCTTGGGCGATGCTGGTGGAGCTGGAGGAGAGGTGGGGAGGGAGATGCCAGCCTTTCTCTGTTCTATCGCCTCTCCTCTGTAGCACTGACAATCACAGACAGGTAGGTAGCAGGCGCGTGCACGCACACACACATCCACACACACACACACCACTGCAGACACACAAACACTGCTGCACATCCACACACACATTGCTCTGCCTATATACCCCCACACACACACACACCCTGCCGCACTCCATAGCAAGTCTAAAGAATTTTAGAGAACAAGGGTACAGCCAACAACAGACTGGGCCAGGACTTTACTATTCAGGAGGCAGCTAGCCGGGAACAGCCACCAGTGGACACGCTAGCTGGTAACACACATCTTATACACAATCACTGCCTGCAACACAAGGAGATGAACACACACTCACTCACACAGACACACAAAAAACACACACACATACCATAGAAGCCGACAGAAGATGCACACACACGCATGCATGCTACATCCTGGAGAATGACCTGGCTGTCCAAATCTATTGTCCACGGTTGAGAGATGGAAAGATGGATGGAGCGATGGATGGATGAAAGGATGGAGGAAGGATGCTCACCGGTCGCCTTCCTCCTTTCTCTCCTGCCTCCTTCAGCACATTATCCAGGCTAGTGTGTACGCCGAGCCAGCAAGGAAACAGGGCTACATCCCCTCTCCTCTCTCTATCTTGCTCTCCCGATGCCTCTCCTCTTCTTCTGTGAATTATTTAATTATTTCCTCCCTCTCCTGCTCTCTGCCTCTCCACCCCTCCCTCACTCCTTCTCTCCCGCCCTAGCACGGTTGCTACAGCTGTCAGTGTTGCCCTCCTTTTTTTGACAATTTAATTCTCTCTGGCTCCTGCTCTGTATCCTCTACTGAAGTCTATTCCATAATGCCATCTGCCTTTATTAGAACTGCTGATGTGAGGTAAGGACAAAAAGAGGGAGTGCCTGCCTTGTACATGAAGAGCAGATATCTTACGGTACAATGCTCTTCCTTTCTCTCCCTCCCTCCCTCTCTCTCTCTATGATGTAGCCAGGCTCACAGGGTTAGCAGTAGCCACGTCCCTTGAGAGACAGCGGTGGCACACAGCTGAGGCAGCTGGGAAAACGTGGAGTGGATGAGCGTGGGGGAGGAGGAGGAGGAGACGTGGGGGACGGCTGGAGAGCCCAGCACAGGCAGCCTCCATCGCCTGAGCGCATCCAGGCTTTCACCATCCCCCCCTTCCCCCCACCCTTCACTTATCCCACACAGAGGGGGGTCTGTTCACACTTACAGCCTGAGCAGTGTGTCCACACACACATGCACACACATGCAGACGCACACAAATATACACACACACACATTGAGCTTGACAAGCATGAATCAGTAAGCCAGCGTGCAACATTTTGGGTAGGGAATCCTTGTAACAGTGTATTTTAGAGAGGGCCCTTCTGTGTCACTGGATGATATACTTCAGCAGGGGATTAAAACATAAGGGTCAATAAATTATTATTAATTGTCAAGGTTCAAGGTTAATTTTCACTTTTCAATCCTAGACATTGAGGAACCACCCATCAATTTGACCAAAGACAAGATATTCTAAGTTCCTAGTGTTCAGTACAGTTCCATGCTGTCTTTTCCCATCGCCAGTATCACTAGACAATGCCCAAAATACAAAACCGGTAATGGATTTTGGGCCCCAGAAGGTAAAAGGTTGATAAATGAATGATGGTGCTACAGTGTGTCAAGCTGGGGACGGGAGGGTGCAGGGATATCTAGAGCAGTTTCCTAACCTACCAACAGCAAGAATGATGTTGTCTTGCAAAATTCATCGCTAGGCGTGATCCTCAAATGCATATCCCTACACATTTCTGAAGTACACCTTTGCGTAGACAATTGACCATTTGATAGAATTCTGATTCCAGAATAGAGACACCAAAGTCAAATAAAAAAACTCTGCCAAACGTGCTTCTAATTTGAGATCAGAATCCAATAACAGTTGAAAGAAAACAGTTCTACTAAATTCCTTAGGGATCCTATAATAAGGGGCTCTAGTATTTCCGAAAGCAATTCCCGAATGTGGAATAGATATACAATGACCCCACCCTGCCAAGAGACATAATTACACTGCCTAAGAAAAACCAGTCTGTGACCTCACTTCCACACAAGCAAACGTTAAAGCAATGTGACCAAGATCCTGGTCCTTCTTCAGACTATCCCCTAAGCAGTCTAGACTGATGCTGCACTGATGATGAATGAATTCCCTGTGAATGCTGTCCTCAAAAAAATGGTCAGACATATCAAAGATAAAAACTTGCTGCTAAAAATAGATTAATTGCAGTCAGTCAGTCAAGCAGGAAGATAGACACACGCCCCTCTCATCCTCCTCTTTCCAAATCCACCCCTAGTTCCGTCTCTTTCACCTCCCTCCTCCTATACTTCCTTCCTCCTACACAACAATGAATGCCACAAGAACCAGCATCTATGGGCCAACAGGCACAGCGACCTCACAGCAGCTATCAACAACTGGCTAGTGAGCCTAAAAATAGCATTTTCTCTGTATTGCGAGGAATACTTAGCCAACAGCAAATCGAGGATAGAGCAGATTAAAGAACTCATGTTACAATGCATATCCACAGAATGGGGATATAGCACCCAACAGCACACATTACAGCCACATACCTACAGATTGGCGGTCAGTGTCCCGTAGCTGTGTTCTCTTCATAGAGAAAGGGAAAGGTCTGCCTCAGGACAGAGCACAGACATCCCTCACGCACACACACGCCAACACACACATACACTCCCTCACACACGCACACACAGGACTGCGGCCCACTAGCTGGCAAAACTTGCTGTCGCAGCAAATAGACGGGGAGGGAGTGCGCCAAGCAACACAAGACTACATGATAGAGAGACACAGAGAAGGAAGGGGAGAGAGAGAGGGAGAGAGAGAGAGAGAGAGAGAGAGAGAGAGAGAGAGAGAGAGAGAGAGAGAGAGAGAGAGAGAGAGAGAGAGAGAGAGAGAGAGAGAGAGAGAGAGAGAGAGAGAGAGAGAGAGAGAGAATTGCAAGAGGCCGACGTAAAACAAAACAGAACTACACCACAGGCCATTAGGCTACTTAAAAGGCATTTAGTTGTATCTATAACAACATTCTGTAACCCTTCCCGGGCTTTCTTCAAGCAGCACCATAGACATCAACAGCTCTCAGTGGAGGCTCCCATGCAGAAGCATCCAGATCAGAGCTCAGGACAAGTTTATGGTGCTGGATCTCTTTGTCAACACAAAGAGAAAATGAGAAAATGGCAGACTCGGTGGGAACAGAGGGAAATACGGAAACATTAGTTGAGGTATTAGGGATGAAAGAGGAGGGAGAGGATAAGAAAAGAAAGTGCAGGCTTTAGGAGTTTCTTAAAGGCTGGCTGCCTGCTGGTTTGTCACCACCAAGGGAGACAGATGAGAATAAATCCCTGCCACCTTAGGAGAGAAACTTAACGTGTGTTGAAAGGGGCTACATCTGTCTCCTTGTACCATTTAAACTCTATTTCTCTAGTCCGTCAGTGTACTGAACTGAACCAAATGCACCATAGATCTTCTACAAATAGTCCTGAAGTATCATGGAACTACTCATTTGTGTTTGTTTGTTCATTTAGCAGACAAACGATACCCATCATAGAACTACTAACAACTAGCTACCAGGCGATGAGAACATTGATGAAAAGCGACTGTATATGCGAGTATGCAGTACTTACTGTCTTCTCCAGGACAAGGCATACCAGGCTTCTCAGGGATACTGGGTAAAACTAGATATAGATGAAGTAAAAACATATCTGTTAATGCCTACACACACACAATCTAACCATACAGACTTTCATCTGGACATAATATCCATGAACAACACCATTTTTGACCAATAATTATTTCAAATGAGGTGAAGGTAGAAGAGATCAATATCAGAAGAAGGTCACATAAGAAGCCCCTCCAAAAAGATGTTTAAAGAGGTAAGTAGAAGTGGAATGTGTCGGTCCTTACCGTGCAGCAGGAGTCCTGACTTCCTGTTGCGGCTATAGATACGGAAAGCTTCCTCCAGCTCCATCTGAGAGGAGATGGTGCACGGATCCCCTGAAGAGCACACACAAACACACATCCATGTACACACACACACGCATGTACACACACACACACACATGTATGTACACACATACACATGCATGCATGTACACACATACACGCACACATACCCACACAGCAGACAAGCATACCATCAACCTTAACATCCATGTACTGTACAAGTTTGCAGTATACTGTAGTAGTATACTGTGGTTTGGTGGTAAGTTAATGAAGCCTTCCAGGTCGGCTAGCCCAGTGACTGGCTGGGCAAGGGAGTGGGTACTAAGGGTCCTAAGATCACTGGTTCTGTGATCACTTGCTAGGTCTGCACACCCACCTTCCTCATCGATCCACTTGAGTGTTATTGGCTGCTGCTGCGCCACGCAGCACATGCTCCTCACCTCCTCACACAGCCCCACGTAGGTTACCGTGGTTGCCAGGTCTGTGATTAGCATGTCCCTGCACACACAACACAGAACAGAATAACACATTCAGACCATGCTTCAAGGATAACCTGGATTGAATTATCTAAAAGGGAGAAACAATTGAATTATCCTTTGAAAAGGGGATTGTTGATCGAAATAATGTCACTTGAACAACTATCACACAGTAGACACTTGTTTTGACTTGGTGCCCTCCTATTGTAGTTGGATCAAAAGCAGCCAGTCAGGCTGAAGGTATGTCTTCAGCAGTGGGTAAGGATATGAGTGTGTAGTCCTAGTATTGTTGGATGAAGTGACGTCACGCAATAGGCCTACACATACTGTACGTGAGGCGTTCAAAACAATGATATGGGACATGTAGGTTACAGCATAGATGAACAGGGACTACTGCCACCAGAAGGAAAGAGAATCATCCATGATGATGAGAGAGCACGTGTGTGTGTCTGTATGTTGTGTGTGTTGCGTGTCCATCTGGCATTATGCTGCCCTGGTGAGACCAGAGAACCAGCATAGACCTCATACTTCTGATGCACCGCACGTGAACATGAGTGAAAGTGTCATACAAACATAAACATCAAAATACGGGACAGTGTACAAACACAAACACAATATCCCTCATGGTTATAGGTAAATCGTGATTCCCACGTTTTACAGCAGGACATTGCTACACAAGTCAAGGTATCCTCTCCATGACAAGAATGACCTGCAGCTCTTCAGGTTCTGTGATGTAGCCATGGTAACCAACTAGTACGTATGGGCCTCGTCTTCAGCTACAACATGAATGAAATGGTCTTCTTCAGACATCACAGACACAGTCTGGGTGTTTCCTCTGACATGCAGGACACACAGCAGCAGCCTGGTGGAGACATGCACGATGGCTTAGCACATTTAGAATTCTCCTGTTAGCCACTAATAATGTGGTGACTGAACAAAAACAGGCAGCACCGACTGGCTGCATTATTATGCTCCATGGCAAACAACTGTTTGATATGGTAATTCTTGAATATTTGGAAGCACATTTTGGCTTCACATAGAATACAGGAAAGGTTGGCTACTGAGATAGTTAATTGCGAATTGATTGCAAACCCAACTTGGGTAGATGCGGTAAGCCTATTACTTCTAACGCAGCAATTCACTCCACTTTCTGAGCTACTAAGGCCACCATTGAGACAGTCACTCGTAATTGTTTTAGTTTTTTGTGCGTCGAATCCATGCCAAGTCTTAGCTGTTGACTGCCTCTAGTTGGTACAGCAGCCAACTGTGGTCCTGACACTGGCTCTTTGTTGGCACAAAATGGCTGCAAGGATCAGTCAGGGCAGTAATATGTTAGTTGACATCTTTAAAGCAATGTAGCCAATTCTAAATCCAACCCTAAACTGAACAGAGCATAATACCATACAGTACAGTTAATATACTGTATTTTTGTTTCAGAGAACCTCCCTCCATGAACCATGAGTGTGTTCACTTTAAACATCAAGACTCCCTGGCTGAATCTGCTACTGTTGGCACAACACTGAACAAGGAACACTAAAGACAAACAACCCTAAAAATGGATGCATTTTTAGGACAGGTAGTGGAAGTGTTGCAGATTGGCCTGTGGAAGGGTATTTCTGGGCTTGTTTTTGGGACTGTCACTCCTCTGGGGAGGAGCAGGGACAGCTTGGCCCACAGCAGGCAGGCCTCCAGTTCTCCTCACTGGGCCACATCCTCTGCCAACATGGCACACTGCACCACCGACGCTCCCTTACACTGTACCAGCAACCAGCTCACACAAACGTAGACACACACAGCTCAGTCACACACACCCACATACACACACTTTGACACACACAATTTACAAAGTATACACGGAATGAGTTTGAGTGACAGTAGAGATACTGTCATTAATGCTATACAGTTGAGGTCATTAAGAGAAAGCAGGATCCTATCTGACCCCATTAGTGTGAGAGATGCTTCCCTGTACTAGGCAGTCTTCTAGAGAGGCCCCACCCCTGGGTAAAGGTCATGAGGGACATGAGAGACATACAGGACACTGAATGAACTGAAAGTAGACACCTTTAAAAATGACTTCTATAACAATGGAAAGGCTGTGTTTTTTTCTACATGTTTGCTTCTCTGTTAAAAAGACAGCTCTGTACTCTGTGACTAGACCATTACTTCCTTGACATACACTTAAGACTCTTCTAACACGTTTAATCTGATGTGGGTTATTTAAGAGTATTGAATACATTTGTAAAACGTAGTTCTTAACATGGGACTGGCAGAGGAGAGGCATTAAGTACAGGTGTGAAGCAGTTCTCTGACAATAGTTTACTACAGTAAGAACCTGGCCCTAGGTAACCCTTGCACTGTTTGCTGAGCACAGTCCAGTGCATCCTACACTGGGCAGAATCCCCCATTTACCAGCCATAGCATAGGATTTGTGGATTCCAAGATGGTTGTCCCTACTTTTCTTTCCATTACTGTTTTTATGAATATCCCCCTGGTTGGTCAAATTGTTTCCACAATGTATCACAAGTCTCCATTAAACATCTATTCAAAACCATATGACTTCAAACCTTGCATTCTAATGCACTGAAGCAAGCTAGATAGAAAGCTATCCAGCTGCTCTTACTTTTGTATAATTTATGTGTTGTCACCCACTTTAACACCATTTGCGGAGTTTGTAGAGTTTGTTTAAAGGTATAATTATAATAGTAAAACAATTAATGGAGATTGCTCTATGGCTGCATCAAAGTCAATATTTCAACCCAAACAGTGTTGAAACTGTGTTTACTCATAATCAATATGAAGTCTACACATACATGAAAATAAAATGTTAGGCCAATGTGTAGTTCTCTAAAATATAGGAATATAGGCTAAATGTAATGTCTCAACTCAATGTTGATTTGCAGTAAATAGCCCTTAAAGGAAGCTAATATGGCCGCTCATAACTGGTTGCTAGGCAACTGAAAGGATTAGACCGTCTGCAAGCACATGCTTACACCACCAGGGTATTGCCATATTACTCTTCTGCCCCTTTAAATATATTTAGACTCAAGTAATAACCAATTCTTCCTGAAAGTTCAGTAAGAGCGCTGCCCCAGTTCAGAGATTTCACTTCAACTTCACAGCATCTGGTAGGCTACCTTGAGAGTCTCCACAAACTTAAAATTAATGCATGTATTTAAGACAAGTACCCTACTTTTGAAGAATTGTGTGACTTTTACTTTAATCGTTTTTAACATCAGAATGTCAAATACCAGGTGCATACCAACCTGCACCAGAAGTAGGCTACTTCCCCCAAAACCTTTATATGTTATCACAGACACTATGATTTGACTATTGGACAATACTGTACACATTTTATCACTGAATACAATTACAGCTGCAGAACAATTAAACATGTCCAGGATGACTGATGAATTTTTTATAAAATAACATTAACAGACACAATAAACATATCTAAACTACACAATGTTAACACTATGTGGCACTGCAATTAAATTTACAGACAGTCTATCTACTAATTTACAGACAGTCTATCTACTAATAGACCTATAGATTAATCAAGTGGAGGAAACCCCAGGTATACTGACTCAAATGTCAAATGCCTTTAATTTTCAAGTTAAATTCGGCAATCACAATATAATTTCATGGTGATTTTAAGATCGTCTTAAAACTTAGGCTTAAGCTTTAACTTATACATTTTAGGGTAGTCTTATATTATAATGCTCTTACATCTGGTAAGAAAACCGACTAGTTAAATTATGGAAACTGAAATAAGACATTATTATTTGAACTTAATTAACAATATTAGGCTTAAAGGGAGGACAGGCATTGAGCAATTCAAACTAAAACTCTAAATGGCACTGGTAATGAGGACATTTGACTCAACATGCCACCTGTCCATGTTATAGGAAAATAATAACTACTGGGCGTCCTTGCTGGCCCAGTTTTGGACCCCACTGTGACCCCGCTTATTTTTATCCAGGGGACATAAAGCTGTATGTATGAATAAATTGTACCAATAGGCCTACGAGTACATATACAGATAATTTTGTTTACAAGGACATGCTACGGAAAAAAATGTCTTAGGCCTATAGTAATCTCTATGTCGTTTGAAAGTTCCAGAGTCCATGAAAGTGTATCCTTTAAACATTTGGTAGAATCTGCTTTCCCAATGCCACGCTTTACCTGTCTCCCCTACTGCTAAAAACGATACACACATTTTAATCTCCCCGGGTAGGCTATGTAGCACCAAACATGGCATACTAGAAAGAAAGAAATGAATGCATCAGTAAATATAGGAAATATATTTCCTGTGCTCAGAGTTGTATTAAGTGACATGGCTTTGAATTATGTTCTTAATTACAGTAGGCTAGGCAACTGTTTAAAATGTGATTAAGTTCCACCAAACTCGCATTCATCAGATTCGTTCCACTGGTTTAGGCTAACCATTGAATAAGTATGCAATTTTATATTGGAAACCTATGCTTACAGCGCAAAGAAGAAAAAAAAAAAGAAAAACCGGTTAGTTGCATGACACGAGTCAAAACTACGTTACTCACCCACAGTAATGTGTTTTAATTTTTACATAATCCAAACCCAAGTCCATCATGGATCCGTACAGTGAGGGCATTGTAGCCTCCTAGCCCAAGAGTAAAACAATCGGTCAACAACTAAACCCAGTTGGGTAGTTTACTGTAGTCTAACGCCTCAAACAAGATTAAAGTTTCCATGTTTGTATGCTACTAAATATAACCATTTAATTTAACGTGGTCGTTTTATCTACAGCCTTACTATTATTTGGTTGCCTGAAATGTTTTCAAACATTTCAAAGACACTCACTGTCATTTTCAAACAAGACAGCAAGCGTATTTTTGATTACCGGTAGTTTCACTATGGTAACCCTGCCTGCCTTACAAGAGGGTCGGAAAAGACACAAAGTATTGTAAGCTAAACTATAAGGCTCGAATCCACCTGTTGTAAGCATGGATGCTGTCAATATTAGCCTACCCAATGAAAAATGGTGGCCTTAAACCAGAATCACAGAGCCAATTTACGTGAAAGGATATCTACTATTATATGTGAACATAGGAAGGCAAACTTCATGGCACATCAATTATAACAATAAATTAAATGCAAACATCAATACAACGTGACTTCGAGCCGCTAAATAAAATGCATTTCGCTCATGTATAAAATGATTAATTGTTGTAATAAAATTACAGGAACTAAATAGGCTACTGTAAAAAAATACATTTTCGGATATGAACAGTTTACAGATTTATTATAGACCACTTTACATAGAATCACCAAACAATTTAGTAGGCTAAAGATGGCGCGTGCGCCATCTTCTGGGATTGAATGAATATGACATTTACAGAAGTGCAACATTCTAAAGACAATTGTAAAAAGTTTTAAACTTGGCAAAAACATTAGTGTATGAGAGTCTCTGTGTTCTGAAAATAGATGGGTTTATTTTGCTTATAGCATTGTACAGTACTAACCTTTTCTTAAGTAAATGCAGAGCTTACAAGTGTTGTTATTAATAATTAAATACATGTAACAATTACAACAGAATGCTTTCTTGTTGCTTTTGCAGGACAGCATCTGTGTCAGAACCTCCCTCTTCAGTTGTCACTCTTCTTTTTGATGCACAACTGCAGGATGGGAGAAAAATCGTATTTTTAAGCCTTTTGTGGGATTGCCTGATTAGGTTGTAAACAAAAAGTTTTCACAAAAAGCTTTCATTCATAAATGAGTTTTTTTACATCATGATCTCTCCATATCTAAATATATAAGTGCGTGCAGAACAGGCAGTTTTTCAAATCTGCTACCTACTCAGTCCAAGCGGTGCAGTTCACCCCATTTTCAGAATAAAAGCCATGTTGACAATCTTCACATATTTTGTCAGTGCTCTTTGTTCCTGTAAGGCAAGTACTGTAATCAATGAAAACTATGCCTGCTAAGAGGCATTGTCATAATAACGCCCATCAATAACTGCATCATGAAATTAAGTAAGTAGTCCTATTCTGACAAATGTACTAGTTAATCTGACAGCACAATCAATTGTGGCCTACTACCAGCAGTCAGATCCATCTGTAAAGATTATAGTGTAGTATTGAAATGTCTTATTTGCTCAACTCAAAAACACGCCAGTTAGCTATAATGTTATCATTTAAACTGTGACCTATTGTTGACTGATTATAGTAACATTGAGAGGACTGCATTACTAGAGGGTTCCTCAGCGTGTCAGGTCCTCTTACTATAAGGGGTTTCAATAGTTAATAGTTAGTAGGGTAAAGAAGCATTGTTGAGCACACCTTACAAAACAACTGTGTATTAGTTAAGGACTGGGACGAATGAGATGTTATGTGGTGCTGGAAGGCTTTTGGTGATTTTTGAAAGGTGGATTATCAGGAGACAGTCATGTCTCTCCCCTCCCTCTTTTAACTGTCGGGCTGTCTCACACCCCCCACAGCGCGAAGGTTAAAAGAAAATGCTTTTATTTGTTTTTGTATTGGGTAAAGTTGTCGCAGCACAACAATGGGTCGTTGTGAGAACCAACTGAGCATGACTGTCAAGCAAAAAAAACTAAATATTCATAATGAATCCAACAAAGCTCAACACACAACAGTAGGCTACTTACCTTGTGCTTTAGCTCTCTGCCCTTTGGCGCAGTGTGTATGTTTCACTGCAAAGCTACACTCTGGGCTTATATTGTGTATGCAGTAATATCCATCTAGAACATCGCACACAGTATTGCTTTTAACCGTCCACTCTGTGTGTAAATAGCCCTTGCCCTGGAAAAAAGCAGTCATCTTAAGAATGGGATATTTGATAAGCAAGGAGTGACATAATGAAATAACGTTTTTAAAAGATTGGTAGATTAATTGTAGGCTATGTTCAAAGTGAGAACATCTTAAATGTCTTGGCTGATCACAAAATGAAATTTAAAATTAACCAAATGTTATCATTTTGTCATACTTTACCAGGGGCGTAGGTTTGTTTCGAAATGTGGGTGGAACATTTTTCCGGTTGTCAAGCTTCGTTTTGGTAGGGCAGGTCTACCTTTTGACCTTGAGCCTATAGGTAGATGAACCAGGTTGCGATGATCATGACGCTTACCTGATTCACAGTGGCTGCAGGGAAAGCAGCTGGTGAGACCATTTGCCTCATTCATGTATGTTCCTGTTTCACACGGTATACAAGATGTGCTGGACTCGAGTTTGGAGTCTCTGCTTACAACTGAGCCTGATCAAAAGTATACAAGGATGTAAAACCGGGATTCCCTAATGGCATAAGTAGGCCTAATAGATATAGTACTAGGCCTACCTATTTGAAATGGTTAACGTTGAGGCAAACGGTTAGTGTTCTTAAATACAAAACTAAGATGTTTGTGAACGTCAACCCAACCCCAGTGCTTTGGTTAATTTTTGGACTGCAAGCTAGAACGTAGACTAGCCAAAATATTCAAATCCAAAAATATAGTGTTACCTTTGTTGCACATTGGACAGCATTGCTAATTTATGCTTAAAGTTTTGTATTCAGCAGGTCCACAGTCTATTCCAAGTGAGTGAGAAAATCCAACTTCTGCAAGAGTAATATAGTTACACGAAAACTTCAATGTAGCTAAAGTCAGGTCTTGGTCTACTTTTGGGTTAATCTAACCTAGTATAAATTGTCGTTTTTGGGGGCAGTTTGCAATTGTGTGCAGCGTTTACTGGGTGATGAAAGAGGATATGACCTGAAAAAAATGACTTACCAAACAACACATGCCGTGAACATTAACATCGCTACCTTTCGTTTTAACTCAAAATGGCTATCCACTGTTGACACCATACGGGTTGACTCGTGCTGAAACCGGAAGCTACATTCAGTCAACATCTGTCCATTTACAATAGCTGCTTTCCCAAAAGATTCTGCAAGTCTTGAAATATCTAAAAGTGGTATTTACATAGGCCCTATAATAAATGTTAAAATTGAAAGAACACAAGAATAACAAATATACTCGCGCATGAGCATATTAACCAAAGCGATGTATAAAGCAAGCAAAGATTTATAGCCTACTATAATTAATAGAAGAAAAATTCTTAGTTGGTCAAGTGAGATAAACACATGTATATTGCTAACTCTGTAAGCCTATTAGAGGTAACCGAAGCAGTCATAAGAAGATTGATGATGCGGCCTTATTACACCTATAAAACTATGGAACCCATTCACCATAAATATTAGGGAAGCAAACACGCTATTTCAAAAGACAACTTGAAACTTTTTAACCTAAGCACCTAAATATTTTTACCAAAGCATTTAACAAATGTTTATCTCAGAAGGGTTTTATTACTTTTATTTGTGATATTGTTTTTATTGATTTTATGTAAAGCACTTTGAGCTGGAATTCTTGTATAAAATGTGCTATATAAATAAAGTATTGACATTATCATATAATAATAGGTCTAGGAAGAATAAACGGCACTACTTTAAGAGTGCTAATTTTGAGTTCAACCACACTTGTCTCGGTCTCGGTCATTAATTGGTTTCAGTTTAGGTGCTCTTGACTAACACTGGAATTAAGGTTAAGAAATAATATTGACAATTACATTTACAACTGTAGCTTATTGTGTTATAATGGGTTACTCATTGAGAACAGAAGTTAATAATTAAATGTAAGATTGTTAAGGATTAGCCCACAAAAGTTGATCTCCCAAACATAAATGGACTGTCCAAAACAGGGTTGGATGCAGCCTGTCTTGACTGGAGATGCAGTGAACATTTCTGGAGGGTAGCCTATCATGATTACGGAAAGGGATCGTACTATTTTTTATATTTATATCATTTTTCAATGTTAAGCAAGTTAGGGATTTATACGTAGGCCTATTATCAATCTGCAGATTGGAGAGTGTTTAGCATAGCCCTAGACATAAAAGACGCAGCAGAAATCAGAGGGGGCATATCCTAACTTGGCACCCCCGTTAGGGGTAAAATACAAAATCACTTGCGTGTAAGAAACATGTACATAAAAGCCCACATGAACTATACGAGATCAACAAGAGCAGTGACACCTGCGCACACACTGACACTCACACATTGAATGTCCACACTAAACATTCTCTGCATCATCCCATCTTGTTTTCCTTCCTCCAAGGGCAAATTCAGACAATACAACACATTACAGACAACACAATAGATATGTTAGTGTAATTGCAGTAATTTTCTGTACTCTGTTGTCTGTAATGACGTGCTGTGTTGTCAGATTAATGAAGATGGTTTCTTCATTTGCTTGTGTTTTGTCTATTTGCTTGTGTCTTCTTCAGTTGAAATGCACTGAGTTCTGTGGGCCACCGTTCTGTCCACCTCTGTCCAGCAGAGGGAGTGATTTGCTTTAAAAGTGTGTTGTTGATTCTGTCTTCATATTGAAATGTACTTTCATGTATTCTTGTGATGATTCCAAAAGTATCTGAAGCCTACAACAACGGCTTTAATAAAAATCCTCCAGAGACCAGAATTCCTGGTTTGTTCAGTTAGTGGGAGAGAGGAACAGAGTTTGTCCAAGCCTCCTGAAAGTAATTGTTCCAAGTGGAATTGTTTTCACAACATTAAACTGTATCCTCATTCTTGATTAAGTATGTTAGACATTCAACCAGATTCTTGGAGAGGCCGGGTCTGGTTTGTTGAAATATCTCTGCGTGGTGAATCTAAAGGAAGTAAATGTAGGTTAGAATTGTCAATCCTAATGTTTTAAATATAGCTGCAAGCAGCAATGAGGTGGCCAAGCAGGTAAAGCAGGTCAAATGAACAAAAAACATTTTAGACATCTGGCACTAGATGGTTGGAATGGGAGACATGAAACTTTGTGAAATTGATGAGGGGACAGGTCCCAAAGAGTGTGCCAAATTTGACAACTTCTGACCATGCGGTTCTAGGGGCTGCCATAGACTCCCATGGCGGAAGAAGATGTTTAAGAAAAAGAAGTAGAAAAGGTAGAAACACTTAAGGTGGCTCCGCGGCTTGGCCACCAATCAACATGAATGTCCAACTCCTACAGTAAAGTTACGTCTCACCCGATTCCTGAACTGGCAGCAGTCCCTTAAAGATAATAACAAATAAACTGGCATTTTAGCACTTGTCACCAATCTCCCTGTATAAAAGTGCAGGTTTATAGAAAAAAATGAATTATTTACCTTCAGTACACTCCGTAAATTAGATTCTCCTTTGTTGCACAATGGTGTAAATGTTTTGAAAAAGACTGTCAGTCTACTATTTTCACTTTATGTATACAGGTCTGTCTTAATATAAGTAAAACAATATATTCCTAATACTTTTATGAGAGTGACTAGTTATCAAAATGTCTTACCTGTGTTTTTACGTCGTCGAAAGACAATGACTCCAATGACTACAAAAATGACTACAAAAATGATTCCAACAACACCTGCAAGGATGCCTCCAAGTCCCAGATCATGTGTTTGTCCACAAGTAGTATCAAAAGAAGTGTTACCTGGACTGATTTGTATCTTGCCCAATGTTTCACATCTGCAAAAATTAATTTAATTTGTAATTGACATTACAAATCAAAAAGGGTATGAGACTCATTGCCATCAGGATCCAGGAAGGTAGGTAACATACCTTGACATTTTGTAGGTAACATACTATCTAATCTAGGAGGACGTACAGTATATCTTACTTTGTGAATGGTTGGCAGGCTGTCACTGATCCATTGGAAAAAGTATCACCAGGGCAGTCTGAGCATTTAGTGTCTGTGGATGATGTTCCTGCAGTAACAAAAGTCAAGAAACATAATTTTGTATACACATATATATTGATGAATTCAAGTTCATATTGATTATTAAAAAAAATGATATATTCACAGAGGTACAGGGGACTATAAAGCAAACCTTGCTGACTGATGTATTGTCCTGGTTTACAACTGCTGTGTTCCTTGGCAAATGTACAACCTTGGTTAAATAGCTGTACACAAAAGTATCCTGCCAGTGGTTCACACAAAGCATCGGATGTGGGTGTGCAACTCTGCTTTATCTTCAAACCAACAACTACAAAAAACATGGAATAGTTACATAATGCAAAAGTATAAGAGCCTTTAATTATATATCAGGCCAGTTACACAACAAATCAGATACCTGGATCACAATTTGTACAAAGAAAGCAGGTTGTTTGTCCATTGGGCTGGTCGAGAAAAGTAGAGCCCATACAAGGGATGCAGGAAGTGCTTGTATATTCAGTACAATGTTTATGGACACGGTTTCCTGGGGGACATTAAGATCATGATGTCATTGTTTATGGTTCACCTAATTTACCTTGAAAGACATTTAATTGTGGTCCTCACCTGGGGCACACATAGGACAGCATTCCTCCTGTATCAGGTACTCTGCACGACCGCATGCGATACAGTTGCCAATGTGTAGAAACAGTAACAGTATCTGCAAATATTGGAAACTAGTATTTATATAAAACTATCACTGATGTTATGACGTTATGTCACAAAGCACTAGATTAAAACATAAGTTTTGTATATTTTGTCAGAATAAAATGTGCATAGTATGTAAGGGTAAGCATAGACTGTAGGTTATATAGAGTTGGAGGAAGTGCTAGTAAAAGTGAAAAAAGCTAGTAGTTTGAGCCAGGTTCGAGAACAGAAAAAAAAGTATTGGAGAAAGCTTTGGATATGTTCACTTGAGATAATAGAATAAAATCAACTGGACGAGCCGGGTACCTATTTGGAAATACAATACCACCAACATCCACCTTTCTCAAGGCCCTTGTCAAGGTGTGATGTGTAAGGGATAATGCCCGACGAGGTGTCCAATATGTAGTTATTATTACACGGCTGTTCTTAACGCTGTAGAAAGAGGCTTCCCTAACGTTCTGCGGTCTGTTATTTTCTGATAACGTCTAACGTACGGTTCCCCCCCCCCCCCCCCGATTGTCATTGTATAATTTGCAGACTGCACCTATTGCACTGAAAATGTAATTTAGACCTACCTGAAAATGAAAGTGGTTTTCCATTGATTCAAAAACTTCGACATCTCATGAAAAATGTCACATTAACTCCAAGTTTGTATCTATTAACACCTTAAACATAGAACAGAAACAGGAATTAAACATTAGCAACTGTAGCATATTTTTTACAACAAACGGCCTAACTTTCTACAACTTTCCGTGGTTGTGTTATGATTGTCGACGTAAAAGATCAAAATGAAGACGAACAATTATTCAAAGACTTGAACAACGAGATTAGTAATACAATCACACGTTACCGAGTCTGCAAACGCAACTTCAACGATATGTTCGTCGTCTTTATTTTGTCCTTTTTTTCGATTTAGGAGTCTTCTATGGAAACGGTAGACATGTTGTCCATTTTGTATGGGAGGAGTTGAAAAAGTAGAAACTGGAAGTAGTGGCTCTGGAAAGTACCTACGGCTAGGCAAAGGCGACGCATAAATAAATGCATTATACGACAATGAAACGTGCAAACTGGAATGTTGAAATACAAATTTGAATATAAAAAAAATAAAAATGATCTTGTTGAAAGTATCGAAGAGGGATATTGTGTGTGTAGCCTATGTTTTTAAATTCAGCTCACCCAAATTATTCACTCATCCAGCAGGTGTAATGAGAAACTGTATTCGCTTTGTGAAAATAAGTGTTTTAGATACCGTCAACAGACTCAGTTTGATTCGTAAGGGGTCCCATTATCGTCCACCTAGCTCTCGACGCTCGTTAGAAATGTTACCAAAATGTCGTTATATTACAAATTAAAAACGTTATGTCACAGCTTTGTACTTTAATATATAGATACACACCTATTATAACATTCCGGTTTTGAAATCCAATCAGGATATGCCTAGAAATGTTACTTTCCTGATTTTAGCAGTTAGAAAAAAATGTCTTAGGCCTATAGTAATCTCTATGTCGTTTGAAAGTTCCAGAGTCCATGAAAGTGTATCCTTTAAACATTTGGTAGAATCTGCTTTCCCAATGCCACGCTTTACCTGTCTCCCCTACTGCTAAAAACGATACACACATTTTAATCTCCCCGGGTAGGCTATGTAGCACCAAACATGGCATACTAGAAAGAAAGAAATGAATGCATCAGTAAATATAGGAAATATATTTCCTGTGCTCAGAGTTGTATTAAGTGACATGGCTTTGAATTATGTTCTTAATTACAGTAGGCTAGGCAACTGTTTAAAATGTGATTAAGTTCCACCAAACCCGCATTCATCAGATTCGTTCCACTGGTTTAGGCTAACCATTGAATAAGTATGCAATTTTATATTGGAAACCTATGCTTACAGCGCAAAGAAGAAAAAAAAAAAGAAAAACCGGTTAGTTGCATGACACGAGTCAAAACTACGTTACTCACCCACAGTAATGTGTTTTAATTTTTACATAATCCAAACCCAAGTCCATCATGGATCCGTACAGTGAGGGCATTGTAGCCTCCTAGCCCAAGAGTAAAACAATCCAGGCCAGGGGGTTTGGCCAGGCCAAAAACAAGCCAGGGGGTCCTATTATCGTCCACCCAACCACAATGGACAAATGTCAGTTTGACGCTGAGGAAGGCAGATGATAAACATACGGTTTGAGAGCGTATTTACATACTCAAATCTCAAAGTAAGAAGCTGTAATTTGGTGTGCAGCAATATAAGATGTGTACATATCGATGAGTTACTTTCTTTCGTTGCAGCTGCATATCTTCTTTAAGAAATTAACGGAAGAAACGGTTGTGGACGATAATGGGGCCTCGAACGTTGGAGATTTAGAGTGGACGATAATAGGGCCCTTTACACTACGTAAGATACTAGACTTACAGTCTAGCTCTAACTGCATTTAGAATCTAACAAGCTATAATCTTACGAAAATGTTTATCTTAAGTTGGCCATATGAAATACTACTCATAACAATTGATATGTGGTGGTTGAAATATGAAAAAATGCATGATTTTCATCAATTTACCAGCTAACTTACTTCGGAGACACTGAAAATGAATGGGGTTCAACGGTGGAAAATACAAATGTTTGGAACATTTGGAACAACAACTTGGTTGCATGAGACACGCTTCCGCATTCCTCGATAACAATGGGAGTCTATGGAAGTGAAACTCTCTTTTTCTATGGCTCTGAGGGCCACCGCCTAGCCAGGGACTTTCAGAGCCATTACCAGTTTCTAATTTTCCAACTCCTCCCATTTAATAAGATGGACAACATGTCTCCCGTTTCCATAGTAGACTACTAACTCGAAAAAAAGGACAAAATAAAGACGACGAACATCTCATTGAAGTTGCGTTTGCAGACTCGGTAACGTGTGATTGTATTACTAATCTTGTTGTTCAAGTCTTTGAATAATTGTTCGTCTTCATTTTGAGCTTTACCGTCGACAATCAGGACACAAACACGAAAAGTTGTCCTACTTCCCGATACTTAAAAATTAGGCCATTTGTTGTACAAAATAGCCTATGCATGCTACAGTTGCTAATGTTTCATGACTGTTTTTGTTCTCTGTTTAAGGTGTTAATAGATACAAACTTGGAGTTAATGTGACACATTTAAATGAGATGTCGAAGTTTTTGAATAAATGGAAAACTACTTTCATTTTCAGGTAGGTCTAAATCACATTTTCAGTGCAGTAGGAGCAGTGTGCAAATTATACAATGACAATCGGGGGGTCAACTACTTCTCCAGAGCGTAAAGGGAACCCAATAGACAGCCCAGGCGTATGGCGTGAAATTAGTGCCAGGAGAGCGAGCTCAGTAAAAATGATTTGTAAAGATCTGTGACTGTTTATCAATCCGAAGAACGCTGAGAACGCAAGTACATTCTTTTGAAGAACGTTCTGGCAAGCCTCCTTGCGAGAATGGTCTTGCAAGGACGCAAAGACGGAGAATGAATTGAGATGGTTAGGGTTTACCCAGAGCCATAGAAAAACCCTTTTTCTATGGCTCTAGGTTTACCTGGACTCGCAGCATTATGATAACACTGACTGACTACAAAAACTAGATAACAAAGCTAAAAAATGATCCGTCTACCTGTAATTTTACGTTTTCTGTAGCCCTTGCTAACTTACAGTACCTGTTAACTAGTGTCTGCACTGCGCTGAGATGCGACTAGCTAGGTTATCGACAAGTCGGAGCAAATTTACAAATTAGCCGTTTCATCAATAAAATAAGAACATTTTCAGCGACTGAACTGCCTATTTCTCGTCACATTTTAATTCAGAAGCTGATTAACACATACCGTTTAGCTGAAATATGAAAAGTAAAAAATTACAGTTGTGAGGTTTGTCCGCCTCGCTTGACATCTTGCAATGATTTCTGGGAAATCAGAAGCGTTCTCGCTGGTCAAGCAGAGCCTCTTAGACATTCTCTGGGTCAAGTCACCATCCGATGCATCCTCGATAAAAAGGGCGGATCAGGAACATTTCCGGGTATTTTTGGCGTTCTTGGTGACTTGTGTTCTTTAGATTGGAACCAGAGAATGTCTAATAAAAAATCCTTAAACAGGCTCTGATTGGAACTGTCAGGCCAAATAGTGTCCTAGGGCCAAATAGTGTCCTACCTGACGTCACAATGCCGTTCCGAAGCAAGGACGCGTCCGTCGCTATGCCGACTTTAAATTCCTGAGATATTTACGCGTGCTAGCAGGAAACTGTCATGGTTGCTATACTGGTTACTAGGTAGGAAGTTTTGTATTTAGGCTTATTTAAACCAGTTTATTCTACTCTACTATTTAAAGTTTTCACTCGTTCGACATTCCAGAGACAGCAACGCGCGCAGGTAGAATACTATACGTGTTGCCTTCCCGGTCTGTTAAAATTGATGCTAAATAAGTGAATTCTTTTGACGAAAACAATTAGACAGCTAGCACTAGCTATCAAACGAGTGAAAACTTTAAATAGTAGAGTAGAATAAACTGGTTTACATAAGCCTAAATACAAAACTTCCTACCTAGTAACCAGTATAGCAACCATGACAGTTTCCTGCAAGCACGCGTAAATATCTCAGGAATTTAAGGTCGGCATAGCAACGGACGCCTCCTTGCTTCGGAACGGCATTGTGACGTCAGGTAGGACACTATTTGGCCCTAGGACACTATTTGGCCTGACAGAACCGTACTTGGGCAATAAAAGATGACGTCAAACGAGTTCGCAAGAACACAAGAACGGAAAAAAAACGTGGGTTGATAAACAGCCTGTGCAGAGAATGTCTAATAATCTTAAACATGCTCTGGCCTGTGTCTCTGTAGAAGAAGGCGGGAACAATGCCGAGTTTTAGTATTAGGGTTAGTATAGTAATTTTTATTGCTATCTGTATATTTAGGAAGTTTCACTTATTTAAGCTCAGCATAGATGTAAATTATGTTCTGTGTACTATTTGTTATGTTATGCCAGGTGCTTGCGTTGTCTTGTCTTAAAAATGTCAGTGCCCAGTCTGACCTTGTGTTGTTCTGTGTACCTGACAATAAAAGACTAACTAATTAAATATCCGTATACATATTTAAATTTTTACATATTTAAAACTATTCAACTTACTACGACCCTTATCCATTAGTTTATACTATTGAGAGTGTGTTAACTAAATAATTTTTAAATGTTGCATTAAAGATACACGCCCATGGAGATTTTGAACTACTAAAAGTTACCAAATGACTCGCCATTGAAATCATCAGCATTCTAGCAGAGAATGTCAAATGATTCTAGTTTTTTTCTTATTCGCTGACGTTCTTTGTGTGATAGACAGACAAAAATGACCAATGATACTGGACAACAGAAATGGCTATATTTGATTGGCTTAGATGGTTTTGGGAGCAGTGTTCCCGCCTTCTTCTATGGAGACACAAAACGTTGTTTTTAAAGTACACAAATATTTTTTGCATGTTACAAATATTTTTTGCAGTACACAAATCATTTTCTACAGAGACACACATCTTTTTTGCAAGTTACAAATCGTTTTTACTGAGCTCGCTCTCCTGGCACTAATTTCACGCCATACAGGCGCGTGCTTCAGTGAAATGAAATCTCCCTAGTAGCAGAGCCCGTTTACGGAGAGCCTGTCCACTCCCTATAAAGCCCAATTGTACCGAATTTTGTTACAGTTCCACGAGAGTTCCACTGGTATGGAAGCAAATCGTGACCAAAATGAAAATGCATTTCCAGAAATGCTTTTTCATTTAAAGAATGTGGTTGCATTATTTGAGTCATAAATTAAATTAGTAATCAATCATCCTATTAGCATTTTAATTTTCTTCAAGAGTGCTCAATCTTTCACTTAATTAAAATGAACAATTTTCAATATGATCTGCTGTTTTTATAGCCTTGGAAAAGTGTTGTCATGTAGCTGCAATTCTCGTTGCACAAGAGCAGTGTGTAAAAAAGGTTGACATCACCCACTTGTCACTTCTGAACCCAGTGCATGGTCGAGGGTTAAAAAACTGGTGGATATGAGAGCCAGTAGCCTATAGGCCTACGCATGGTAGTGTCAGATCCACAACCGAGTGAGCTCTAATGAAGTATATTCATTGTTCAGGTGGATCCCTTGCCTGTTGCGCAAATTAATTTCAGTAAACAATTCTAGAATGTTAATTAAATAAAGGTCTATATGCATACATTTACATTTAGTCATTTAGCAGACGCTCTTATCCAGAGCGACTTACAGTAAGTACAAGAACATTCCCCCGGAAGCAAGTAGGGTGAAGTGCCTTGCCCAAGGACACAACATCATTTGTCACGGCTGGGAATCGAACAGGCAACCTTTAGATTCCTAGTTCGACTCCCTCACCACTCAGCCATCTGACTCCCTACATACTTGGGTTCATCACACAGCATTACTTCTTGACCTCAGAAGGAGAGAAGCCTCTCATATACATTTACATTACATTTAGTCATTTAGCAGACGCTCTTATCCAGAGCAACTTACAGTAAGTACAGGGACATTCTTCCCGAGGCAAGTAGGGTGAAGTGCCTTGCCCAAGGACACAGCGTCATTTGGCACAGCCGGAAATCAAACCAACAACCTTCTGATTAATAGCCCAACTCCCTAACCGCTCAGCCATCTGACCCCTTCTGATATGACATATCTGATATAAAAACTCTGCGTATCAGGGGGTCAGACCCCATCAAACACCCTCGTAATTCGAACCCTGATTGTAACGTTATGTGTAAGCAGAAAGATTGTTGTGCATCAAATCTCACTAGTCACTATTGGCTCTATGAAAAGTCGTTTCAGAATACCCATGACATAAATACAAACCAAATTTAATAAATGATTAAAGGTCCCATGACATGAAAACTTCACTTTAGGAGGTTATTTAACATTAATATGAGTTCCCCTAGACTTACTTTGGTCCCCCAGTGGCTAGACATTTCGATCGGTGTAAACCAAGACCTGCTTTTTCTTCTCCGCCTTTGAGAAGATGAAAGCTCAAACGCTCGATTTTGAAAATCCTCTCCTTGTGAGGAGGAACCCACAAGGAGGAAGGTTACCTCCCCTTTCTCTGCTTTGCCCCGCAGAGAATTTGGCCCACCAATGAGAAAGTGAGCTACAACCGTTCGAGTGCGACATTAGTTTTTCCTCGAGACATCATCGCTTGCACACGACCGAAGCATGGCAGTTAGCCCCACCTCTTTCTTCCTCATAGCATTTAAAGCTACTGACCCCTAAACAGCTCGTTCTGAGGAAAGCTCATTGTGGGACTGCTTGTAGTGGCTGTAATTCTGCACCAAGGCAGAATTTCGGGAAAGAGACTTCAAATACAGTATCAGGGGACCACTAAGGCCTATATAAAAGCATCCAAAAACAGCATGTCATGGGATCTTTAAAGTTTCAACAAATGCATGCGACTGTTGCTGATGTTTTATCACTTTCTCTGTATCTGCAGTGCTAGATAGATACATAGTCAATTATCTTGTTTCCCCATTTTGTAGATCCTGTTGCTCTTTCTAAACATTGGACTCTGTATAGCTTGTGGTCGAGCAGAGTACCAGTTGGGGGAGGAGTGCTGTCCCTTGTGTGCCTCAGGTGAGGACCACTTCTCTATATGATGTGAATTATAGGATGAATGATTATATAAAACTAACACCATGTCTTATTACCCTCCAGGAAACAGCGTTCATAAACATTGTACTGAATTCACAAGCACTTCCTGCATTCCTTGTACTGGCTCTACTTTCATTGACCGGCCCAATGGACTTACAAGCTGCTTTCCATGTAGAAACTGTGATCAAGGTAACTACCTTTACCAGTTCTCATATAGGTGAGATGAGCTCTTGCAGATCTAATGGTCATGTGTTTTCTCACAGTTTCAGGTTTGAAGGTAAAGCAGAGTTGCACACCCACATCAAATGCTGTTTGTGAACCACTTGAGGGATACTTTTGTGCACAGCTATATAACCAAGGTTGTAAAGCTGCCAAGGAACACAGCAGATGTAAACCGGGACAATACATCAGTCAGCAAGGTTTGCCTCATAGTCCCCTGTACCATGGCCGCAGGAACTAGGGGTGCTGAGGGTGCTGCAACACCCCCTGACAGCACGAGGAATTAAAAATTATATGACTTCCACCATCGTGGCACAGCTTCGCAGTACCGGACTGGCCATTGGGAGCACCGGGAGACTGATAACGATGGAAACCAGGCTAAGAATGGGGCTGAAAAATTAAGAGACAAAGAAATCACCTCCACTAGACAAGGTTTTACCAATTGAAAAACGGCAATGTTTATTTTACATAAAGCTAAACTATTTTGCACTCAAATAAAGGCCCAAAAAATGTGGCTCACGCGATCAAAATAAGAATACAATTCCCAAACTTGCATCACATTGAACACAGAATATGCTTGCATTAGCAGGGCAGCTGTGGTGGTTTATATGGGGGCCAGTTCTGGTGGGCCGGTCTGGATCAAAGTCCTGGGCCTATTTTTACTCCCAGTACTTCCCTGCCGCCTCGCAACATTAAGCCCCCCAGCACCCCCCTGATAAAATATGTTCCCGCGGCTATGCCCTGTACCTCTATGGGAATAATCATGACACATTTTTCTAAAGCTCGTCTATCTTTTCTCACTGTAGTCAAATATCTACATGTGTACTAAATTAGGTTTCTCCATCTGTGTTTATGCAGCAACATCCTCTAAAGACACTGAATGCTCAGACTGCACCGGTGATACTTTTTCCGATGGATCATTGACATCCTGCCAACCACACACAAAGTAAGATGCACATGACCTGCCATCAACATTGTATGACCTGCAAAATGTGAAACTCAGACCAAAACTAAATGTTATTACTCATTATTCTATGCAGGTGTGAATCATTGGACAAGGTCCAAGTTATTCCTGGTGATCATTCGTCTGATAGTACTTGTGAAACAACGAAGTCTGGAGTTGGAGTTCTAATAGGCATTATGATGGGCATTGCCATGATTGCATCCTTTCTTATTGGTTGCAATGCTGTATGTAGAAAAACACAACGAATAAGCAGAGGTAAGAATGTTGTTGATAACTTGACCTGCATTATATTTTTCAGGCTACACTAGTCCTTCTCATAAAATGACAAAGGATCTTATTTTCAAAAATAGTTTAGAAAGTTATGAACAGGGATATTAATGCGTAGTAAATCTAAGAAAGAAAAAATTGTGAAAATACTCTTTTACCCCATGGCTGTCCAGAGCAGGGCCTTGTATTGGTTTAACTTTAATGTACCTTACTTTATATAAGCTTGTGTTCCCCAAATATACCTATTCTCATGAAATGACCTCCGTTTAACCATGTTAAGTACTTAGTCAACGTTTGATATTAGTTAGGTTTGGAGGTGATTTAGTCAAACAAAATTGTCCCAGTTGCAGCAGCTGCAAGTATACCTCACAATACCCTCTCTAGTTTGCTAACATCAATTACAGTGGAGTGGGACATTTTTGCCAAAGTTTAAATTACATAAACTAATATCACACTTAAAGCTTACACATTTGATCAATAAGCTATTAAACTTGTGAACCACGAGACTGTTTCAATGAGTGATATTATATTTTTAAACCTTTCTTTCACAAGCTATCAATGAATCCCTTCACTGCCATAAACACCCATTCCTGTTTGACCAGGCATTACAACAGGTAAATAAACATAACTTAAATAAACATTTTTTTTTAAATAAGAATATTTTGGATATTTCAACAGTATTGCAATACTATACCAAAATTACTATTTAGTAAACCAAACCCTTTTCTCAACTGGGTTACACTGACAATTGTTCTTTTTTTGTGTTACAAACAAAATGAAGCCCTCATTTACAGAGAAGGAACAGGTAAATATACACATTTCCTACCATTAACCATCACTCTTGTAAATAGAGGCTATTTTAGTCTGCTTATTTTACTGTCTTTCAATTTTTAAGGAATCAACTGACACATCACTGCTGCCGCCAGTTCAGGACACAAGTGTGTAAGGCTGGGTGTCACCCTGCTCCCCTACCTCTCATATGCTCAAATCTGGAGGGTCCACATTCCTTTACATTTATTCATTTATCGCTTGCTTTTATTCAAAACAACTTCCGAGAGAGAGCTTTACAAAAGTGCATAGGTCAATAATAATAAACAACGAGATAGCCTCAAAAACATTGCGGGTAGCCAAAACATGAAGCATACATTGTGCATTAAGCAAATAAGTGCCAATAGGAAGAAACATAAGAGCAAGTAGTAAACAAGTTAAAATTAAACAACATTAATCTCAAAATGGTTTTAAGGGCTTTCACATCTCATTGTGTAACTTACTGTTGCATTGCTAGTCATATGTTGATAAAGGTCAAGATGTGGTGTGATTGGTTGTTCTTGGGTATAAAAGGAATTGTGAATCATTGTTTTGTGGATTCTTGATCTCCTGAGACCTTCTCCTCAGCTCTGGCTTGTACTCATTTTCCTTGCTCACTTCTTGCTTTTTCTCTTTGATTTCTCCCCCGATTTTAGGGGGGGACGAATACATTTTTAAATAACAATTTCGGACAGCGTGCGTGGTTGCCTGTCGTAGCGTAGCAGATTTATCTTTTTACATGAATATATTGGGGGGGGGGGACATTTTGACCAGATTTGACAATTGGGGGAGGATGTGTCCCCCCCAATATGTATTATGATTACGGCCTTGTATTGTGTGAAAGAAATGTTGGGCCTATGTTCAATGAATGTGTTTTTAGATAAGTTTACAGTTGGTTAAGAAGCTTGATACAATGAATGTTGATTCAACTCCATTTGGCAGAGATGTCACCTGTAGTTTTTATGACACCTAACTAGGAGTCGTGAAGTCTAGAGACTTGTTAAAGGTATTGAAAAAACTGTCATAGCAATTGTAAAAAACTGTAAATGTGTTGGAACATCAACAAGTGTTATCTGTTAGATTTCCTCTCGGACTCCAGTCAATATTTAATGCCAAGTCGGCCTAGGTGACATTTAATAATGGGCTGCATCTTCTGATGTCCTAATTTGGTAACCTGCTAGGGTCTATGGTGTCTGATTTCTTTCCTATCAAGGTTTTGCCATCCCTTGACTTTGCACAACCAATGCTCCTCTCCCAACTGCTTTAAATATAGCTGTCTGCTCCTGTTCTGACCTCTCTGAGGATGACGTTTAGATCAGCCTGATTCACCTTCAGGACACTGTATGTACATTGTACCATAATATCAATACAATTGGGACCCTTCTCCGGTTTTTCATATCCCACAAAAAAATGTTTCTTTGCCTGTACCGTCGGAAAGGTGTAGGCCTACCTCCCTTCAAATAAACTACGACATTATAATCATATCCTATTAGTCGTGTCTTAATTTACAGTTTGCTTAGATCTGACAAAATGAGAAACTCTGTAACGTTGAAAAGGAGATATGACAGGCAGAAAACACCTACTGCATGTCTATCACACAAGACAATTGCATTTACCGTCCAGGTAATGATGCTTAAAGGCATGTTACTGGGTTAACTTAAATTACTTAAAATTGCAAGGGTCTATGAAAATAATTATGAAGCTAATATAATCTATTATGGAAGCAGGGGATCAGTCACAGAAAGCAAAATATAATTTTGCAAGATGCTGAACGACCTACACAGCCAAAATGGCCTGGCAGAAACTGGAAACTTTACATATTTATGGTAAATCACTATCACTCATTTATTATGCAATTGACAAAACATTGAGACATTGCACAAATAAAATACATGAGGTAAACCCATAAATGTTTATTCTACTCAGTTACTTTGTTGTAACACCGACATGCGATTGACGGTTCCCAGAAGTGTATAAAAATGCTCAACCAAACAATTTCATCATGTTCATGACTGGTTTTCTGTCTTTGAGACCTTGACATTTTGCTCAAACCACACCGAATTCTAAATTTTGCATTTGAATTGTCCTTAGGATATAAAGTAATACTTAATCTTCAGCATTTTGTTTTGCATTATACATACAGTAATACATATGACTGCTTGTTAGATTTTTTCTCTGTGGTCTATCAGGTTATGATGCCTTCTGAGCTCTCTCTTCCACATACAGCTGCATCTGGACAAACAACAGTAAGACATTCAAACATGATTGTCCAGACAGAAGCCAACTGAAGAACAGCTATACATTAATTGTGTATTCCTTATTCTACAGCATGTACTGTATTCTGAGGCTGACCTTTACGATGTCAGAGGTCATGGTCTTCAGGGGTATGAGTCTGGGCTCCTGCATATGGACCTCCTGTTCATCAGCAACTATCCATGGGAAATCCTGCCGAACAAAGATACAGTAATATTGACTACTGTCAAACTAACTACTGTAGACCAAATCAATTCAAACCAGTGAATTGCAATCAGCTGACCTTGATGACCTGTACCTTCTCCATGTTGCGTGTGGCAGCCTCTCTTGTATGAACTAGTACTGTAAACGTACAACCTGTCACATACAGAAAATATAAAAATCAACAATTTTGCAGTTAACTGCTTTGTTTAAAAGTCCACTTTGTTTGCAAAGAGGACAACATGGGAAACACCTCAGTGTCTCCTACACACAAATGAACATGTTTTGTTTTATTTAAATTTGAATTATTTTACTGGACTTTGCTTCTGTATCATACCTGGTGGGTTGTTATCCAAAACAGCATCACAAACGCTAATCTTCAGGATAACTGCTCTCAGTAGCTGTTCCACATGTGACAGCAACGTTTCAGAGCTGTAAAACCAAAAGACACCGAGTTGACATTTCTGATAGAGTTGAATTTAATTTATAGAATATATTGAATTTACCGATAAAATGCGCAGGTTCCATATAAAACCATGGGAATTTTTTCCCCTCGCATTTTTAATAAACATACAATTTTGATAAAGTAATTCATCCATAGTGCCTTGTAGTTTAACACAACACCTGGAAGTGTAAATGATGGCCTGTTAACCTTATTGACAGCAGAGGAGGCTGCGAAATCTCAAAGACAAATCTTTCTACTGGGTGATGCTCTTTGTCCATGATAACTACCACCACCTTCTCAGCATCATTCTGCAGAAAAAAGGCGGAAGAGTAAGTTAAATATTTACTATTGGTCAGTTCACATGAATATATAATAGTCAAGTTGTTGATAGAGTTCATTGCTTGGATACATATTCTCCTTCTTAATCACCTTCTCAATTAGAGGCTTAACACAGTGGAGGGTATCCTGGATGTATCGGTTGAGCTCTGGGTGGCATGACATCTAGAAAATAATGTAACAACAATGAGATGTGGTTTTATTAAATTTAAAATATATTAATGCTCACTTTTTGTACAGCTCCAGTGTTCATCTTACCTGTACTGGCACATTGTATTTTTTCCTCTTCTGGAATATTCCAGAGGGGTACACCTCTCGAACATAGAGGATGAGGTGAATAGCCACTTCCAAAAATTCACACAAAATGTCTGCGACCACTGCAAGCAAACAAGAAAACATGTCTTAACAGGCAGCACATTATTTGAATACGAATGTCTTGAAAACTACTTCCCCTTTTTGCAAAAACACAACACAGTTTCTACAATTTGGTTGGTTAACAAGCGTTAGTACCAGTACTACTGTACTGTTAGTACTACATGTTACTTGTTGAGGTCTCAAACACAGTTGGACACAGATATAAACTCATAAAAGGTGGTAAAGTAACTATCTGTGTTTGACGCCGCCTTTTTGCACCTACCTTGTCCAAAGTTCAGGTCTTGCCTTGTGAGTGTTGTCATTTCCTCTTAAAAGAATGGTCAGCCAGCTCAACCCATAGATAAATACAAAGGCTCCACAGTCTACTAGCTACTAGCTAGGCTAACTACAACAAATCAACAGTCGTGTTTAGCTAGCTAAAACAGTGACAGTCAAATGTCCAGAGAGCGCGCATTACAAGCAGACAGTTAATTAGTCATTTCACCTAGTAGACCATAAAACTGCTAATCTTTCAACTAAAAAACTACAGCGATATTCTTCACATAATTTGCCTTCAGTTTGTTTGTTCATCCCATGGGTTCATCCTCCCTTCTTGTGGTCGTCGCTTTGAGATGACGTTAAATGCTCCGCTGCAGGGAGTCGATTTCTTTAACGAAAATATTACATTCCAAAACTTGTCTTGATTCCAATGACGTTATGTTTAGCACATTTTATTGTACTGTTTTACTGTGTTTCTTGGCACGGGAATCATGTAGATGTTACTTGTTAACAAAATGTGTTTAATATGTGTATTGTATTTAGTACACAGTATTATCACTGGAAGGTGGATACCTGCAAGAGTATGTCCAATGAATGTATGAGGTAGACTGACCTTATTGAACCCTTGAACTATGCTCAAGGTCTTTAATATTGAGCAAGACCCATTCTGTCTTTAAGAGCCTTAAGTTCACGTGTGTTTGTTGCTGAACTATCTTATAAACACAGGTAAGCAGTTGTGAATGTTGTTTCAAAAACGTTTTTGTTGATCAATCTTTATCTTTCCAAATGTAGCTTATGCTTGAAGTAAGTTGTATTTTGCAGTTAAAAACCCTGAGAGAAAAGCTAGTTCTGACATGGATTCTGACGGTGCTAGTGTGCAGTACAATCGTTGGAACGAAGACAACATTAACCTCAATGTGGCAGCATCACCGTCTGGTATGATGGGGTGAGTGACACTTGTGAGAAAGTGACAATGTAGAAAGTTGAACAGGTATTTTACTGAAAGGCTGATTGGAAAGTTGATTGTGTTCTGCAACACTGTCATCAGATCTGTGGAAGATTTAGTTAACTTACTTGATAAATAATAATTGTATCCTTACTGTCCCATCCTTGGTTTCAATAACAGTGTTTTATTATGCTCTTCTAAAGGGTCTTCAACAGAGTGTGTACTGGCACTGTGGGAATAGCTGTGAAGGTGGCAGGAGCTTTGGCAGCACTGGTATCTGTGTACATTATTGGATACGTCACAGGATACTATGTTCACAGATGTTGAGGGACTTACAAGAGTGCTTCCATGCACGGATTAATGTGGATACCATATGTTGATTTTGATTGATCATTACAATGACCAAACAATGCTATGAATCCGGATCTCGAATACAACAATACAGTATACAGTAGATCTTACATGAGTCAGAAAATGATGTAATTAAATCATAATTGCAGTCTGTAGGAATAACACTGACTGTCATTTTGTTTACTGTATTTTATAAGAGAACACTGGGATGAATACAAATATACTGGGTTGAGTCCCTGTGATGTCCCAAATGATATCCTCAGTGGACTGAAATAAACCAATAGTCTTAACAGAAGTTGTCAGAAACCCTTTACTTACCATGTAAATGCACCTATTATAATTTTTTTGTTAATAAACAGATTAAATTCCTATCTCAATCATAAAAATGCTCAGTAAAGTCTTGAGGAATAGCACATCAATTAGACAACATTTTATTGGTAGATACCCAAGGCAGTCAATGTACCAATGTATTTTATTTTTTACTTCATAAGTCTCCATCATATACTATCTTTATGGTGGCAATGTCCTGTTCCTCTACATAACTCATACAATTAATTTGATCACTACTGGAAAAGAGAGTTGAATTAACTGTTAAGACCCACTCTGATATTTTCTGAAAAGTGTAATATTCCTCCTCATTGGAACAAAGTAATATTCGACTCGTCTTGTTACCTTTGTCTTCAGAGCACTGAGATTCCGTTTCAATGGCAGATTCATCGGATGGAAAACCTCTTTGTTGCTTTGTTTCACAAAGAGTAGCGTCATGTGTGTTACGGTCCGAGATCACACCACTGTCAATGGCACTAGGGTTACTAACATCATTCCTCCATTGCCATTCTAAAGAGTCAAGTGGCACGGAATTTGATGCCGCACTTGGCTGGGCGCCAGAAGTCCCTTTTGTGCAATCAAGTCTGTAACGATTGTCCGCATCCTGTGCGTACTCTTTTGCTTGTTTCATTGTAAGACTACTACTAATCAAGCTACCTTTGTCAGACAATGGATATCCCGGTCCACGTCGGGAAACCAGCATTCGACATTTTTTATTTGCACTACTCAGAGTTGAGGTTGATAGTAAGTAAGCGCCACCATCATTTTGGATCGTTGGTCTTCCTCTGCGTAATTGCGCATTGGCGCACTTCAAATTTCCAGGTATTCTTGATCCATTGATAGGCGGTAAAATTATATTCTGAGAGACAGCAACTGTGTTAGCGCGTCTTGTTTTTTTAGAAAGCGTGAAATGCCGGGAACTATTGGTAAATTCAAGAGCATTGGCTTTTACTTTTGCCGCAGGTCGTAAGTTAGTTACTTTAGCACTCTCTGTGCATGAAGTGCTTGGCCAACGCTCTCTATCAATCCTTTGCACATTTAGTGCCACGCACTGCGTTACGTTTTCCCACTTCAACTTTCTATCTCTGGTCGCCTCAGTCAACGTCTGCTTCTCTTGGCGGACTCTATAAGTACTTTTCATAGTTCAACTGCGTTGCTGCTTCTAATGAAAACTTGCTCGTGGTGTAATCCGTACCTGATGCATTAGGAACTCGACTCAAACCCTGCAGACTATTCTTTTATACCACACCCATCAAGACACCTCCCTCCTACACAAACTCTGCAGACCCTTCTCAGACACTTGAGATGTAACAGTAGCCTATCTGAGAGTCCCAGTTAACCTGAGTGTGAATACCCAAAACTCTGAGACTACGCTGAACATGTCATAGAGGAATTGAAGACTGAAAAAGCCACGCATTCTGTGACACCACTAGAAGCTCTTTAGAACATTGTAAAATCATGCTGGGATCACATGGATCATCAGGTTTGGCACAAACTTGTGGAGTCCATCCATGCCTGGATCATTGAAGCAAAAAAAGGGACAAACAAAGTACCAATATAACTAAGATAGATGATAGGATCATACTAAAATATTTTGGAAAGTCATGTCAATTTTAGGACTCATCTTTTCACTCAGATTTTTAACATTACATTATCATTTGTAATGAAATAAGTGTAGTAGATTCTAAACAAATGCTAAATAGAAGTAACTTGACTAGTGGTCTCAGGCTTTTGGACCGTACTGTATATTGCTGAACACAATGTTCAGTCTAAAATAAATACGTCTCATTGTATCTGTGCCATTTTATTTCTCTTTAAACAGACATCCATGTTTTTTGTAATTGATGTGAATGAAAGTTATAATACTTATTTATGTTAATAATTCAAAATGTTGTAGTGAACTCATTAACGGTGCTTGTTCTTATGGAAGTACAAAAAGTATACAAAACATTGTATTATGAGTATATATTTAAATTATTCCATCATGTATATCTAGTACATGCACTTCCCCCAAAATAAACAGACAACTGATTTAGTGTGATGTTATGTGAGTGGTTCAATTAAACAGCTGGTTGGTGCACTACCAGATGACTTTCAGGTTGTCGACATCTGTAGAGAGGTCAGTTTTGGAGGGGTAAACAACCTTGAGGTTTCCGTCAGGGTCCACGGTGCGAACCTGTTGGATGGTAAGCTCGCTTGAGGTTATCCCATCAGAGGCAGAGTCGGGGGCTGCGTCACACTCCCCTTCTGACCCAGCTTCCTCCCTGTGCTCTGAGGTAAACTTGTTCAACTCCGCCATTTTCTAGGAGAAGCAGAGAATAACGTATTAAACATACTAGCCATTATTCTTTAAATTGTGGAGGGATACACATGGATAGGTTATTTTGAGATCCACTTTCAAGACTGTCACACTCACGTTTCTTGACAAGCTAAAATATTCAGCGGTGGATATGTGATCGGTCAGTGAGATTGTGGTTATATAGGACAAGCATCCCCGAGCAGGAAGCACCATGTTAGTGCTGTGAATCTAACCCCAAGTTTTACCTTTCAAGTCACGTTTCACTTTAGGACCTTCTATATGTAACTTCAATTTCAGCTACAATTCAACAAGCTGTTCAAGCTGTTACATGTCCAATTTAACAGATGTTCCTTGAAATTTGTTTTGAGGTAAATCTCTCTGAAAGAGAAGGTCTGCCAAGTTATGGTCAGTAAGGTTGCTGTTACATTGTGCGTTGTGAGTTTTTGATAGTGACATTGTACACTGCTGGGGGCCAGTCACCTTGGGACAATGAGCTCACTTGTTCCACTGAGTGACCAGAGGCAACAGGCTTCACATGTCAAAGGAGCATGACACCCTGAGAGCATAGCTGCTCACGTGCTTATGAATGTAATGGGAATACATGAGGACCAAGTGTTTTGTTGCTCAAAGCTACATATACACTGATGATAGAAATGTGATTTAGAATCATGCTCTGTCTTAACTGACCCCTTTTGAATAAAGGACAACATTCAAAAAACAACAACATGGTGTTAGTTACAGCACACGCCAGATAACTCAAACCGAGTAAGAGCTGGTCTTACCATAATGAGAGCATCCATGATGTCTTTACATGTCTGCAGGCTGGTAGAACTGGTCACCTCTAAAAACAGCTCTTTAGTCGTCTTCCTGATCTGAAATAAAAGTACAAAAGTCCATGCTGGTAATAAATTACAGTGAAAGAACACAATTAGTCTCTTAACAGAAAATAGTTTTGCACAGTTCTGTTTTAGTAATAGTCAAAATATACTGTACGTTTTTAGAGAAAAGTCAACTATTTAAAGGAAGTATGTTCATAGCTATGGAAGGATGATCCAGTGTGTATACTGAAGGTTTTACACTGTGGGTATGCAATGTGTCAGATGTTTTGGGACCACAAACAAAAGGAAACAACCATCTTGCATAGCTAGATACGAAAGCCACCTGCATCACTGAGTGTTACCTGAGTGTTGAGTATTGACCCGTGAAAAAGGTATCAGATTAGATTAAGATCTCCGTCTCTCCCTCACACATGCACACTACCTTGGTTTTTTCGCTGTTGGTGATTGGTGGGAATGAGATCACATGACCTTCTGCGTCTACCAGACAGGGGTAGAGTTCTTTCCCATCAAGAAGCTGCAGGTACCTGAGGAACACATTATAACTGTTAACAACTGAGAGAGCACCATTAGGGCATACATGTTCCCACCCCAAGATTCCGAGTAGTGCCTATAACTGAAATAACAGTAAAGGTAGAGTTACAAAGCTACAGGCAACTCCAGTCCGATAACACCATGTCAGTACATGTCAACATGTCCTTCATGAGACAGTGTACAAGTGGTTTGACAAGACATTACATTTATGGTTTGTCTACTTTTTAACTGGCGAGAAGAGAGTTCAACCTAAAGCAGAAACACACACAATCAATAGAAACATGTATTTGGCAACCCTTGCTGTTTCTGTTTGGTTAAAGTGGTTTTATCTTTCTGAAAGTGAAACTGCAACAAGGAACTAGTATGCAGTCTCTACGCTGTCACATTCTCAATTTAAATTCTTACCCTGCACCCTGTTTGCAAAGAGCATACAGAAAACAAGACAAATGTAGATATGTAGATTTCAACAGGAAATATACAGTTTACCACCTCAACCACAAGTTGAGGTCAAACTGAAACCATTTGTAAACATTTAACTATAAAACTAGGCCTTTCTTTTGTCAGTCTTCTAGCGCTCTCTTGTGTCAAACATGAAACAAACTCAACAACCAAGCACACTGAACAAAGGGAATACTTGATTGAACAATAACTCAACTGTACAAGAAACCAAACCCAAGATGCTATATAAATGGAAAGCAAAACAATGGAAATGTTTTGGGAATTACTCGTTCTAAAATCCCAAAAGGCACACATACTTTCTTAACAAATTGACATGTGTATTGTTTTCTACAAAAAGGCAAACATCTGCTATCCTAAGTTATATAGACAAAAAGCATGTGGTGGTTACTCACTTGTGGAGGCCAGAAACATTCTGCCTCTTCTTCTGTTTCCTCTGGTCGTCTGCCTCCAGCTGCAGCTGCTTCATCAGGTCCACAGCAGTCATCTCCTTACGACTTAGAGGGATGATCTTACCCACACACACGATTCAACAACAAAATATTGTAATGAAAAATCTTTTGAGAAATACAAATGCAATGAAAAGCCATGCTGTTGAAAAGATTCAACTTGACATTAACTTATTGTCTTAATGTTGCAGTAAAGATGCGTGGGGTGAATGTCATGAATAGTTGATTATTTTAAAGACATTTACCACCCGATCTAAAATGCTACTAATAAAAGATTGTCAACTCAAAAAAGTTTGAATCATAGTCAACATGTAGCCACTTATCATTCAACACTTATTTGTATTAATTATTTGTATGAATTACTGAAGTACAGTATGAAGCTGGGTATTCTTTTGGCAAACTTTTCTGATACCTTTAACTGGGCAGGTGGTCTGGCATCATAGACAAGAGGTCCCTTGAGTAACTGCACGTCATGAGTCGCAATGGTTGCTGTGGTCCTTTTGCCACATATGTCATCATGTAGTTTGGTCTGTAAAAAATAAACGGATAGGTATTATTCTTTTTGCAACTTTTGCTGTGTTGCAACTTGCGTGTCTGGTTAGAGTTGAGAACAGTGAAGCAAAACAGGAAGCTACATTTATGTTACCTCACCTGAGCAACTAGAAACCTCTTGAGGGCATTCCCTGACTTCAAGTTCATGCCTGTGACCACACAGCACACCAAGTACGGCCGCACATCTTTCACCTCAGATGTCACTGTCACTGTAAGTGCTGTGGGGCTTTCAGAAACATGAAGAATCTTCAGCACCATCTGGTTCATCTCATCCACCTCCTCTTCCTCTGCATTCTTTTTCTTCTTGTGCTGCTTTTTCTTCTTGTCAGCTACCCGGCCACTCTCTGCCTTATCACCCTCTTCCTGCTGCTTGCCTTTTCCTTTCCCTCTTCCTCCGGCTCTCAGATAATCCAGAATAGACTTGGTCTGACAACCGTTGACCATCTTTTCCAGACGCTTGTCTTTCAGTTTATTACCTTTGAAGTTGATCTCCTTCAGTTTGGAGCAGTCTCCGAGGTCCGCAGGGATCTCAATTAGTTTATTATTGGAGAGGTCTAAAACCTGGACAGATAGATCAAATACATTTAAAATACATTACTGGAGGTATGACGTATCTGTAAATACTACGTACAAATAATATAAATAGAATTTTAAACATCCAAGTTCAACTTGATATGTGGCCAGGGCCTAGTGCAGTATGCTTTCGGGATACCTTCAGTGCAGAGAGCTTGTGAACGTCTCCGCACAGCTCCTCAATACTGTTATCAGAGGCGATGATCGAGCTGAGGAGATCCAGTCGATCTGTGTAGAAGTCTGCTGGGAATCGAGTGATATCATTCTTGGAGATATTGATGGTGGAGAGTTTCGTGCAGCGACACAGTCCATCTGGCAGTGATGTGAGGTTGTTGCAACTAACGTTGAGTGTATTTAGATTGCTAAGGTGTGTTATTTCATCAGGCAGAACTTTCAGGTTATTGACAGAAACGTCAAGGACTTTCAATGACTTCAAATTTCCAATTGTGTTAGGAATGAATGAAAGCTTATTTCTACAGAGAATCAAGCTTTGGAGGTTAGTCAAATTTTTGATGTCTTCATGAATCTCTGTCAGACTCGGGCATTGGATAATTTCGAGATAATTTAGGAGTGTGAGAGAATAGATTCTGGTATTCAGACCCCCATTTGTTGATATTTTCTCATCTACAATTAAACCTTGCAATACAAGCTCACGTCTCTTCTCATTTGCTGCGTTCTCTATTTCAGCCCAATTATCCTGGTCGTCCATGCTGCAACACCAGACCCGGAAAGAAAGAAGAAAGAGAAGAAGTCATGCTGATGCAATAATTCAGCGCAACAAATACGCAGCTCATAAGACTTACAACGCCAACGTGCGCACATATTGCGCAGTGTCTACTCAAAACGTCAAAGACCACAGTCCCTTGCGTTCTAAACTGGAAATGCGCATGTCAGATTCCGGTTGTTGTCAGTGGTGGTTATGGAGATGAAATGGGACCTGGACAAGCTGTCAAAATTGTTCTGATGTTAATGGTAAGATGCATTCAATAACAAGTTATTAACTCATATCGACAATGAAATGAGGTTTCAGCAAAAGGAAAAAATAATTGAACGTATACTGGCAGTTAAACAATGTGAATTTTGCGAGTATTGAAAGCTTAATGTACTAAAAGTTAGGCTAAATTAGCCTGGCTAACAGTGTGGTTGGCCAACGACGTTAGATTACTGGTAGGCTAGCTAATAAACCAGTACGTGGAAAGCATACTGCACTTTCGTCCAACGAGGTTAGTTTTTAGTCCAAGGTTAGCTGGCTGACTGGCTAAACCCATCATGCCACCCCCACCCCCTACCTCGCCATTCGAGGCGTGAATAACATGTTGAATTGCTTCATCTTACAATAGGCAAGTTACATGATAAATGCATTCGGCATTGTTTGGAATGTGCAACAACTATCTGGCTCTAACAATGATTTTAACGCATTATTATTTTGGATAATCGTATTTGAAAAATATAAACACACTCAAAGACCAGTGGCGATTTTAGACCCTTTTTAGGGGTGCTCAAGCTTGTTTATTATCATTTGATGCTGGTAGTTCATGAAGAAAGGGACATTCTTAGTTGTTTCCATTCATTCAAAATTTTGCAGAAAAATACATAAATGTATTAATTGTTATCCCGTGAAATTATGGATTATTAGCAAGGGGGTTTAGCACTTTTGCAAGGCACTGTATTCATGGCACATTCTCATTGGGGGCAGAGCACCCCTAAAGGTCTGATCCTAGAATCACCCCTGATAAAGACCTAGAGACATAGTACAGTGTTCATGAATGTTGGTATTCATTTATTGTTTATAATCAATACCAATAATTCGAAATGTTTTGCCCATGCTCTATATGGATACCATTGGATTTACATTGTGTGGGCTCTGTTTCAGTGTGTCTCGGAAAGATGCCCCGGAAGATAGGATTTGTGGTGGTCAGCTCTTCAGGCCACGAAGACAGTTACAGTGCCAAGGAGCTGATGGTCCATGCTCCTACAGTTAATGGTTGGAGGTCAACTAGGTATTTTAGAGACTTGTTACATGACTTTAGACATTTTCTCTGTAATGCCTTTAGGTATAAGGCATCCTGTCAACCTATCACAAGTATCCTTTCTGTGTGTTTCTGTGGCAGGTTATGCCCGTACCCCCAGCAGGTCACTCTACAGCTGGTGGAGCGCAGCAGGGTGCGCAAGCTGCAGCTTCTGGCCCACCAGTACCTAATTTCAGCCAAGATTGAATTTCACATTGGGGACAGTCTACCAGAGACCCACTCCTCTGAGCACTCCGGACCGCTCCGCAGACTGGGGTGAGTCCATAACAAGCACAAGGGACATGGTTGATTTATACAGTCAACATATTATAATAGGTGACTCCACTGTAGCCAACTTCTGGGGCATGCCATGTTCCTTCACACAATCATGTTGTTACAGTAGTTTATTTTAGATAGTGTTCTCAAAAGCAAAATACTTGTTAAATCAAAAGAATCAACCCTAATTTTTCTAGCAATCTACCACAGATACGTGTCTCTGTCCGACAATGAGAAGACTGGTTTCAAAGCTCGAGAGCTGAAGTCTGTTCATGTGGACGCGATTGGAACGTACCTTCGCATAACCTTCCACAGAAATCACATAAACCGCTACAATGTCTACAATCAGGTACTTTACTAAACTAATAGCCAGTCACTGTTCACAGACATCATCTACTATTTACACCACAGTCTCAATTGTTTAGTCACAATTTTCATTCATTAGTTAATTCTTTCCAGCTTTTGTTCATTCATGCATTCCTATATTTACTTGCTCATTCACCAATGCATTCATTTCACAGACTTTTGTTTATAATTCCAGGTTGCATTGGTTGCCATAAATGTTTTGGGGAATTCTATGGATGGCAATGATATTAACACAATTGTAAGTGACCGCTCTTTTGTGTGTGTGTGTCCATGTGTCCGTGAGCTTGTGAATCTAGTAGCCCTTTTCCACGACATGGTTCTGGCTTGACTCAACTCTACTTGCCTTCTGTGGGATACCTAGTACTGTAAATTACAGTAGCGCTACTACTGTAGGCTACACTGGACGGATTAGCTTGAGCTGTTACAGACTCTGAAAACAGGGACTGACTAACGATTGAGTAATACATCATACTATAGTATGCTTTAAAGCCTGTATTTGAGTGCAAATGAACTAACCAACATCAATAAATGTACCTTAAGCTCATGGATATTTTTTCAACCTTTAGAAACTTTTGGTAGAAAATATTTTCCAAACCTTTAAAAACTATTTTAAAAACGTTTTTGAAAATATTTTTTCCACCTTTCGAATTTTAAGTCTGTTTAGACAGTTTTGCATTTCGGGGTGGTAATTGGACAGTGAGGGGAAAAAGTTAGTTGCGAGCCCTGACCTGGTACGACCAGGGTTTTATGGTAGCACCTTTGTCGTGGTTGCAAGGTTCCATACTGAGTTGATACTAAAAGGTGATGTGAAAGCACTGCAGACTACTAATTGATCAGAGTGAATTGGGCACAAACATGCCATTTTTATATAGCCAAGCTACATTATAGTGACCGCAAATTTTGTATTCACTGGACTACTGAATTAAACGGCAACCAGCAAAACCATGGCGTGGTCAGTTGAGGAGGTGCAGAACTTTGTCTGTGTTGCCAAGCGAGAGTGGTGTGTGTGTGTGTGTGGCATTGAAGACCACGTCACTGCAGTTTCATGTGGTGTCTCTAGGATGACCAGTTACATTGTGAGGGTACAGTAGCGCAGTAGAAAACTAAACGTGTTGAGTCTTGTCGGTACCATGTAGTGAAAAGCAGCTGAAGAGTCTGGGTCTAAGTGCCAGATTGCCTGTCACAGAAGAATGAACATGCAATGCTGCCGGTAAACACAAGATGGGGCTGTTGCTTCTAAAACGGTTGGCCTGTTGCAGCAATTAAACATTTACAAAAGTAAATTATATACTGATTCAGCGTTTTTTGATTGACTATGAAGTCTTTAGGTGCATACATGCTTTAAAATAATTACCATTAGCCAACTCCACCACACAAACATCACTTGGTAGATTTACATGTACACATCTGGACTACCTAGAATGGTATTAGTATGTAAGATGTAGAACAGACACACCCATTTTCAGTTGCTGCTGTACTGTATGAATACTTACGGGGAGTGTGTGTGGCAGGAATGTAGTAATCAAACTCGGGAGAAGGCAGTGTGTAATCACAGAGGCCTTAGTTACCCAGTGTAATCAGATAGACCTGTAGACGGACAGACCCTGGAGTGGAGAGGTTACCTACACACAGACACACACACACATACATACAGATTCCACTGAACAAGCTCTGCATTGTTGCTCTGCTAATCCCTCTGTAAGCACCTTCACTATTACAGTGATACCTTTGGATGGGTTGGTTATCTTTCAGAAGTTTAGTGTTGTTCTTCTCAGTGTCTTGATTTACAGATGACGTATGCACATGATGTGTTGACCTCTGTGTAAAGTGGGTGAGATGGATAAATGTACACCTGTACTGCATTGTTTTAAATTCCACCTCTCCAAAACACAATACACTTCCAGACTCAATCACTTTTTGACTTGGGAGTATTTGACAAGGGTCTTTGCCATTCATTGAATCAAATACATGTTGTGGGAGCATGCCCCATTCACATACCCAGAACGACCAATCACTAACAGTTCTGGGAATAGTTCTGTTTTACACATCAGAGAATATGCTTATATATACACACATGCCTGTGTGTAGCCTGTCATTACATGACTGTTTGTTTATGGAGACCTCCGTTGTTCTGTTTGTGCGTCTCTATGTACTTGTGTGTAATTGTACTTCTGTTGACCCATAGCCCAGCCGAGAGCAGCTGATAGAGCATTACCTCAGCAGCTCCCAGCACGAGGGTGCTCTGGATGGGACTTACATGGGGTGAGGAGGAAGCAGGGGCCCATTGTCTGTTAAGATCCTCTACACACCATTAGCCTTCTTGTCATGCTGAGACAAATGACCTGTCTATTCACTTCTTCTCAGATTGCTAATTCAATAGGTATTGTACTAAATGTTTGTTGAAAACAAAGCAAATAAGTTACAGGCCTTCTGGCTCTAATACTAAAGAAAAACAGCATTTGAAGTGAATCAGAGTTCTTCATTTCCATCTTTTCTTTGTTGTGAACACAATTCATACTATGTAGTGAAATGTGTCATCTTTGACAATATTGTGTCTTATATCACCCATAGTAAATGTGAGTCCATCTCCCCTCTGGATGACCTGGCCTTCGACATGTACCAGGACCCAGAGGTGGCCCACATCATCCGCCTGCTGGATGACAAGAAGCAGGACATGGTCCACCTGGAGCGATACGACCTTGCCAAGACACTGAAGCAGGCTATCGCTGACCTGCAGAAGGTACAGCACTCAAGGCCTTCTGCCTGTTACCCAGCTAGGTCAAACGGCAGATAAAACAAACAATCCGATCCATTCGAATGATTGTAGTTTCTAATCGAGAATAGGGACTCGGATTCATGATTTCTTAGAAAGTAGCTGCCCAATATAGCTACCCTTTAGAACTGTAAGAATGCCGTGAAATAAAGTGTAGTGTGAACAGCTGACTAAGACTGCATGAGATCAATTACACATGTGTACCTTCTTGTCATGCTGAACTACTGTTTGATTTTAACATAGTTTGTAACATTAACCATTAAACATTGTTCAGAATCTTGTTACAACCCATATGGTTGTCATACCAACCATGAATACTTAATAGCCACAACAGCTGCGGCGATGTCCAGTGAGTGGTGTCTGTTTGTAGCTTTGTAACCAAAGAACTTGCACACACACACACACAGACACACCCTGTTACCTCTTGTTAACAAATGTCTTTGCTCACCATGCAGCTTCAAAAGTGGACAAGGTTAAAGCTTAACCTAGACCACTGAGCTTTTATCCAAAGTTGTATGTCACATGTCAATACAACACTATAATAACTACAGGAGACTAAGCAATGGCAGTTCAGTTAGTGTTGCAAGGCCTCTTTAGAAACTTTTTTCAGCTATTAGAGTTTAGTTATGTAAAACTATTCAAAGGACTTACTGAAACTTGTCGTCCAATATCCTGATTGTAAAGATAAACCATTCTGTCGGAGGAATACCACAATGTTCTGTTGGCATGGCAATGTCTTTTTACATAGTAACTACCATTTACACCAAATGTATCCAACTCGTCATATTTGTGTTGTCATGAACTACTGCTTGTATAATGTAGCCCTCCAATAACATTCCCCTACAGTACAGTACTTCAAACAAGTAGAGACAACGTATAATCGAGACAATAGAAAATCAAGTCGGATACACTTGGGAACTTCCAATCCATGCGGTCTCTCTCTCCTTTCCCTACTCTCCTCTTCTCCCTCCTCTCGTCTCTGCCTGGCAGGTGGGGGAGCGTTTGGGTCGCTACGACGTGGAGAAGAGGTGTGCCATAGAGAAGGAAGACTATGACACAGCCAAGAGGAAGAAGGAGCAGATGGAGGAGTACAGGACGACTGTGTACCAGCAACTGGAGGTTCACAATCTGCTGGACATGAACACAGTCAGTGTTTTAGTCAGTCCTGACCCCCATCATGGTCAAAGTATGTACTGTTGGTACATGACACAAGTCTCCTCCATCTTACTTTTCCACATCCTCTGTCCATGACCTCTGTAGATTACCAGAGCCGTGGAGTCGTCCCCGAGCCAGGATCACCCCTCCCCCACTCCCAGACACCGGCCCCCAGGCATCAAGCCCAGGGTGTCCATGGAGACCTTGAGCAAGGGAAAGAAACAGGAGTCTATGCCCAGGCAGGTTGAGCAGGTGACTCCACCCAGACCTGCCAGCCCTCCACAGCCCCAGCCCCCCTCCCCCCGTGCCCACCCTGACGTACCACGCACAGACGTGAGTAGACTCAGCCTGCCGCACCACCGAGTCCGAGCCAGTCTCTAGCTCTTGTTTATGTTTTATTACGGTAATAAAGGAAGATGATAAAAATAAGTCAATAAAATAGTGATGTCCATTAAGCAACTGTTATCCAAAGTGCCATTTTCTTTTCTCCACGGAGGATCCAAACCTAAAACCTCATGTAAACTCATGCTTCAGTATTTGTGATTTGTGTACATGATTTATAGTGCCAGTAAATATAGTTTGTGCTTTGACAGAAGGCGTATTCATCTGCGTGTTATAGTAAACAAAAAGTCTGTGTACAAGGTAGGGCAGTGTTGCATAAAGGAACACGTGTACCCTGCTGTAATCCTCTGAGATGTTTGGAGCAGTTCTCTCATCGGATTATGACCAGGACTCCATAGTTTACGCACCAGTGTGACCAGCCTACAGGTTGAGTTTCACAATTTAATTAAAAGTGTGAAACAGTCGAGTGACTCAGGGGGGTGCCAGCCTGGCTGGAAGGGCACACTTTGAGCCTTTTACAAGGCAGGAGTATGCCAGTATGCACTGCAGTGAGCTGGGTTTGGTTATATATCCAGAAACAAGCCTTGAGCTTTTATAAAGAGAATTCTCATGATGAAACACAAAGAGCATCAATCAATCTTAACTGTACAAATACACCATTTTTCAGGTCATCACCCTGCCTTATGATGAGAGGCCTCTACCTGCTCTGCAGAAGGAGAGGCCAGGGGAGACGCCCCAAGGCCAGCATGAGGAGTCCCCTCTGCCCCTGGAGCCTCCGGCTAGCCCCCGCAGCCCAGGGGTGGGTGCCGTGAGCGGGGAGCCTGAGCCTCTCACAGAGAGAGCTCAGAGAGAGGCCAGCTTCCCCATAGAGGTGTATGGAGATGGCCTGGTAAGATACACGGTCAAACAGGAACATGCACTAAACACTGAAACCCAAATATGCATTCAAATGACTGAACATATCCAATATTTTTGTGTCTATGTACACTGAAACCCAAATATGCATTTTTAATGACTGAACATATCCAATATTTTTGTGTCTATGTACAGTATATCTGTATTCAGGACTACATCTGATACCCTACCCTTCTCTTACTCCTTTCAGGTAGCGGGGGCCTATTCAAAAACCTGGTCATACCGTGAAGATGCCTTGTTGGCTGTTTACAAGAGGCTGTCTGAAGTCCCCCCAGGGACCCCCAAGGAGGAGCTGAGGAACATGATGAGGGCAGCAGTGTTCCTGGTCAAGAAGGCCCTCCTGGACAAGGTGTCATCTGTGAGTTTGAGTGGGTTTCATTCATGTTCAGTTGGTGCAGAGTTTGTGTGAACACTCACATTAGGAAAGAATATTCCAATTTGTCCTTGATTGGATCTCCTTTGGCTGATCCCTTGGTTTCTCCAAGGTCCAATAGAGTACTTGCCAGCATACAGTATAGTAGGTAGACTTGTCTGTCATCACAATAATACTCAGCTCTGAGATTTCTCAGTTCTACCAGTAATCTACCATCATCCCCTTTGCTCTTCATATGGAGTTGTTGAATCAAAACATTGATGTGTTATCCTTAATCCATTAAAGAGCAGTTTTGATTGATTAGACCTGAGCTTTATTGTTCATAGCTGTTTTAACCAGCCAGATTTTTCCCCCTGAGGAAAATCATGAAAACAGAGTGATAATATGAGGGAAAGACCTTGTCCTCGCTTCGAAAGCAAACAATCCGGTTATCTGATGCTGCTGTCAGGTGAAAGTGACTGGACCAATTACAAGAGGAAGGACAGCACAACTGGTCAAGGTTGAATGAAAGACAGAAATGTCCATGTTTGTTCAACTCTAACGGAAGAAATCAAGCCATTTCCACCCAGGTTTAGCTTTAATAATGTTATTACATCTAAGCATGGTTCCCAGCAGATTTGTGCATTTGTGTTTTGACCAGTAAAACATTTCTTTCTCAAAAATTTCTACCTGCATATATTGGCCTGGCAATGAACAAATTGACAAACCGTTATTCACAAACTGAAACACACATACTCGCAACAGACATGCTTTCCTTCATTTCTTCAAGTACATGAATTGATTATGTTTACTGGACTTGTTTGATATGCGTGTTCCATCCTTAACCTGTAACCCGAACGACTATATACACACAGGCAGCACCCACTGCCCCCCAACCACCCCTCCAACAATGCCCCCCCTGTTCCCCTCACACATCCACACCCCCCTCACCTTGAGTTTTCCCACTTATACAAATATTTTGAGTATTTTTGAGACCTTGTAAGCAAGACTTTATTCCGTTTGTGCGGTAAAAATAACTGTTGCAATAATCCAAATGATGCATTATCCTAGGTACATAAACATTAATAGTAATTGTAAACGATAATTAAGTAATAACTACGGTAGTCAACTCATTGCACCTCTGAGCCTGCACTGCATAATGTCATTCAGTTTGCCACAAAATTGCTACAAATTTAACTATGTAACCAAAGTAGAATTTGGTGGTTCCATACATTTCAAACTATAACAATGTAACTAACCATGGTCATTTCTGCTTCCCTTGCTGGTCAAATCCAATCTGCCTCCAAACTGGTCAATTCAAAACAGCTCTTTCTTTGTGCCTTGCCTTAGCCAACCATATTGACAGCATAAAGGTTTTTTTGCAGATCATATTTGGGGCACATGCTACTGTACATTAAAGGCCTGCAGATGGACTTTATTCAGTAGCGTCTGATATTGAACTTCTCTTCCAGGTGTTCAAGGCATCTCTGAAGCTGCTGAGAATGCTGCTGACCCAGTTGATCCCAGGCCAGGGGCTGGGCAGGGTGGAGGTAGCCCACTGTGTGGAGCAGACCTGGCCTAATCTGCTCTCCAGAACGGGGGACTCAGCTACCAGGCTAAGGGCCATGGCAACAGCCTTCATTCAAGTAGGGCTTATGGAAACAACAGGAGTGATCAAAGACTACACGTATATAGACATCATTGATCATCACTTGCAACAAATTAAAGACTTTCCCTATACCCATTATTAGGAAAATATGTTGGTACAGTGATACTGGATTAATCTAAATCACCTCTCAATTTGGGTCATACAGCAGTGCAGTCATGACATGTCACTACAAATAGAACATTTGCTAGCAGATTTTTTTTATTTAACAATTGGAAGTAAGTAAATGGCATTACTCATGGGAATAATCCACAAGGCACAGTTACAGCTTGTATCCAGGTAGTGTACTGTAAGCTGCTCTGTGCAGAACATGTTTCTGAATCTGGGGACATTAAGCAAGGTGTGGATGAAAAGAGCTGTTTTCACACATTTCCAAATTCTCAAACAGGCTCCATTTTGTACTGTAGTATTCTGGTACTGTTGAGTTCGAGTTTTAACATGACCCACGTGTGTGTGTATGCAGTCTAGAGGAGAAGACAAGGTGTGAGAGAACTGGGGATGTTTGTGATTGAGAGAGTTCAGGAATTATCGGAGGTAGAGAGGACAAATATGTACATGTTATAGTACAGTATGTCAGTGATTTTGAAAGGTTGTGTGCGTGTGAGAGAGTCCTGTGAAAGAGGTAGAGAGTAATGGGAATCCTTATGAGTTAGTCAGGGAGTGTGCTTCAGTGTCAATATTTGACCATGACCGTCTCTTCAGTCCCCTTAGATCACTCAATGGTTCTTTGTTAGAGGGCCAAATAAAGTCCACATTCAGTGGTCAATAGGGGCGAACAAAGACTAAACGTATATGGACGTCATTGATGATGGCATACAACAAATGAAAAAGTATATTGCGAAATCAAAAACCTTTTTTACACCAACCCAATGAGTAAATGGGGGTAGCCATTAGTAAACCTTTTTGTTGCAGAGATAATGAATATACCTTTCATTGAATTAGTGGTGACCAGCATTCTAGTTTTAATATTGTTCCTCCTGTTTCAGGATATGGCCCTGTTCAAAGAGGTGCGATCCCTTCAGGTGGTCCCGGGTGAACTGGTGAAGCCCTTCAAGATCAACTTCCCTGGACGCCTGGCCCTAAGTAGGGCTAAGCTACTGGACAAGCTTCTTGGAGAGTTGGGCACAGTTAACTCTGGCTTCACCCTGGACAATGTTATGAAGGTATGACCTTGAAGCCATTCTTCTGACTTTATTGACTGCAGTGAGGGGTCTTCTAGAAGACACTCATCCATGCTTTGTCTGTTTTGAGATTCCTGACATAGTTCTATGAAGCCCTCAACAAAGCAAAAACTGAGCACCCTTCCCCCTTCCAACTATGACCAGGCTGGATTCATTCTGAATACTTTCTTGGTGTCTTCAAAGTCTTGAAGAAGGATTTGTCAATTGGTTAAGACAGTTAGATGCAGCAAGACCAGTATCAATGCTCAAGTGATGAGTACAGTTCAGAAAGTACAGTGAATTAACACTGAAACAGTCAATTAATCTAATCAGGATGTAAAATCGATTTGGCTCTACAGTCCTCTCTTAAGTCACTTGCATATGAGTGGTACTGGTGTACATAAATGATTGTCAATTCAGTTTGACACTAATCCATGTTTTAAGTTGAATGTTTCTTCTTTCTCGTCTAACTAACTGGCATAGACTTGCCTGCTGTTACCTCTGGTCAGCTTCGGGACAGTTATCAATGCTGGCATCCACAGTATACACCAGCCCTCTGTCCTCTGATCTCCCTACTCTCACCCCCTCCTCCCTCTGTTCCCTCCTTTACTTCCAACAGTGACCTGGTATCTATGTGTAAACTATCCAACTGTTGACAGAGCGGCCATGCTGACTGGCTCTTTCCTTCTAGTTTACAACAGCTCTCTTTTAACTCCCCTATTCACCCTCAGCTATCCCTGCACTGCCTTTATGGCAAGAGCAAATTGTTAGGTTCAGCTCCCTCTCAGAAGATGGTATTTGGTGGCCTGTGTTTGCATGTTTGTGCATGCTTGGTAGCACCTAGTGCCTATTTTGTGCTGGTGTCTTCCGTATTTGCTAGGCAAACGTGTTATTGACTGGATTGAGATGTAACAGTTGGGAAAGGTTTTCCTCTTCTCTTAAATTGAGCTGTCAACACTGAGATGAATGCCATCCAGATGACTTCCCACGGTTCTTTTCAAAAGTTCAAATATTTTGGGACTTTTTGTCATAGATTTTTTTTTTACCAGGTATCAACAGTAGTGCCTCCGGCTATTTGGGGATTTTCTGGTCCAGTTCTGTCAAAATATGTCAGAGTTTTGGACAATGAGGACATCTTAAGGCCCGCACAACAAACTCATGAGACACTGATTTTTTTAAAGGCTTCCTTCCTCAGGCTTACTCACAGTCTCAGCATTTACAATGGCTGATATGCAATTATGGCAAAGATTGAAGGATGGTAAGGCTTTGGGGCAATATTATACCTTAGAAAAATAGAGGGATTTAAATGTCTGTAAACTATATCTGTGTGACTGAAACAGCTGGCTTAGTACAAATCCTTAAAAGAAATGTCAAGGAAAATTTAAAAAGAAAAATTCATTTTTGAATGAATGCATCCACGGTTGCTCCCCCTTTTAATTAAGCCAACCTTATTGTGTAAAAAATTTTTTTTCAATGATTAAGCCAAATACTAGCTGGCTATGTTCTTAACAGCCAGGTTTTAGCAGACACTTAACATTCAAGTATAGAAAATCTTTCGGAAAACGATTGTCTCTGCTAAATAAAGGGTTAGCCAGCCCCCTTGGTCTAAGCACTGATACAATTGTTCTCCCCCCCCCCCCTGTTACCTGGGAGATGGGCTGGGAGTGAGAGTATAAAGGTGATTGAATTTCCCTGTAATTAAAATGAGATGTGGAGAATAGACAAGGAAAATGCCTGTCTGTCCTGAGCCTAGGATTGGTTCCATTTGCACACAGTTACCTCACAAGCTACACACTCTCTGAAGGTGATACTGAAGCTACTGTGACAGCCATTGTGTTTTCATTCTCTAGAGTCTTGGGTTGTTTTCATATAATGTTGGCCTCACAATTTAGGATTATCTGTGTTTTTTTCCCCTCAATGCCCGCATCCTTATTTAATACCAACAAACGTATAATGTTGTGTGACTTTTAAATGCTATAAATGTTGAGTTTTAATGTGGAAATGTTTATGTATTTGCAGGAAAGGACCTCTGAGTCAAACCCTAGCAACCTACCCCTGAGGCTGTGTACTGTTATTTAACTCTCTGCTGATACTTTTGCACCCCAGTTCTGTACAGCTGCACTCGAGCACAGTGCGTCTGAGGTAAGAGAGCTGGCCGTCCACATCATCCTGGCCATGTACCACAAGCACAAGACTGGCGTCCTTAGCTACCTCCCGCCTAACGACGGTGCCACGCGCAAAAACATCCTTTACAAGAGTATATTTGACGGCTTTGCCAAGATCGATGGGCGACCCATTGAAACACAGGCAAGGCCTGAACACTTTATTTTTTTGTAGTAATAAGTTCAGTTTTTGGTTTAGTAACCTTTATTTTGAAGGGCACTATTCAGTGTAATCTAAGCCTTGTGACAATGAATTAAGATGTGCCTAGGCTCTGTGTTGATTTAGTATGTCATCGTCTTAGTTATTTAGCATTGACAAGCTTTCTTTACAAGGAATATCCTTATTTTTCTTGTTTCGCAAAATACGAATCCCACTAAGTAATGGTCCAACTGTTAACTCATTTTCCACCCTATAAACGTCTGGCCATGTCACAGACAGTGACTTAAGGACCCATCCATGACTGCAGCAGTACACTCTGCCAAGCACTCAGACATGACTGAGAGAGAAAAGAGAGGGCAATAGGGGGGAAACAGTGACAGACTGAAACTCTGAGAAAAAGTGTGGAAGAGAAAAGGATAAGGTAGAGGGAGATGGTTGCAGAGAGGGAGATACTAAACCTGTGCCCCGCTGCATCGTTTCATCCAGATGTCAAAGAAGGGGGGAGCCCAGCAGGAGGGAGAGAAGGAGAAGGAGGAGATCCGAACTCTTCAGGAGCAGCTTGCTGCCTTGAAGGAGATCAGTGTAAGAACATATTTCATCACAACCAAAACACACTTACCTTACGTCCACTAAAGGCCAACCCTCTCAAGTGTTCATACGTAGATACTGTGGAATTTAGATTGCATCTTTGTTTAGGGAATGCAAGACCTTACTTTGAACAATGAGTCAAGTTAATCAGTATTGGTTGTGTGTAAATGGCCTTTCACTGGGTGTATGTTTTAATTTAAAGGTCTTGTTGAAGTGGTCTTCAAACATTCCAGTAAATATTATGTTGCCAAATAATATTTCTTACCTAATTGGTTAACATCCTTTTTACACACTTCACATTTGCACCTGTAAAGGAAAGGGGAAAGGAGAATTCCAAAGGACAAGAGAAAGAAGCATCCAAGGTTGCCAAAACAGGTCTGAATGAGGGAAACCACTGTTCACGTTTTCAGTACCATCTACCAGTGTACCAGAGGATGATTTTATAAACTCTTGTCCAAAAACATACACTTTAAAAAAGATGATTATAAATTATATTTATCAGGGGGGCCAGTCCATTTAGTTTTTGGTTTAAAATATAGTTTGCACATAATTGCTGCTGTGGTCTAAATCCCTCTAATTTGAGTGTTAACAAGTGTCAAATGTTGTTGGTATTGCTTTGCAGCTGTAAGAAAGGCTCCCCAAAACAAGACCTCTGATCCAGGAGATAATCAATCAACGACTGTCAGCTATTTAGACAAGTAAGTCTAGACCCAGCTAGATTAGGAACTGTGGAATTTCACTGGAGTGGATTCCAAAAACTAAATCTTGCAAGACATGAAAGTAGAATTTTATGTTGATGTCCTGCAAATGTTTCTGGTTGTGAATAAGTTGGTTAGATGACAGGCTGAATATGATTTACGTTTTGTATAAGCCCTTTATATTTTGATGTGCACCAGCAAATGTGTCTGTTCCTTTGGATATATCGCCCTGTGCATTTCCTGAATATACAGTACTAACCTTTTAAGGCTACTTACATTTGTTTCAGTCTGTGCATTTTCTGTGGAGGAAAGGATGCATCTTTCACTGAAGATGGCCTGGATCTTCACTACTGGAAGCACTGTCCAATGCTACAACGCTGTGACCAGTGCAGACAGGTACATTACCCTGGCTCTAGATCTGAAGGCCATCTCATGTGACTGAACAGGCCATACGTGCTGGCATTAGGATTAATGGAGACTTTACACTTTATAACGAAAGGCCATTTTGAGAACGGTTTATTGTCCTTTTCAGGTTGTAGTGTATGTTTCTGACTGAGCTTGTGTGTACAGGTGGTTGAAATAGCTAGCTTCACAGAGCATCTTCTGGGGGAGTGTGAAGGCAGAGCGGGATTCAGCCAGTGTCCTCGCTGCTCTGAGGCAGTATCCACCAATGAGCTGGCTCGCCACGCCCAAGGTCCCGCCTGTAACCGTGAGTGGGACACTTCCTGGTCATTTTGACAACCTGAACATGAAACTTTTCAGTCTGCCCTTTAGTCAGTCCTGGGGGGTATTAAGTAGCAGGTTTAACAAACCTAAAGCCTAACCCTGAACTCTGAGTTGAGTTACTCTAAAATCGTAAACTCTGACTTTTCGGTTCCCTACAAGCTGATTTGAATTTGTTGAGTCAACTCGGAGTACGTCCACTCTGAGTTAAGCGCGGGCATGAGAACTATTAAAAGCCAACATCAATGGAACTCCGATACTAGGATCCACCATGGCACCCGGCGACAAAACACATAGTCCTACTTCACCACCCTTTAGATATAAATTGTATTACGTGTTTATGGTCAATCTAAGCACATAGCCTATTCCGGGAAAAAGCAACACGGCTGTAGCAGCGTACCAAATAGATACCATGACCAAAGTCATGAGAAATCTCACAAATTTTAAATCTTTATCCCAGACTGCACGCTGCGTCTCTCTCCAGGGATGTCACCTGTCACTCAGCCTTCTCATGTCTTTTGGGTTTCAGCCCCGGTTTCAGGAAAAGGATCCAACCACTGTCCGTTGTGTCATGGCAACTTCATGCCTGGAGAGGAGGTGAGATTCTATTGTTGAAGTGGTGGAGATTACACAGTATAGGACCACCCGTATTTACTCTCTTCGTACCTGTTCTACCAAAGCTTTTATGTAGCATTTCCCTAATGCTACATAAAAGCACTGTTAAAATAATACTCTTGATGGATAGAAATAGCAGTTTCTGTAGCCTAAAAATGGGATGTACAGCTGGCCTTTTCAAGTCAACATGTAATACTTTTAGTTAAAATAAGGAAATCAAACAAAAAGCTAAAATGGTAATTAGAAGGAATAACGCAATATCCAAAACCAGCATGAAACTTGCCTGACCTTGTCGGCCCTCGTCCCAATCCCTTTGTTCTATGGCTGGCTGACAGTCTCAGTGTGCTTGTAATGTCAGGCCTAAGGACCAAAACAGGTGTGTCTAAATACCACTATTGTTTTTTTTTTAAGACAGTTCAAAGCAATACTTAAGGAACCTTCTTTGAAATGGGTCATTTGAATCCTGGTAAGACTAAGATAAATACTGTATAGTATAAATTCATTCAGCTGGTTGGTATTTGTGGTAAGACAGTATTAAGGTACAACATATTTTAGGTTTTCGTTGATCAAATCAAAACATGAAGGTTATTGTACCTATAATTTTCTACTGTATCCAGTGTAAGAACATAAACAGCCTTCGTTTTACTATTGTCTAGTACATGTGTTGACATGAATGTGAAGTATTGTATATCAACTGAATTCAGTAATGTGGTCATTGGAGCCACAGCAGCCAGAAATAATCTCTAGCTCTCTTTTTTTTGTTAGATGAACGTTAGTGTTCTGTCTCTACAATATTGCTGCATCAAAATACAAAAATCAACAAATTTCAACAGCGATTTAGATGAGTCACAGTACATGCCAGTGTTCACTTTTGAGGAAGTCACAGCTCCCGTTTCACACTCCCTCCCTCTTTCACCTCTCACACAATTCTCACTTTCAGCATGGCAAAACTGACAGCCCCATCTAACTCTAACCCTCAAACCATGGGCCCTCCTTGTGTGCCATGTGAAAGACCCCAGTGTTGAGCCAGGGAGGGTGGCCATTACGGTCTCACACGGCCCACAGTGGCCCACAGTGCTGCTGCAGATGGTGAGGAGAGAGAGAAACTGGGTGAGCAGCAGGAAAGTATCTGACCTGTGTGCTTTGTGTCCCCCACCCCATCCACAGGCATGGAAGGCCCACCTCATGGGCCAGGAGGGCTGTAAACAAAACTCACGGAGGACTGCGGTACCCCAGAGAACCCAGCAGGCACAAGGTGGGCTATTCATCCCCCTGCCTACTCCCTGCTTAAACCTTCTCCAGCCTAGTGTAAGACTCACAGAGAGTACCCATGCCTGTTTATAAATACAGAGCTGTATTTTCTACCTCTCTGGTTTCCTGCACCATAGCAATGAGGCTCATGGAGATAACAGATTTCTTTTTGGTTTAATATGGGTTTTGAGGTGTTTTGAGAAACGGTTTATTTATTTTTATTGCCAACTCCAAACAGTTAAGTAGCCTACAAAGTGTATGTTAAACCATTCACACTGTTGATCTATTGATAATGTACATGTTCCTCCCTGAAATACTAAAATACCTGCATCAGTACCCCCACCACATCTTTTGAAACCTGTATGTGGGACATGTTGTTGGTTAGTAATTTGTATACAGTATACAGAAAAACTGCATACTGAGCTTTTAAAAATGTGAGATTACTGCAGTTTGTGTGGGTGGAAGGTCATTCATCTCCTCTATTTGTGTTTAGGGAAGCCAGGCAGTGAAACGAAGCTGAAGCAGGCCTGGTCTGTTGGAGCTAGAGGCAGAGGCAGGCCCATGGGCAGAGGAAGCAGGATCCCTGCCCTGGCACGTGGAGCCAGTCGATCCCAAACCAACCGCCACATGCCAGCCAAGTGGTGAATGAGTACCTTAGACATCATCTTCTTATAACCCCTAATCTTTCACTTTTCCTTTCCTCAGAATGACAACTTGTTAAATAACATGACTGACTGACACTCTACAGCTATCAGTTTCTTATCCAGCCATTTTTATTATTATTAGTAGTACAGGAAATTAAAGATCTTAATCAGTCACATACTGTCCTTCCATTTGTAGTACAATAGGTTGGTACAATAAATTATACTCCACAACCATTACATAAACCAGATATTAGCACCTCTCTATTGTAACTTGGGTAATTACTGTGTTGTAATACACTGTAATAATGCATACTTCAAATACTTTTCACTAGATTCTTCAGCTTTTCTGTCCAATGGCTTCTAACTTAGTGGCCGCCGTCATACAGTGTAGAAAGACCTAATGGTATGCATACATAGTGCACTAGAAAAGTAGCAAGCATTGCTAGCAAATACTGAGTTGCCTTCATTTCTGTTTGCTTGCCAGAAACAATAGAGTTTTACCATAGATAGTACATTGCATAAGTAAATGATCATGTGTTTTAAATGACTATTGTTGAAAGAGGAACTGAAAATGTATGTTTTGATACATTGCGCACTTTAGAGCAGCTTTAACAGTAACTCTTCTACTTGGTGTACAACTTGATCACATTGGTTGTCAGTATTATTGAAACACATTTTATGTAACTTCCCCCCTACCTATGTATGGTTTGATTATCATTTGAGTAATTACTTTAGAGGGATTTTGTACTGATGAATGTATAGCCTACATAATCACATTTATAAAAGTATTTATTTATATTTATAATACTCTTAAACAAATGTTACTGTACTTAATGTAGATACTGTTTTATCTAGAAATGCAGGAAGGGACCGTCTGTATTTTTAGATTGATTCCCATTGATTTTAGGTTTTTCAATGTACAGGAGAGAGACAAATGTCCATTTAATTCAGTACTTCACAGAAAATACAATCAAATTGTATTGTATTGTGTCAGTTTGTTCCAGTTGTGTTCATCAGTAAGATTAATTCGCTTTGTTCATTCGCTTCGTTTCACATAGTATATTATTCCATGGATGTAACTGTTTGTTCTTGCATAGTTTGAGGTGCATATAAATCGGTATTTCTCAATATTTCAATCTCAGTTGTTTTGTAAAAAAACATTTTTGAATAAATCAAGCTGTACAGAGGAGTTGCTGTTGCTGTGGTTTACTTTACAAATTTTACACCTATTCTGCTCTCATTAAAAAAACAAGAATACATTTGACATTCAGTACATTGTATTACAAACATTTAATTTTGAATATGAACTTACATTTTATTGCATAAATCAAACTATAAGTAACATGTACTATTTGACCCTGCAAATATGAATTACAATGTAATTAAATATTTAAAAATCTATTGGTTATTAGAAGTGGTCTATTTTTATTGTACAACATACATAAAAGTATTCCTTTTCTTGGGGATTTGGCCTGCATGTCTTCGTGATCACACTTGGACATTTGCTCACATGCAGTTGGCCTAAAATGCTGTAAATGCAACATTATACTCTTCATCAAAAACACAGTTGACTTGGCCAACTAATTGATCTTATGTACAATTTTCTTTACAATGCCTCTGTTGCAACTGAGCTTACATTTACTGATTGACATCCAATCAAACATGTTGAACAACACATCGTATTTCATTATATATACTCTCGTTTGCCTAAATTGCAGTTCTCTTAGCGCAAACAAGGTCCTCATTTTGCACTATACTCCACATCCTGAGTAACTCATCTGGGCTCAGTTTATGAACAACGATGAGGTTTTTGTAAAAGCAGGGTTCGCTGTTCATTGGGCTCACTCTGCGCTTCATTATGCCAAATGTCCTGAAACCTGGGTGCATTTCTGGAGCCAAGTGAAGCTTCTGTAGGCACATTCCCAAAAACACGTCATCAATTGGGTAGAGTTCCAAATCCTCAGAGACAACGAAAAGTCTCCTAGCTAGTTGCGAGGACATTACAAAACCCCCACCTCCAACATAAGGTGGATATGGCTTATCATACAGCTCTTTGGGAATGTAGTATTTACTTTGACGGTTCCTTATAGGGATGGCTTTGGAAATGGTGTCTCCTACGAACATGTTCAACACTTTACGATCTTCAATCTTGAAACTAATGAGTTCCAATAAATTGTCTGTATTGACAAAAACGTCATCATCTCCTTTGAATATGAACTTGGCACTTGAGCAGTGAATATCAAACCATTTGAGAAAATTAATCTCTTTTAATGTGAGGTTGAAAAAGGTGTCCATGAAATCCCACTGAAGTATATCTCCATAAATCCTGTTCTCGTATTCGATCAACTTCTGAAGAATTTTGGTATCTTTCCCATTTGTTGGGCTTCCTAAAAGAAACAACGTTTTAATTTTCTTCCCATTTACTGTCTGTTCTTTCCCCCACGTCTTGCGCACTGCATCTCGCCTATCGTGTTGTTCTATAACGGATTTCACCACCATAAGCAAATGGACCTCTTCATCCCTGCATTTATCCGGGTGATTTATCAACATGGGGAAGTATCGACAGTGTCGATGCAGAACAAACTGATGGAATCTGGGATCCAGAAGACGAAACCAGTCCTGGTTCCTGGCGTCTGAATCTTCACTGCAATTCATGACATGCACATCCCAGGAAGCCGGTGTTGCGTTGGAGACTGTCACTCGTTGAGCATCAACATCCCCCAAAACAGACGGCGAGTAGTTACCTAAACTACTTTTACTAAAGTCACCTTTCCCTTTGTGTAAATCCCTTTGTAGGCCTACTCCCCACCATCTGTCTCCAATTTTTGTATCAATATCATCATTGTCCTTAAAGCTGTTTTCCACAAGCTTAAATTTTTGGATCATCAGTAACGACGCAAAAACCAGAGACAAACTCAACAGAGTTTTTAACACCCTCTTTCTCCGAAAAAAAATATCCATAGTTAATGTGCACAATATTTAGTACAATCAAAGACTTACGTTGAACGTTATTACAATATATCATAATTTCGTGTCGTTATTATGTCCATTTTAGGTCAGTTGAAGTCTGTGAAAACACGTCTCAGGTAAATATATCTTAGTAGGTTATCACATTGTGGGTTCTATATGAGTATAGCTATCAAGATGCTGCGTCTTCAGAGTTTGGCCAAAAATACAAACATTTTTTAAACGGCACGATCCGTCCTTCTCTCAATGACTTTACAATTTCTTCTCCAACATCTCTTCTCTCTCACGTCTGGTTGACAAGTCTTGAACGTTAAGGCTGTGGTCTACCTTCCGCTGATCTTCCCCCTCCCTTCTCGGCTCTGTGAGCAGCAGGTTTCTTGTTTCAATTCACAGATGGCTGTGTGTTGGCTCAATAATAGTTCACGAGCTATAAAGCTTTAATTAGAATATGACGTAATCGAAAGTAACCAATGAAATCAATGTGAAGTAAGGAAGATATATTTACATTTACATTTATTCATTTAGCAGACGCTTTTATCCAAAGCGACTTCCAAGACAGAGCTTTACAAAGTGCATAGGTCACTGATAATAACAACAAGATAGCCCCACAGCATTGCGGGTAGTCAAAAACAAGAAGTACATATTGTGAACAACCAAAAAATAGTGCTAAAGTATGGAAGCAAATCGTGACCAAAATTCAAATGAAAATGCATTTCCAGAAATGCATTTTCATTTTAAGAATGTGGCTGCATTATTTGACTCATAAATCAAATTAGTATTCAATCATCCTATTTGCATTTTCATTTTCTTCTTTAAGACTGCTCATTCTTTCCCTTAATTAAAATGAAAACGAAAAAGACATTTGAAATTTAATTTTCAAAATATGCCCCAGCAAATAGATACCAAAATTCAATTTGAAATGTAAAATTTGAAAATGAAAATGCATTTCCAGAAATGCATTTTCATTTTAAGAACGTGGCTGCAAAATCGTGACCACAATTCAAATTCAAATGCATTTCCAGAAATGCATTTTCATTTTCAAGAACGTGGCTGCAAAATCGTGACCACAATTCAAATTCAAATGCATTTTCAGAAATGCATTTTCATTTTAAGAACGTGGCTGCAAAATCGTGACCACAATTCAAATTCAAATGTATTTCCAGAAATGCATTTTCATTTTAAGAATGTGGCTGCATTATTTGACTCATAAATCAAATTAGTACTGATTAGTACTGAGCGGACATTGCATTTTCATTTTCATGTTCTGCCCGCAAAGAACTGCCCATAATGGACTCGAACGGGATGTGGATGGTTGGTCGTCCCCGTCCCATTTGAGGCTCCACAGCATCCAGCCGTTCCAGGACTGAAGAGAGGTTTACTATGGCAACCTCATTAATGTGTACGTCTGTGACGGCAGAGTATGCAGCCAAGCTCTCTGTGACTTGTTCTACTCGGTCACGGGCATCAGACTCAGATATATTATTAGTTTCTACCAGCTCAGCTAATTCTATCAGTGTCTGCACAATTTGAGGGAGCGCCATGATCTGTGATGCGTCCTCTAAAGACCCGGCAATTCAATCAATTTCCCGGCACATTTGTCATGTAATGCAATGCGTATGTGCACACCGCCCCCTACCGAACAAGATGGGTAGCTCGGTCAGCAGGGAGCTGAAGAAGAGCGGCTACTGACGTCACTCTACTGCGCCGCTCAGAATGCATTTTCGTTTTCGAATTATGGGCAGTTCTTTGCGGGCAGAACATGAAAATGAAAATGCAATGTCCGCTCAGTACTAATCAGTACTAATTTGATTTATGAGTCAAATAATGCAGCCACATTCTTAAAATGAAAATGCATTTCTGGAAATACATTTGAATTTGAATTGTGGTCACGATTTTGCAGCCACGTTCTTAAAATGAAAATGCATTTCTGAAAATGCATTTGAATTTGAATTGTGGTCACGATTTTGCAGCCACGTTCTTGAAAATGAAAATGCATTTCTGGAAATGCATTTGAATTTGAATTGTGGTCACGATTTTGCAGCCACGTTCTTAAAATGAAAATGCATTTCTGGAAATGCATTTTCATTTTCAAATTTTACATTTCAAATTGAATTTTGGTATCTATTTGCTGGGGCATATTTTGAAAATTAAATTTCAAATGTCTTTTTCGTTTTCATTTTAATTAAGGGAAAGAATGAGCAGTCTTAAAGAAGAAAATGAAAATGCAAATAGGATGATTGAATACTAATTTGATTTATGAGTCAAATAATGCAGCCACATTCTTAAAATGAAAATGCATTTCTGGAAATGCATTTTCATTTGAATTTTGGTCACGATTTGCTTCCATACTAAAGGGAAGAAACCATAAAAGCATGCAGTTAAACAAGTTAAAATTACACAACATTAATCTCTAAGTGCAGGTGTACCTGTAGGAAAGCAATAAAAATCGGATTAACTGAAATAGAATACATGTATTCTATATATGTATTTATGGACTCAATTAAAATAGCCTACTGTTACCTTAGCTAATTAGGTGTGATGTGCAACTATTTCTGAGATATTTGGCTATGGCTATGGCTGTGGCATTTTCCAGTTCTAGCATTCATGGTCCATTGTTTTGTAAATGACAAGCCCGTTTTGCGTCTGTTTTTTATTCTGAAGAATTGTATGTTTACTCCTATAAATCTTATATCCTTAAACAGGCTCTGATTGTAATCACCTTATTCCGGACGCCACGATGGGCGCGGACATCCCCGTATTCTCATTTCCGGTTTAGATACTTTCCGCTTTATCCACCTTATTCCCAGCTCCAGATTAGACTCTTACTGTACACTGAGGGGACTAGTATGAGTAACCACAGTAAGTTTCAGGCATGTAACACTTTCCTAGTCAGTGTTAGCAGGGGGTGCATTAAACCTGTCGTGAGATACACCCCCCTCTATTGTCTGTTCTGTATATCTCAGCATAAAATGATTCTTACTGTACACTGAGGGCACTAGTATGAGTAACCCCAGTAAATTTCAGGCATGTAACTCTTTCCTAGTCAGTGTTAGCAGGGGGTGCATTTCTTGGCAAGAAGGAATACAACAAGCCTGCCATGAAATGCACCCCCTCTATTGTCTGTTCTGTATATCCCAGCATCAAATGATTCTTACTGTACACTGAGGGGATTAGTATGAGTAACCTTAGTAAGTTTCAGGCATGTAACACTTTCCTAGTCAGTGTTATCAGGGGGGTGCATTTCATGACAAGAAGGAATAAAACAATCCAGTTGTGAGATGCACCCGCCTCTATTGTCTGTTCTGTGCATCCCAGCATCAAATGATTTTTACTGTACACTGAGGGCACTAGTATGAGTAACCACAGTAAGTTTCAGGCATGTAACACTTTCCTTTTCCTAGTCAGTGTTATTAGGGGGTGCATTGCACTTGCATCAAATGGAAAACAAGGCCTGCCATGAAATGCTCTCCCCCCACATACATTTCTTCCCTTCTACTCCAGCATTATGTACATTTAGTAGCATAAATGTAATACCAATACATGTGTAAGTATAGGTTGGTCGGGTCTGAAAACAGAATAGTCCATGGTAGGTGGGGGATTATTATGTTTTATTGGACTTTATTTTTTCATTTATTTAATTGAATAAAACAATAAGAGTGATATATCATATCTCAAAAAATGATTTCATGGTAAGAACATTTGTTTTGATGTTGATACATAGTTGATACATCGGTTTTTAGTACTTGTCTTTTGTAGGCTATAGACATGTGAACCTTTGGTCCCTTCTCAGGACAGCTGATAGCCTATTCTGGATCAAAAGGCTGTTGTTTTCGACCTGTCTGAGTAACCCACCCTACGCGCAGGCTAACTGCATTAAAACTGCATGCCTTTGAACCTATACATTAGTATGAAGAGCCATGTGAAATACTTTGAACCTGCTACACAAAATACATTTCCTTTGGTAATCATACTGGGCTATATTTCCTCAGAATGCGATGTCGTGGAGCAAGAATGCTGGTTCGCCTTTGTTACTCTACGGTTTGAATGACAAATTTTAACGATTTTGTGTTGAAAATAGCATCTGATACATAGATAACCGACATTCTTCTCTTGAATTCTGTAACAAAGAAAGTGTAAGGCTGGGTGTCAAACTTGCCCCCACCTCTCATATGCTAAAGTCTGGAGTTTCTGGACGGTCTCAACTTGATGGCTCTCACACCCCATTCAAGATGTGGTCTGATTGGTTGTTCTTCTGTATAAAGGCAATTGTAATGCATTGTTCTTTGGATTCTTAATCTCCTGAGATCTTCTCCTCAGTTCTCCTTTGTCCTACCCACTCTCCTCAGTTCTCCTTTGTAGAGTGGGTAACATTTAAAGCCTTCATTTTGTAACATGTTTGCCTTGTAATTAATTTCATTCATTTGCAATGTTATTAAATGCGTATTTCATTTAACCTTACTTTGACCATTCTTGCTCTGATTTAACCCATTGTCAATTGGTATCGGCATTATTTGGTTCATGCTAACACTCTGTTCAGTTTCCCATCTTCCTTTAAACCATAGGGGAAAATTTTTTTTCTCATATTTTCAATCTAAATGTGTTCATTTCTCTTTCTAAAACCCACTAGAGGACACTATTTAAAAGGATATTTTCAAAAATGTATTCTGGGGGAACATGCCCCCAGACCCCCCTAGTTTTGCTGGGTCACAGGAAAAATAATAGCCTAGGTTTTATCTAGGGGCTTAGCCCCCCCAAAAGTGGGAACCTAGATTCGCCCCTGGACTTCTGTCTCCCCTTCGTTTGGTTGCGATATCAAGACGAAATCCTTCAATCTTTGATTGGCGCGCGCTCCCGCGAGGGGGTGCCAATCCAGAGAGTCGTGCATCGGGTGATACAACACAAATTATACATCGATATGCCGAGGCTTCTTTGATGACAAAAAGCGAGAGCGATTATTGAGACCCTATTCCTTGATTTAGACCGAGCTCCTTGCGCCCTCTAGTGTTTATTTGAAGGTGGTACACAATCACATCTGTCAATAGCACCGTCAGGCTAATGTTAATCAAGTTAAAAACTTTAGCAGTATCCATTAGAACAATAACCATTTGTGGATGCCTTAAATCATTACGAAACTAAGAAATTACCTAGAACTACTTTAACCTGGCTATAAGCTTAAACTCGAGACACACCAACCTTGGAAGAACTGTGTCTCTCGTGACTTAACCTACTAGTTAGCAACTACAGGAACCTGTATCTGACGGCGAATCCACCCATATAGTTGGAAGGACCAGTCATCCGTGTAGTAGCGACTGATATGAGCCGAAGTCGAACGAAATCTCATTTTATACTTGCAAACTTGCCAGCCAGCTATACATTGCAAGCCAATTCTACAATACTGACAAGCTTGGGGGGATCAACTGCTTCTTCAAGAACGAGAGGAAACAGACACGAACTACTAGCCAAGGCGGCTTCATAAATGAAGCAACAACGGGTATTAAGCGACTGTACTGAGCTAGCTTTGAGATATAGCTTGTCCATAGCGTGGACGTGGGAGTAGAACTAGTAAGCTTATCAAGGGACAGTTGATAGACCATTTGACTATCGTAGAACATTGACTTGCTTTATTGATTTGCTAACCAGTTATTTTAACGCCATTTTACGTAGCTTAAGCTAACGCTACGACAACTGGTCGACTAGTAGCTACAGATTAGCTTTCTATCGTGGATACTACTACTAGGTGTTTTATTCAGATTATCAGTGCTAAGTAGACTTTTACGTCCCGGACATTTTACCATTACTTGAAATGAGGCAGAAATATTGTTTCAATCAAAGTTGTACTTTAGAAAGTGAATGTCTTTGCACTTGTGTTCGGTATTCAGATGCCTGGTCGACTGTACAACTTGAAGCGCCGGAAGTGCAGCTCGGGGACAAGGGGTTCAATTAAGGTGAACTCGTGTAAAAAAAAAACTAAAATTGCATGCTGTAAGATATTTTACGTAGCTACACATTTAACGTATCATAAACTTTTTTTAACAATCATATTTTTTTCTCATTCCACAGTGTTCTGTGAAAAAAGAGGTGAAAAAAACAAGGCCCGAATTGGCCCACCCTAAAAGTGAGATGTCTCATAACGAATCGAGCCTTGATGCTTGTATCAGACCAAAACATTCTACTCTGATGCTTCGGCACATCAGCTGTGAGTGTGAGGATAGGGAAAAACATCCAGGTTGCGGAGTTTCACCAGACCCCGGGGAGAGTGAAGGCAAAGAGAATTGCTTGGGACCGGAACAAAACCACTGCATGAACAGTTTATCAGAGACAATGGAGGGAAACAATACAGAAAAATACGTTGACAATGATATTTTCCCAGATGACAACAGTAACCAGATTCTTCCAGTAGAACAATTCTTTGGAAATTTGGAAGTTGTACAGGTGAGTACTGCATGTCAACTAAATACATGTTTGTCTTACGAAAAAAGTATATAAAAGTTTTCAGTTGTGTTTACAACCTGTTAGTCCCATAAAATGTTAAGGATTGCATAAACAGAGAATATAGTATATACTGCCATGGTTTTGACATGCGCATGCTATCCTTATCCTCTTGTACTGTAGGACTGTCCTCAGAGACCAGCCATCACTTCCACCTGGGGTAAGAGCGAGGTCAAGAGACGACGTTATTATGCCAAACAGGACAGCGATGATGAAGGCTGCTCTGACATGCAGCAAGATGACAGTGAAGGGAGTTAATGCACCCTACCAACCAAGATGGGTCTCTTAACCATGGGTATAAAATAGCAAGTAGGGATACCAGGATACAAGGGGATGTTTCCATGCGGTTAATTCATTCGGTTTGCCAACATGTATGCCTTTTTTCCAGAAAGAATTTTTGCACATTTGCTAGTAATTATCAGAATGATGCATACTTATTTGTATATATTGATAGTATATCAATGCATTAAGTTTTTATATATATTTTTGTGTTGGGGGGGGGGGGATTTAGTATGATTAAATATATATAATCATGGTTATTTTTCTATACCTCTCAAATGCAACTTACTTGTTATGGATTCACATTACAGCATTGCTGATAGGCTACTTAAAGTAAAAATTCATTATTTTTTATTGTTAAGATTTTTGTGTAGACATTTTCCGGTTTTAACACCGAACTGCAGGCTGTTTGCCCTACAGCAGGATGATTGCATGGACAAATGTATGGTTTCACATAACAAGTGCACCAAGCAATGAAAACAGCAAATACAGATTATGCAGGTATTAATCAGTTTAGTTTATTGCAGAAATTTCATTTGGTTAAAAATGAGAACCGACAAGCTGCTGCAGTTCTTGTTCAAGAGGACAAATGGTCTTTAAGCATAACCCATTTGTTACGATATAAATATTTGTGACAAAAAGTCATGTGATTTAATAATAAAAAAGTAAAAATCTAATAATTTGGCAGTGTCCAACATTTACAAAATATTGTTTCCATGGAGATCAATGTTTTTTCCCCTGTTGGTACATTTTCCTCTTGTCACATACCAGGTCATGAGTACCCTTTTTATGACAGACAATATGCACCAGTTTTAGATTGTCTGTGGTGAACAGTAGTTTATAGAAATAATCCAGGTTGATGTCACTGCTCTTGTGGTTCTGTAGTGCCTCCACCAAAGCAGGGATGACCGTTCTCTTCTTCTCAATCCTGCAGTCAAGATATTTTTTATTTAACACAACACATGTATTTGGTGTCAGCTTGCTATAGTGTGCAATTTACAATGAGGGGAAGTAGATAAAAAGTATTTTTTTCCACCCACCGGTGGTCCAGGTTCCATGTGCTAAAAATTATTCTGCTTTCTCGATTGCCGTATGGGTTGATAGAATGAAAGGACTGGCATTTTTCTTTGTCAAATGCACCCTAGTTTAGGACAGAGACAAGTCTTTAAACCAGATAGCAACACAAACCACTTGTTTATCAGTGTTAATACATTTTATAACTGACAAACAGCAATTTAGTAAGTTTACAGAATATTGAATTAGTTATGTAAAATGTATTCATATTTAAGATAAAAGCTGAGGCTGTCATGATTTACATTTTATCATTTGGCAGATGCTTTTCTCCTAAGTGACATACAAATAATGCATATCGTAAATACAGCAGAGAATCAAGTTTTGTAGGTGCACTAAGTCAACTACAGTGAAACAATTACATTTAACCGACAATGTGATTACATTAACTTACTTGCTACAGGTTTATCATTGTTATCTGAAATATATATATATTTAAACTATTACCTGGCAAGTGAACCAGCCTTCTGGGGTACATAGGCAATCAATCCCTGACCTGTCAAAGTACCAGCCATTGTACTTGTCAGATTTCAGTCTACTCAGTAGACATGCTGCAGTTTTTATGTAGTCAGCCCTGACTTTGGGTTTTTCAATGTTTTTGGCATAGCCGTTCACCTGAAATGGAATACCATTCACAATAAATTCGGTCTGAAAGGTACAATCCGAAAGATCAATAAGTGGTCAAAAAAGGTCATTATTAAGAAAAACATTATCAAATAGTATTGCAAATGGTTTAAATGTCCATGTCCTGCTGTTATACCTTTCATTTAACATTACATCATATTACCTCTTTCATGTAACCCCTAATTCGGCTCTCACAGTTATACTTCATGTAGGAGGATTTGGTCTTGAATCGAACGTCAATACCTGAAAAGAAAACATATTTAACAGGCATAAATCAACTGCTTTGCCCTGCCGCCCTGCCACCACATCAAACATACCGTGGAACCACTCCTCATCTTCCTTCCTGCTCTCAGCTTCAGAGCAGTCCTTCAAGTGTAGTAGTATATCCCCCAGTAGTTTGCGTCTTTTTGGAGACTGCTCGTCAGAGAGAAGTTTTCGCGCTTCCTTTATCACGTGGTCTGAGTGCATTTCCGTGTCCAGTAACCGGTCTATGTCACATACAACTGAAGAATAATTGTAATTTAATGTATTTTCAACTCATAAGGCTGTTACACATAACACCATGTCAATGTATTTGAGGACAGTTGCAATGCAACACGAACTGTATTCCAGAACAACACATTTTTAATTCCTTCTCAAGGTACATTTAATACAAGGACGTGGATTTTGAATGCCAAGTTACACCCACACCCGTTCCATGTCTCCTCCTTCGCTAGAAGAACCAGTTCGACATTGTCCGGAAGAGTTTGGAAGTAATGCTCCGTCAATTCTGTTCCATCTTCATACAAGCAAATATGCGAGCCTTCCGAGAGTACCTAGAAAGCATACATTATTTGGTTTTACGTAACCCTGCCTACAGTACTAGAGCTCATTACAACTCCGAAAAGGTTGGCTAACGGGCTAGCTAACTTACAGCCTGCATAAACGACTGCGTAGCTAACGTTGACAAAGTGACAACGGTGTAGTACCTAGGGACTCATTTCACATGAACCATACCTGTAAAAATTGGCAGCCCTTTTTGAGAAGCCCTTTTAGATTTATTGCGGCCACCCCATACTTCTTCGTGCCTTTGAGACTTCTGAGTTTGACAAGTTTGTTTCTGGTGGTGACCAATTGTTTACGAGACATGCGTTCCAATTCCATGCTTACAAACAGATAAAAGGCAAACAGTAACGACACCTACTGGAGAAAATTCGAAAATTAGGATGGTGTGAAAACGTCAAGCATAACGTTACCCAGATTCCAAGCTATAGTTCTTATATGAGATGGAAACTATAGCTAATGGCTTGTTTTGTATTATTAGTAGATCCATCTTTTTCCCGGATATAAAGCTTTTCTACACTGACTCTTTGTCTTTAAAAATGAGTAGCATAGCAACGTTAATATCACCATAACAACCATGGATAGCAACTGAAGCCAAGCGACGGGAGACACCAACTAAAAGGTAGCACAGGGTATAGTAAGATTTATTTCTCTTCATTTCACAATTGTTGTACACTAAAATAATTATTGCGGAAGGTGCTGTTGCCTCTTTTTCTATGTTTAATAAACAAAACAAAAAAATCGTCATTATTGACCTTACCCTAACCAAGCCACTACAGTATGTTGTTCCTGGCGTCCCCCGCATGTGCGAAATTTAGAGCTGTAGTAATCTATTTCAACATGGCTGCGACAGGGTGTTTCAAATGAACTCGTTTAGAAAAATGAACTTTTTACTTACGTTCTGCCATAATATCTCAGATCATATGCCGTAGACACCGGCTGTACTGTACAGTTGCTTGTTCGCTAACCCTATTCTAACTGAAGCTACAATTCCTTACGGCCTGCGTGTGAGCTAGCTAGTGAGTGTGTATGCAACATAAGGTAAAAGTCAAGCAGTCCCACTTGTAGCAACGTATAATTTTTACTTTAGCTTCATGAATTAAGGATAACGCAATGAGCTACAGTTAGTCCGGCGCATCATTTGTCTTTACCCTCACAGACTAATCTGCATCTCCAATCATGGACCGTTGGAAAGGCCTATATTACGAAAGATGCCGGCTAATTCCTTCCCACAGCCAGACTATTCGTCTAGCACAGGGTTCACACATCGCCCACTCCCAAGGCTTCCAAATCACAATGAAGAGTTTGGATGGACCTCATATACACCAGGTTGGATAAACTAGCTGTCATAGTGTGCACCAGAAATCACTGCCATAATTGTCTTTTCTAGTACTACTTCTTGTCTCTTTTACTCCCCTTGTTGCTCAGGAGTCCTCCGAAGGTGAACAAGCAGTCACTTACCAGCTCAGATTGTCCCTGTTGGATAAAAGCCACCAGCATTTCTTTGGGAGAACATGGAAGAGCTCAACTCAGAGGATGAAAGCCAACTGCAAGATAAAGTTCAATGAGGTGCTGTTTCACTCAGACTACCTGTGTTGTTAATTATTACAACATGCTGGATAAGGAATCACAATGTGTAATATGTCTATCATTGTCTTGTGACTGACTGGATAAGGATGCTGATTAGTTGTAATAGCCTACTTACATACTTGGGTGAGATATGTACATCAGCTCCCTGGCCCACTCCCACAACAGCTAACATTTTACATTGATGGAACTGGCTCTTGTTGGATATTCATCTGATTTTGGTGGCTTGAATCTGCTTTTCGTGCTGCAGTCTGGGTGTTGTGGGTCAGTTGGGTGTGATTTATCAGCGATGGGTTCCAGGCTGATTTGTTTGGCAGTGTTAGTGGCACCATAACAGTCACATTAGACTGGAGAGAGCTGGCTACTATTGTGACAATATTTGGTTGCGAATGCATCCTTATTTGTTTTTTACAATTTGTACTACTGCCTATTGAAATTAAGCTAGAGGCTTTGCTACTGAGATCAGCTTTTATAGGTTGAATTCTGGACTTTATGACAGGCAAATGTCAAGTTTGAAGGCATGCTCATAAATAGAAGTCATAGGAGATTGAGTCTCCCGAAGGTTATGGACTTACTGCAGTCATTTTTGGATGTTCAATTAGAGGAAATTTGTATTCCACTTTGTTCCTTAACGACAGGACCTTTGCTTTAAGTTGAGAAAAACAAACCTGCGCCATAGGCTATGGCTATCCTCTGATATGAGAAACCATTTCCTTTTAGCCAATGTTGTTTGTTGTACTTGTATGTTTATTTGTTGTGAAGTAGACACTAGTGTATACATTAACCAATTCATCAGGGTTGATTTTGATTAATTTAATAATAGGCCTTCCTACAATCTCATGCCAGGAATGTGCTTTACTTATGGTAACCTGCAACAGCATTTACTCTATATGAGTGGTTTGTTCATTTCAGGTCATGATTAGATGGCCTGGAAGAATGAGTTTCTTTGATGTAAAATGTACTCTTTGAAAGTTACTTTTTGAAAATCATAAAATGAAAGATGAGAGTAATTCGACAGAATCTAATATGGAATAAACCAAGATTATTTGAACAGAATCCTCACTTTGACAAAGAGTGTGGGTACTTAACTGGATCGGGTGATGTACTATAAAGCTGTGTTAAAGGTAGACCGGTGCATTGACAAGTGAACAGTGTAGTTCACACATCATCAGCTTGCCATGATGGAAAATTTACGTAAGAGATTATTCTTGAATTCAAAGCCTTTAATACATCATAAATGATTCATATATAGTTTTTTCAGAATTGTGGTAGAAAAACCTTCTATTCTGATAATGGGCCGTATGTTATCACAATGATAAAGTAAGTAAAATCTAGGCTATTGTGTGTCACTCTGCAAGAGCACATGTTTGGAAAATAAAAAGAAGAAAGTAATATCGGATGATGCTCTCATATTTAGGGTGGTGTTTATGAGTGGCAAATTGCTGTTTGATATCCAAATTACGTCTCAGGGATTTCTCTCCAGGCAGTGAGGTAACTGGATGAAATTGCACAATGCCCGTCAGCCATGATGGATTGGTTTTAATATCTGGCAAAAACAAAGACGCGCAAACAACCAAAGTGATTAAAGGCAGAAAGTGGACTCTTATTGTCTATCTCTATCTTTCTCTCCAGATAGAAGCAAGGCAAGTCTCGACAGTGAGGACGTCCAAGTTGTCCCGTCATGAACGTTTTAATCACTGAGCATATCGTGATATTTAGAAATATGTAATTTTTTTATTATGGGGGGGAGGGAAATTTACAATTATTTTCATCTGATACTTGATTCAATGATTCTCTATTATAACATCTAACTACGTTCCTTGTGACAATCAATTCAAAACCAAGTGTAGACTATTTTCTCTGTTTTCACCATTTTTCATTTTACTTTTTTAGGTTATGATGACCTGTGGTGTTTCTAGAAATGTTTCATTGGGTGACTTGCTCCCTCCCTCACTCAGTTTCTTCAGTGGACTTTCGTCTAAATACCTGATGATCCTCCCTAGACTCTAGACAAGAGAGGAGATTTTGTTTTGCTATGGATATGTCGACACCTTTGCAAAAACAACTTCAAGCTATTTTGGGCAGTAGATGGCACTGTTGTGCCACAGGTGGTCGAACAAGATGTTATGCTTGTTGGTTTTAACATGTGTCTGGGGAAAAACCTGACCAATATTTTGATTTTTGATCAGAATACCGATTGGAAAAAAACTCCATATTCACTGACATATTTGCAGATATTTTGTTATAGCCCTGTCCTGTATGGATTGTGCTCAAAAAGGCCCAAACACGAAACAGCAAAAATCGATGTATTAGAACCACAATGACATCGGCAAAATATCAATGCATTGTGCAAACTGACTGGGTGGCTCACTAGGTAGAGGGTGTTCCATTTAAGCTAAGGCATTTATTCAGAGGCCTGAATTAGATTTCTTCCCTGTCCGTTTCCTCCAAGCCTTCCCTTTTTTCTCTCCCAACCTTTCCTGTCGCTCTTTAAAGCTGAAAAAAAGGCCAAAACATCAAACGAATGAAAGACATAGATGCCTGTCAAATGTAATGTGTAAGAAGTTAAGTCATCGTCCAATTATTGGTTGATCTCCATTGTCTCATTTCTGTCATCACTCTTTTTAGTACAAGTTCAGTCTTGTCCACGTTCACCATTCAATGTAAGAATATGTTACTGGACATTGGGAATTTCAAATGGTCACTTTTATTATTTAGGCTAACACTCCATTAGCCCACATAGCTTGATGGTGTGAATTGGTAAACTGGGGCACCCCCTGAGAAAACATTTAACCTAACAGTTTCCTTTGTTTTATGATTAGATGTTATCTAAATACCTACGTTATTTTATAAGGAATCCTGCCTAATTCAGAACTTGTTTCAGAAGTCAGAAATTGGTTTTTAAACATCATGCTCAACACACTTTACACTCACTATGATCAATTTGTTTCAGACAAAATGGGGCAAGCAAATCAAGTGTAATCAGTTTTTGGAAAATATACCCAACTCACTTCGCAACTTCTACTTTCAATTGACTTTACAGTATGCTTTCATCAAATTTTGCGGAAAATACCTTCTGACTCTTAAGTACAAACAAGTAAATAGGGGTAAAATTGATCAGAGCCCTCTGCATGAAATCCCATATGATTTATATATGGGAGGTGGACTTGGCAGTACAGCGAGGGGGGGGGGGGGGGCACACGTTGAGATATATACACTTCAATTATATATGGGCCAGGGGCTGGTTGCTTTCCTTGGACTGATCAATATTTCACCTCCTGTGGGAGTAAACATCCCATGGAGCAGCTGCTCCTTAAAGGCTTTCCACACTCGAGTGGCGTGCTTGGTAATCCATCGCCATGTGTGGCCCAGAGAATTCCAGCTCTGCAACCAGCAGACACACAGCTAAAGAGGACGCTGGGGAAGTTGACAGGAGTGAGGGGGACCTCTCCTTCTCCTCTCTGCTGCTGACTTGAATACGATCTGTCTGCTTGTCCCTCTGTTTATTACTATCTCACACTCTTCACTATCTCACACATTTGTCTCCCCCTTTACTTCTCGACATGCACGGTGAGAATTTGGCCCCATAATTCTGTCATTAGCTCTCCCTGGGGTGTCCTCTGACTGTGTGTGGTCGTAAAGAGAGAAATAGGTAAGGAGCCTGCAGTGTGAGAGAAGTGGCTCCTTCCTCACAACATGGTAGCTTTCTATGTGTTCATACATGTACTTTCCCCTCTGAATCAACTTGTTGGCATAACCCCTCCTCACTTGCTCACTTATTTGTTTTAATGCCAGTCCATGATTGGTTCTACAGTCCCCATATTCTGTGACAGGACTGCATGAGTAGCCGACAGAAACAACGAGGGGCCTTATCCATGATCATGTATATACAAGGTTTTTGAGACGGAGCTCTGGACAGTTTGTGGAATATGTTCTTCCGTAGACCAGTCACCATAGGATAGTGATGGCTTCATCTCAAGCACTGGGCCAATAGAGAATGGGTCACAGCAGTTTGTACACTCCAATGAGATGTTTGTGTTGTAGAAGAGTGCTTTATCATACATTTAGCCTAGATTAAACCAGCCTTGTGCAGTATCTGGAAAGGTCTTGAATTACGGGAATTAGATAATCCATAATGAGCTACTGAAACGTAATGATTGGAGTTTGGATTGGATTGCCTTCCACTCTAATCTGATGTGCCCAAATAAGGATCCATCAATTCTTTAGTGATTGCCTCACTCTGTCCCATCCCACTTCAGATAGGCTGGACAATAGGGACCCACTGACATCAATAATTATGCAATTAGCATTTTGTCTCATTTGCATGTCATGTGGTTGTCCGGCTTTGTGAAAATAGCAATACAGCATGGTCATGGCCAAAGATGAGGGAGCAGGTGTGTGTGTGCAGGCTCCGTGAGAGTGCACTCCCTGTGAGCCACACGTGCCAGAACGCTCTCCATTCTCCAAACGAAAGTAAGCAATTTTTACAGCACATTAAACCTGGCTGTGATCACCATACTGGGCTTTGAAGGCCTGATTGCCAGCAATTTACAGACGCTAATAGAGTAGGCAAGATACCATATGAGGGTACGCAACTTAGATAAAGACTCTTTATCCAAGACTCTCTTAAGTGGTTTTAGTTTAAAGTTTAGTTGCTTGCTATTCTTTAACTAGCCACTGCCTTGGATAATTGTCTTTGGTGCATGAAGGGTGCCTCAAATTATTCGGGTCAGGTCAAGCTTTGCACGCACACCAACACCCAATGCACCAACAGAACGAAAAACCTAAATGTGATCCTTTATCATTCCATACTAGAATATGTTGTGTGATACTGACAATTACCTTATTTAACGCAGAAAGGAATAATGCCTAATATACTAGGCCATGTTCGAATTCCTTGTAATCAGAGGGCAATGTCTGTAAATTAATCAAATACTCTTCTTGCCTCCTCCTTCACACACAAACACACACCCAGAGCTGTGTTATCACACAACACCCAGGTAGCTGATACTGGCATTTCCAACAGCCCACCTCTCTTGCATGTAAATGCCCTACGCTCACTCCTGGTGCTGAGCCTCTGGTTGTTTGACAACAAGGCCCTGTCAATTAAAGTCTTGTTATTCTACAGCTCTCCACCCTCCTTCAGCATAGTTCATGTGTAGGGGCTGTGAACTGCACCAAAATCATCCCACCACTCATCCTGCAAAACTAAGCATTTGGGCTGATAAAAACAGTCTGAGATGAGACCCAAGTACCTAGTGTGCCCAGCCCTGATTAAGATGAACATATATTGGATCTACAAATACAAATCAGCCTAATGACATAGGCCTACCAATGACATTCTCAACCGCACCAGCGAGACATGTCGTCAATTTCACGTCCTTTGGTAAATATCTCAAAGTCCCACAGGGAGGCTCTTCTGATTAATTCAAAATGTCCCAAAATGTCACCAAGGACTATCCAGATGAGGCAGTTGCCGAGGTCCCCCATTAGAATTCTAGAGTCAAGTTTTCAATTCCGCATGCAGTGGGCAGGATTTATTCCATGTAAACACATTTACAACAATGACAGATACCATATAGCATGGTCCCACGCAGCCGCTAAATCGGCTGGGTTGTTTTAACGCACAAGAGAGGCCCTTGATGATATGTGCTCAATGTTGTATAACAACCCCTTGCTCACCCTCTCCCTCTCTCTCTCTCTCTCTCACATTTAATTTATCTGTCACCCTTAGAGATTGACTATAATCCCCAAGCTGCTGACAGGCTGCTGGTGCCGGTGCCGGTGCCACAGCTACATGATGTTTTAATATCGCCCTATCGTTGCTCTTTTTCTTTTGTCATTTTACTAGGGGAATATTTACCCTTGTGACAATCGATTAGTGGTTTGTGTACATAGTTGAGATAGTTGCAGGAGAATCTAACCTCTCATTAGGTGGAGCATATGTTACCCTTGGCAGTGCCAGGGAGCAAGCTGTTTTCCCATTGACATCCTCTGCGCTCCTGTGGTGGAGGAAAGGAGCAAGATGTCAAACAGTGTTTTCACAATGTTCCAGGAAGTGCTGTTTGTAATAAACCAATCCCGTTTGTGACATCAATAGTGTCTGTGATTTGAACTGTCTGCAAATGAAGTTATTATTTTAAGATGTGCCGTTCCCCTGGAATAACTGAGACATAAAAAGAAAGTGTTTGTGTGTGCACGCATGCAAGCTAAAATTGGCACTCAATTTGTAAAGGCTTGTAGACAAGTTTTCACATATCAAGCACCACACTAGTTTGAAATTGAGAGGAATCATATTGTCTTAATAGAAATGAAGTGCAGCTGTTTTGTGTGAGTTTAGAATAGAATCAATTTGGAGGCGAGTGAAGACGAATGAGTGCAGAACTTGAATTTGAAATCTCTTATAAACAATGTCCTGCTTGAATAGCTTCAAGACTGAAGACTGTCTTTGACCACAATGCAAATCAATATAATCACTGGGGAGTAAACTTGGTTGAACATGATAGAAAATATAGATTCCTGCATCTGGTTATTCCTCAGAGTAGTTCAAATACAGTTCACTTTAAGCCTGTGATTCAGGAGCCACAGTATTTGGGTGGAAAAATAAAGTGAAAGGAAGTATAACGTGTTTAATCCCTTGTCATATTGAAATGCATTTTAATTACTTCTTTCTTTGATATCTGTCATCGTCTCTGTTTGAATATTCATATTTGTTGTGTCTCTTACTGTCTGTCTCTATCTCTCCCTCACTCATTCTCTCACTTTCTCTCTCACTCATTCACTCAAACAAACCCTCACACATACTCACATGCACTGACTGTAAGAGAATGCTCATGTTGGCCATTGAAAAGTGAGAGAAGAATTTAGATTAGTATTAGAAAATCATATTTCATACAAGACACATTTCATGCACATCTTAGAAACACATTTTCTGTCCATTCTTGTCTATTCCATGGTGTTCTAACTATAGAATTTCAACATTTTAATTCTGAAGCGGCCATGCAGAATTAAAAGACCGTGTCAATCATGTGACTCATATACTCGTTCTTGACAAGTTCAAGTATGTGAAATGTTAATGATGAATCATGCCCTAAGTTGACATTGTTCCAGCTGTGGGGCTTAAGGAACATGCTATGCTCTGTACTGAATAGTGAAAAGCCTTGCTTGCAAGGCAGCTTCCCACACACAGGCCAGCAAAGTCTCTCCCTCCCACGTCTCTCTCATTTGTATTCTGCTGTGTTTTTCTGACTTTTTTTTTTTTTTACTTTGGAGGTAATTTTGAGTAAAACACGAAAAGGCTGGGATAAAAGATTGATGTGGCTAAAATGCGATGCCTATGTGGTTTGAAATTTAAATACCACTCGGTGGCTGTTCAAGGCTGCAGGTTGGAGAAATGAATAGGATGACGGCAAGAGACATTAGAAACGGCCTGTGTAATTCAAGGTACTTTAGGGGTATCTTTGCTCATTTTTCAACTTTTTTCCTCAGTTGTATTCTCTCTGCTTTATGTCATGGAATTTGCTAACAAACAGCCTTCACTGAGCTGTACTCGGGACTGATAGATCAAAAACTACAGAGCACTTAATCATGATAAAGTCAGTGCAAATGAAACAACATCATAGATCTACGTGGCTTTACACTAGAGTTTTCAATTTCGCCCAGTAGTATGGCTACGCATTCTACAAACCAATTATTTTAGGAGAAGTATATGATCCCCCTGCAGTTCAATAAGAATATCAAACCTGACGCCCCTCTACCTTTCCATAAGCTTCCAGGAGCCGCTACTGTGAGTCATCCTGCTCTTCAGGGTGGCTGGACCTGTTTCATGCCCATACCCCCACAGAGTGGCATCTTCTCAACCCTGGGTGTTTGGCTCACATTGTGAGTCCAGGAAATATCTGGAGATAGGCTGCACTGAGCTTGGTATGCCCTCAGAGAATTGCACCGAAACCAAACAAAAGAAGGAAAATACATAGTTTTTCCAACAGACAATCCCATCTTTCCCATCATAATAATTGTGAAAATGTTGAAAAATGACAATGATCAAACCTATATTTTCCAAAGCCAAAAATAACAACAACATGATGTTGGATTTAACTCATCAACCTCTTGCTCACCCTTATACGTTGTGCTTTTTTTTCTTTGTCCACAACAGCAGAATTATGCCCAGGGTCAGTGACCTTGCTAAACTTTATCTCTGCTGTTTGTTTGTGAGGGCAGAACATCATGTCCTCCACCTCCCACACCAGCCCTTTCCTATCAGCCAGATGCAGACTCAAACCCACACTGCAACCCTAACACAGATTTATAAGAGCCAGGCTGAAGGTTTGAGCTCAAGCTAAAGGCTGCTGATTGAGGCCACCCTTGGAGATCAAACACCAACCCTAACCATAGCCCCTATTAATCTACTAAATGGCGGCCTTTCCATGGTCAGGCCACTATGATGCCACTGTAAAGCCATGCTGATTGTCTAGGTCACGGACACATTGTTGCTGTTTGCTTGGATTTATATTTTAATATAAATAGTCCGGACCTTACTGTCCAATGATCCACCTCCCAAAGCACCACTCAGCCTCTGGCACCAAACCAGATCTGGAGACCAGCCTGTGTTGCAGAAAAGTTGCAGTGGGTCCATAAGATCAGCCAGTGAAGCCCTACCCTTCCCAACCCATTTACTTCACATCCTGACATGCTCATGTTTGTTTGTGTTTCCATTAAAGGTGGTATATTTCCACACCTCCCTGAGGGTGCCCAGTGTGCTGGCCGTGGTGGAGCTGGTGGCGTTATCACCCAGGGCAGAAGGCTCCCAGCATGCACTGGGGTGCGGCTTCGGGATTCTGGACTTGTTTGGCAGCCATGCAGAACCTCAGGCCACCGAAGGGGACAGAAGGTGATTAGTATAGTGGTGATAATACACCAGGCAGGGGTTCATGAATGTTCTCATCCACAGACAGGTGAAGGATTAGCGAGAGGATTAGAGTTTTTGTTACCCGCTAATAGCTCAGAGACCCCTATTGTGCATGGGGTGAAATCCTTTCCATTATTGATGTTTTGTTGTGATAGATTCATTATTATGTTCCAACCATATCTAAAAGTGGGTATTTCAACAGACTATGGATGGTTACAGCATCTGACCTTCTTGTGTTTTCAGACTGGACTGGTACTATGGAACACCCAGGACTCTGCTTCAGCCCGAGACAATGGATCCCAAAAAGCGTAAGCACATTCTCCTGTCTTCATCATCAGTTCAGACTGACCATCAGGTTAGGGCTGTTGAGTACTTTCACAGAATAGAATCCAGCCGACAATGAACTTTCAAGTTCATGTTGATTTCAGGCTCATTTCTTTTAGTTCAGTTCCATATTGTCTGATTCAATTCCAGTGTACTTCATATTGAATTGAATGTACATGGGGGATGTTGTTTCCACAGCTCGTAGAACACGTGTAGAGACACAAATCCAAATGGAGTAGGCCCCTATTGTGTTGCTCTCTAATTATGCAGTGTTGTCATGTGTGTCTACAGTGTTTATTAAAGATATCAGTGGCCCAGAGCTCCACAAGGCTCCCTCAAGCCCAGAACATGTAATTGTAAGACAAAGACACCATTGATTACCTGTGTCAAAGCGTGGTGAGAGACACCAATTGATCTGGTCATACAATGTGTTGTTTGCTGTAACCCATGTTTGCTTTTAGTGTTACAATATGCTGAATTTTGTTCAGCTTTGTGGTGTGCAGTTAGTTCAGCATTTTACCGTACATGTATTTCACATTAGTACATGAGTTCATTTCACTCTGAAGAATGATGCGTTTTGGCATATCATATACATTACACACATTTTCTAAGCTCCTGGGAGGGTTGTCAGCTGACAGTGAATGTAACCTATGGCATTTTGCAGTTGCTTTCAGGCAGCCTGACAGAACAGTTCATGTATTTTGGTAGATGTAGTCCAGGGGTAGATTGAGCAGTGACCTGACAGTGGAGGAAGCCAACTGAGCTACAGTGAACCACTAGGAAGCTGCTCTTCACATGTCCTCCGTTGGGCTCATGCCCAATGAACGGTCATGTTAAATGTTGGCCTGGAGAATTTCTAATGTGTGAAATACAGCAAACACGGAGAGCTACTGCACCATGTTCATATGGGAGAGGCCTCTCCAAATGGACATGTTACCTACTGTACATTGAATAGATGTCAGTGAAGGTTTGGGTAAGAAGAGAGTTTGTATTTTGCTAGTGTGGTTTGTAGACCTGTCCGAGTGCTTCTTCCTACTGTGGGTGATATTATATAGGTACAGAAACACTTGATAGAACAATAATTCAGCAATGTTACAGGAAAATAGCTGACTTCTGGGGATTTAGCGCAAAGTCAATGTACTCTATTTTCTATTCTCAACCTTGAAGGCAATAAATGTGTTCTTGAGGAAAGTTAGTTTATATAGTTTGTTTGAAACATTGCAGTGGTATCCTCTGGTTTATTTGTCCAATAAGTAAGAATTTGTGTTGAATGCCATGAATGCACTGGTTTGAACTGAAGAAGCACTTTGAGACACTTTGTTCCTTGCACATAGTGTCTGTGTTTGATGGATCAGAAAAGCTGTGCCGTGGCCTTTTGTGTCTTGAGTGGTCCTGTCTCTTGGCTTCTCTCCCAATCCTCAAATCTACAGTAAGGTCTTCCAAACACATCCTCAAAGACACTTGACAGACGGGCATACTGACAGACAGACAAGGGAATAAGACATTTCCAAACTGCACCTGGGGCCCTTTGAGTCTGTCACATCAAATGTGTGTGTCTGTGGGACGGGGTGTGTGCAGCCACAGATATATTTGTGCATGTGTGAGCGTCCGCGCACACTTTGTACGTTTAAGTGTGTGTTTATGTGTATCTAACATGCCAGGGGGTAAGGGCAATCAGAAGGGGGGCACTGCCAGGAGGTGTGAGGGTAAAGGGGGGTGCTTGGTGCCAGGAGGCGGAGGAGGGACAAGAAGGGAGCGTGGCTGCCAGGGGAGCCTCTGGTGCTGCCAGCCTCTCTCCATCTGTGTTCTCCTGCCCAGCGGGCCAAACGCCCGCACACCGCCACCTAAACCCCTCTCCTGTATCGACCCTGGGGAACACAGAGAGAGAGAGTGTGGGATGGGGAGATGAAAAGAAAGAAGGAACAGCGGGAAAGAAAGATAACGATTTGCTTGAACTCCTTTTCCTTGACTAACATGGAGGAAATGGTGTAGAAGAAGGAAGCAACACAGAGCAGGAGCAGGGGAAGGAGGTTAACGTGGTGGAGTCTGTTTGGGCCTCCAAGTACGGCAAAAGAGCAGCAACAGTATGGAAGGTTTAGAGGAGCCGTTGAAGATGGGAGTGGTTCGATGCCCTACCAAAGCTCAAATCACCGCTTCTTTGGTTGGGTAAGGAAGAGACCGTACTGAGCAGGGAGAGATAAAGCAAAGGAGAGAAACGGAGCATATGGATATGCTTTGGGCCTCCTTATCGCCTCTGCTAGATTGACCGTAGGAAAACCGAGGGATGAGAAGACAGAGAGAGAGAGATAGAGAAAAGAATGGAAGGCTGCTTTGCTCACCTAAGCTCCTCTTCTGGACAGGCCATGAGGGAAATGTGTGTGTGTGAGGAGGAGTCAGCGAGGGAAGAGACTAGAAAAGGCAGCTCTGGGCTTCTCTCAGGGAGATGGGGGACAAACAGATGGCACACTGCTCCACCGTGCCGGGAGACTATATTGTGTTCACATTACCATGTTCTAATCCACTGCTGCAAAAGATAGGTCAGTGCTGTGGGTTTTCCAACCGTGTGTGTATGTCTGTCTGTTGTTCTACCGGTCTGATTTTGTGAAATTTAAATATCAAATTTAAACTACCAATTCATTTAATTTCCCCTTTATGACTGTGTCTAAAATGGCTTGGTTACACGAGGGCTCCTGTGTTCCATATTCCAAACTGTTGTCAATACCCTGAATTATACACTTTCCACTTTCAAAGAAGGCTGTTGACTTTCTCCCAAAACCTGTCTTTTCAAATTCAGTCCATTGGTATTCATCCTGATTATTACGCAGTCTCCCCCCCCTGTCACCCTCCCCAAATCCGCTGCCTCTCTGATGCTGAGCTACCGAGTCCCATTTTTACCATCTCTTGGATTCATCTTCTGCCAAGTTTGTACTAGTCTCACACTAAGGGATCTCAATGTCTGCCTGAAGATTGTTGTTTTTTTGTGGAAATATTCTGATCTGCACATTGCGTCAGAAACACAAGCTTGATGCATTATGAATAAGGAGAAATAAATGATGAAAAAGTTACCCATATACCGACACCTAGGCACCATCTGTGTTAATCTAGTTGCATGAATGTTTTTTCTTTTCCTTTTTTATGCTGTCCCCCCCTCTCTTCTTTTCTTCATTAAACTAAGTGACTCCGCTCTCAATGAAGCACATCGCTTTAAAACTGGTGAGCAGTGACTGGAGGAAGGCTGTCAGCTTTCCTCAGAACATGTCAAAGTAGGCAGTGTGTGCCTGATGAAGAGAATCCGACCTGCTGTCAGGGCTGGAGGAGGGGAAAGAGCTTCCATTTCATTGTGGTGAACTGAGTGGTGATCATACAATATCTAACCACATCAAGGCATCCATCAAAGCTGTGTCACTAAAGAAGGTTCACATTGCTAATCATTTTCCCGCGGGATTCACCGCGAGGCATTAATCCCTTTCATTATTTAACCGACTATGATTATTGAACCAGCCCATACACACGATTAACTCAGCAATTTGTTTGCACTGTACTAGAGATGGTACATGGGTCCAGGTGTATCAATGTCAGTAGTATGATCATGAAGACTTGGAGGGAGTGAGTGGAGCTGGGATTAATGATCCTCAACATCTCAGCTGAAGATGCAATTATCAAAGCTGTCTGAATGATTGAGCACACCATCCGGCAGGCTTGTATGAATCAAACACACACTACACATCAAATCCAATGCTTCTCCAGCATTCCCTACATGTGGATGAACGCCATTTTGGGTTGACACCCATCATATGATGAAGGATGTGTGTGTGTGTGTCAGTCCATCTTATATAGTACACCGTTTTCTCATATAAAACACAACACTCTCGACATGGAGCACTTTGCTATAGTTTATTCGTTGTAATGCTGAATGCAGCACAGTTACAGGTGCACACACACCCCTACACACAAACACAATCAGAGACAGAGGCAGGCACGCTTTAGAAAACGATTCCACCAACATAATGGTGCGTGCACCTGGGCCTTGGCAGCCAAATCGAATATTGAAAAATGGAACTGTTTTGTGAGTCACTTTCGAGCAATGCTCTCCTTCATGAAAATGAAACAGCTTCCTATTTAACTCTGGTAGACAGGTGACGATTGTTTGTGAGGCAGTCCGGATGACAGGCAATAGTCCAATGGTTTGGATAAATATGATGGGGAATCATGTATTTGTCTCCAGAGAAGCAAAACATTGCATCCCATCACACTTCTCCAGTAATATGTAAACCTTTTAGATAGAAGGAATGCTGATTGTAACACTGTATACTGCATTGTGTTTAGTTTTTTCTTCAACTCACCACACAGAGCTCCTGAGGATTATTGAAGGAGCTCACTTGGTGTTCAACGTCAAACCACATCCTGCTTTGGCTCCCATCATGCACCTCTTCCCTGAGAACATCCTGGTATCTGGGGATGAAGACATTCCAGGGCTGGTGCCGTCCCCAACAGGTGAGACTAAACAAACCTCGAACATTCACATTTCCATAAAGGAACACAGTTTTACAGTGATGACTGAATATGGACCTCTAGTTTCTTACCATTACCATAACTTCTGATGAGGCGTGTGGCACTTATTGTTATGTTTCCAAACTATATAAACAGAAAAAAAATAAAACATTGGTGTAACTACATTAGAGAGATCCCATGGTGGTTATCCTTGCACCACTGAGTCATGTGGTGTCATTGAAAGTCACAGACGGCAAAGAAAATGATGTGACATTCAGTCTCCAGTTGGTCGACCATATTTATCAGGCGTTGGTTTGTTATCAGTGCAATTATTTGAAACTTTCATTTGAATCATTGAGGAATAATACTGTATACTTCAAAGGGGCTTTCTTTGTTATTCCATCAAACCTGCCATACTTGTATTTGCAGGGTGTGTCTTTGTTTTCTTACATCAGCTTAGGTACATGACATGATGTCAATTTCTGAAGTTGAAACCAGCTCAAACGACAATGCTAGCCAAGTGTGCTTATTACTTATTATGTGAACGTAAGAACACCCCTGAGACTGTTAAAAACCCTAAAGCGCAGCTCTCCTAGATTAAAGCTGGAAATACCACCGTAAAGGTTCTAAACTGAACCCTTTTTGGGTATTGAGTCTCAGAAGTCGTAAGCTTTGAAACAGCCTAACAGTATTAACACAATATTATTACGTTTTTCAAAATTGTATTTAAATTATGTAAATATTGTTGATAAGAGAAGTACTGTAGTCCAAAGCATTCCAATGTACCTGTACAAATGGCAATAAACTTGAAACTGAGTTCATAAGCGAATGTAATGAAGTTTGGCAGTGCTGGGTTATAATCAGTCAAATCAGTGGGAGGGATTGTGGCTAATCTCACCCCCCCCCCCCCCCCCCCCCCCCCCCCCCCCCCTCTGAGCAACCATGGCCTAAACCCTCAATATGAAGAACACTGTCACTGTCTGGATGGATATTCATTAGAGTGTTCCAAGACCAGTATCCTCCAACAACTAGGCATCTGCGAGACCATTATAGTGACATTGTGCTTCAGTGTGAATACAATCAACAATCATTTCATATATGTTCTGTCTGAAAGGGCAGATTGCTGCTTTTCAGGACGACAATCTGACGACAATCAGACGACAATCTGAATCCAGCCTAGCCTCATAGGCAGAGGTACTTTTTTAATCGATTTGGAGAAGAACGTTTTACACCCAATATCAAGCCAGTGCCAGTGTTTGGGAGCTGTTTGACTTGAGCACCAGTGTCTTTCTCATAAATAGTGCAAGAGGGAGCTTCGCTCAATCGATGGAGCAGTGATTCAACTGTAGTTTCTGCTGTTGACAGCTACCCCTTAGCAAATACTAACCACAGCATAATAACAATATAACGATAGTGTTCAGAACGCTCACCATTTCCACATTTGATCATATATTTGCTCTCCCATCCATTTACAAATGGATGTGGAAAAAATCCCATTATAACAAATGCAAAAAAACTAACTAAGAAAAAATCGTATTTCTTGCCTTAATTTTCAGACCCTTGTTATGATGCTCCTAATTGATCTTAAAAGTAAATAACATTTCCTTAGATCATCCCAAAACTTTCTAGAACTTCCAATGAAGTTTGGAGAACCTATGCATATGTGGTAAGATTAAGTGATTGGAGATCATTTTGAAAGGCACACAGCCATCTACATATACAAGGTCCATGCAGGTCAGAGTAACCTGGCAAGCGCCTTGGTCAGGGAGATGACCTAGAACTCAGTGACCATTGTAATAGATGGGAGAACCTGACAAGAGGACAGCCATGCACTCAAAAAAAAAAATTGTAGCAAGAGTAGCGAGCCAATCTTAAATACAATCTACACAACAGTCTGCCTGGAATAAAGCAGCACTTAAATAATGCTGAGTGCATGAGGGTAAAGTTTCTCTGGCCTATCATGGGCCAAAATACCAAGTGTTATGTCTGGTTAAAACCCGCTACAGTACCACTCATCACCTGGTTAATATCATCCCTATGGTGAAGCCTGGTAGTGGCAAGATTATGCCATGGGGATGTTTCTCAGTTTGAGGTACTAGGAGACTGGTCAGGATTGAGGGAACAGAGCCCAAAACAAAAAGATCTTTGTAGAAAACCTACTCCAGAGCGACAAAACCGCAGACTAATCCACCATTTACCAACACCATGATACTTTTTAGGAGACTCTCTGTTGAAGCCTCACACCCTGGAGATGGTCAGCTGCTCCTTGGACAGGCTGACCATCTCGCTCCATCCCTCCCTGGACAAGTTTGAGACCCAGCTGCTGCATCTGATCAACGCAGACTGCAACAACATGGTAAGACACAGCATCATCCACGTGTGTGGCTAACTGCCACCAAACCCAGGTCTTGTTTACCTTGATTAAACATGGAAACTGTTTTTATTTTGTGTTTCTTTACCATCAGCATAACATCACTTTCATCATGTGTTTTCACCAACTTCTTTAAAATGTTTATTTAATTTACTTCTGGCATAGCAGTTAGCCTAAGACTGCAAACCCACATGGAATCTGTATATGTGTTTTCTCTTGTAAGGTGGAGTGGTCTGGTAACCAAGGTGACAGGTACCTCCATGCACTTCCCATTATTTGCCAATGGTGTTCTGCAGGTCTTATCTACCTTCTCTGACTTTAACTCGTATGCCTGCGAGTGGAACTGGCAGGAGAATTAATATTACGATGCTGGCAGTCACACTTTGTTCAGTGGTACGACGTTGTAAAGGGGTGTGGACCAAGAGGGCCTGTTGAAAGTGAGATGCTTTGATAAAGCATGATGTTCCATCAAGGGTCTTGTCAATCTGAGCCTTGCGCATGCAGCCAAGAGAGGTTGTACTTCAGGTAGCTTATGTTTCAGGAGGTATCATTATTCCAGCAGGATTTCTTTTGAGTTTCTAACTCTCTAAACATGATGACAGAGACTGTAATTTAGGAGAAGTTGTGTTGAGTTTATCAACTAACTCCAGAAGCCAGGTGTAAAGTGAGCACTCCCTGTGACCTGTCTTTGCGTGATCTAAACTAAAGTTGTCAAAGCATCACTTCACCTCAACCCTTCTTACTCAACAGACAAGTGTGATCATCATCATGAAAACTAATTCATGATCATCGTGAAAACAGTTTGATCCTGGAAACAACATTGCAGCAGTTTGGGGGAAAGATGATTTTGGCTGTGCTATGCCTGTGCCTTCCTAAGGCCTAGCATGGGGTCTTTATTGAACCCTTCCCCCCCAAAGGGGTCTGCTTGCTAATCATTGTTGTTGCTCAGAGGATGAGTGTCTGTGGGAAGGTGAGTGTGCATTATATTCAGACTAATCTGACAATCAATTGCAGTTGGAGTGCCTGCGGGTGGCCATAAAATTCATAAAATTCATATCTGCAGTCTTTGTTATGAATGCGTCTTTGTGAAATGACACACGCTGTGTGTGCTGTTCATGAAAATACCTTAAAAATAGGGTTGTTTTTCCTGTGTTAGGTAAAGGAGACTGGAAAACCACTTTCCTATTCAAACTTTTTTCCCCATCCTCATGTTCTTTGCAGATCTTCACAACATAGGTGTGAGGATTTGTTCTAACTTATGCCAGATTGTTTCTTTTGTGGAACTTTGGTAGGATGACGCCACTTTCTCATTTAGAAAAGGTGCTAATACATTCAGCATCAAGGGTGACGCCAGCTTTTAATTAGTGTCTGTGTGAGTATGACCTTTCATGTGTGATTCCTGCTAGATTATTATCATCAAAATATCTCTGAGGTGATGCTGACACTTCACCTGTCTAATGCATCAGGATGTGTGTGTCTGTGTATGTGTGATATTTTGTGCATTGGGACAGTAAGGGATGGTGTAGCAGAGAAACCAGGGGAATGGTGAACAAAGGATCCTTTTTAGATTGAAGTTATTCCTTTAGATTTCCATTACAACCTTCAGTATTTAGAGCAGCATGGAATAATACGTACTTAACTGAATTGACTGTATAATATGCTGTTAATGTATGTAGGTAAGATAGGCCTATTTGTATATTTGGTCTGCTTTTAGTTTTAGTTGTACTAATACTATAATACTATAAATTGTGGTCTTCTGTAAGGTTGGAAAATACAGAGCATAGACATGGTACAATTAACCCTGAACATGGAACTGTTGTTTTGGTAGACCATCTCATTGCTACTTGTGCTTTGAGCCCCCAGTTTTAGCTAGCTACAGTCCACATAACTTTATTACTCCTGTAATCCTTCAACTTTAGCTTGAAGAGGAACCATTAATATCCCTGTGTATCCCTGATGTTGGTGTCAGACATTATGGCTAGCTATCAAAAGACCAGCATGGAAAGTCAGAAAGGAAGAAGAGAACAGACGGCTTGCTTGAAGCACAACAGCATGCCTAAGGCTTATTTAATCAATAGGAAAAATGTAATATCCATATTTTTGGGAGTAGAACATGGAGTCCAAGTAGCAATACCCTTGTGGATAAACACACCAGAAGAGGAGACGGTCACAGGAGGGGGAGTGTCTCTTTCAGCCTTGAGGTTGTTGGGGGGGGGGGGGGGGGGGGGGGGTGATACTACGTCTCCATAAGCCAACCAGGGGACAGTTTCAGTCATTTGGCCTGTGACTGCAGAAGCCAAAATTGGTATTTTATCTCCATTACATTTATAAATTAATTTACTTACGATGAGTTAGTAAAGGCTTTAGGAAATTGAGTCAAACTTTCCAGTCTGACAACTTCTGGCAAGTTAAAGGGTGTCTGGTAGCAAGCAATATTGACAGTAGTTCTTCGCATGAGCGCTCAAATCCATAATGACATTTTGAACCCATGTGGGACTAGAGTCATATAATCATCTTAGTGTGCCTTGTCTTCCTTCAATGACCATCAAACAAATGGGTATCGTGAAAGTGGCTTGGGCGGACGTAATCGACATAACCCTTCTCACAAGGAGTGCAATCAATATGCATTACCGCCTTCTGAAAGATTTACTTATGCTAATTTATGTGTCCTGCAACTGATTAGTGTCTGGTCAAGTTTGAGCTTTATGCAACATCCAGGGTAGCTCTGCCAATCTTAACCGGCCTGCCTGCCTCGTCATATCTCCCTACAGGAAACAAGCGGGGAGAAGGATTTCCAAAACAGAAACGGATAAAGCAGGGAAACGTTTTAAGGCAGCGATACTGGTCTGCGTGTAACTCAATATTTTGGGTTGTGAATCGGAGGAGCTTTTCACCAGGAGTTCAATGCGATTCATCAGCGGAAGCGATGTGCCAGTTAAAATCTGTTAGGAGCGAAAGAGTGGGAGGATGAGAACGGCATGCTAATGATGATGCCACTGTGTTTCCTGTGAGGATGAGTCACCTCAGTGTGAGGGAGCTAACGTCCACAGCGTGGGCACCTCACCACACGCTTGCACATGCTCACACTTCACACTGCTCCAAAATGAACACGTACATTGTTAGCATATGCAGTCACACACGTTCACACACACAAACATGCTAGCATACTAAATAATGAGCTGGGTTTATCAGCAAAGACAAAGCGGTTCTCATATCTTCAAGATTAGTAGGAAAAGGGTAATCTTTCCCAAATAATTAGCCGTTGAGTCCTTAGAGCAATTAAATTATTTCGCTGATTATAAATTTTAGTTTTACTCAGCTGTTTTCAGTTTGAACAACTGCTTCAAATAAATGTCAATACATGACCCTGAATTAGATTAAATTGAGCTCATTCCATTATGTTATGTTCTTCCAGCACATACCACTTGTGTTATGACAGTATCCTGACTGCCCTCTGATCTGTTTTTCACTTGTGACCGTGCTCTTTGTCTATTCCAAGAGGGTTTGTAAACATCAGGCTATGTAGAGAGGACATGTCTTTATGAAAGCCGATGCCATTGTCTGTGCAATGCTATTTAATCAGCTACTCTTGCACTATGGTTTTATGAACAAAACCTCTTAGTCAGTCTGAGAACAGAGAAATAATATTAAAAACCAATATATCCTCCCTAAAAGATACCCTTCTTCAAAGCGGATCACACGTTGAGGCTGCTGCTGCAGACCCAGAAATGGAACCAAAGTCAACCTTGCTCAACAGTATTATATACCAGATTCAAACATGCATTTATCTTCCGCACTTTCTGCAGGGATTCCCTTGAAAAGCAATTTGATACTGTATCTGATTCTAGTAGAAGTTTATTTGATTGACGGGAACACCTTATACCTCTCTGATTTCATAAGAAAAGGCTCCATAGCTTCCAACAGATTGCAAACACATTACTGTTCATTGCAAAAAAAAACATTTCTCTCTGACCCTCAATGCTAAATATGTAAGGTAGTTTGTGTTGTTTTGTCTTTAGCTGTAAATGCCTGGCTGAGCAGCATGGTTTGATTCTCTCACAAACACCCTCACTAGTCTACTTCGCTAATTGGAAGCCCCAGACCCACTTTCTAGCAACATACCACTTTCGGTTGGCTGATTTGCAAAGCATTTAACTAGATGCCTACAAAAACTAGTCGACTGCACGCCCTGTGATGAAATAAATATCACTTAAACAGCTTAAACATCTGTTCTTCGTAATTTCTGCCAAGTTACAGTTTTTGAAAATGTGTCTTTTATTAGTTCTTTATTCAAATCATATTACATGCAACATCATTTTACGATAGCTGTAAACACCTAAACAGTCAACCCGGATTGAAACAGGAAGTACAGTATGTTCTAGAAGAGAGGAGCTCTACATCAAAGTCAAAGTGATTTATTTGTCATGTGCACATTATATCAATAAATATTTGAAATATACAACAATAAAGACAATAGAATTATTGTGACATGGCAAGCAAAATGCTACATAGGAGGCAAAAAAAAAATATGTGAGAACGCCCTACCTCTCGTAGTTAAAATGTGACGTTAGAGAACTTTTAACCTCCTGTATATCTATAATGGGCTCCTAGTTTACAATTCTCAAGTGTCCAATGCCTGATAATATGCATGATGGGATGATTACACTGGGATGCAGCTTCTTTCGTAATGCCAGCACTCTTAGTGAGGCCTCAAGGAGATGCTCATGGACATCAGCTCCCATAGCTGCCCGCTTAAATGATTTGTGACCCGAGAGGTGGAGGAAAGTCACAGATAAGGTATAAAAGAAGGAGGGCATATATATACTGTATATGTGTTTGTCTGTATAGGAGAGAGAGAAGAGAGACAGGCTGAGAGAGAGACAGGCAGAGAAAGAGAGAGAGTGAGAAAGAAGGGGGGACGATGACTGTAGCCCATGCCCTTTGAGCTCTTCACTCCAACGAATCCCTCTTCTGTGACGATGGAAATGGAGTATGATTTAACTTGGGGGCCATTTCATTGTTCCCTCTAAGCTTCTTAGCTGTAAAATATTCATATTTCAGGAGAGAGGAAACAAATCTGTGACGGCAGCAGCCAGAGGAGGGAGAGAAAGACAGAGAGGGATATAGGAGAGGGTGGAATAGCGTGAGATCGAGGGATAGAGAGATATGTGAGAAAACCGTATTGGAAGTGGAGAATGAGCGAGAGATAGTCATAAAAAGCGAGAGCGGAACAGAAAGGATCGCTCCCAACAGATGTTCCCTGTTAGAAGGCTCAGACAGCTTTCTCTCTCTCTCTCTCTCTCTCTCTCTCTCTCTCTCTCTCTCTCTCTCTCTCTTTCTGCCTTCCTCCCTCAATCACTTCATTACCGTCCTGTCCTACATAAGACAATGCCATCTCCTGTCATCTCCGCACTCTGGTGTTGTTGAAAGAGGGCGAGAACAGATAGATTTTGGAGAAGGGCACAATCATAATTATAATCTGACTGTGGCTGAAAGCAATTATTTGTGGTGTTCTTGTCACACTTATGCTGCCTGCTGCCACTCTGCAGTCAGTCAAAGGGAGATCTTAAAGAGCTAGCTTAGCTGACAAGAGTTAGATTGTTTATGATTGCACTGTGTGGCACAGCTCTACAAAAAGCATAGATCTTCTCTTTGTATTTGAAGTGACTGCCTAGATGTTTTTCTATGTCTCGAATGTTGTGCGACCTTGTTTTCCACAAGGATGTATTGTCATGGTTGTACATAATGTTCAGATTTGGACTGAAACAGATGATCCCAGTTTTACCATCACCGTGAAACTCAAGTGGCGTTTCCTTTGAATCCCTTCACATTCAACGACACCTTCCACTGACACAATCCTACTCACCCTTGTTGTGTTGTGGCTGCCTTGCACAGACTCCCACTGGGTGTCTGTCAGTGCTCAGGTGGACTATGTTCCGGGCCTTTTTGCATGGTGTTTCCATGTTCTCCCTGTGCTCCCTCCTCTTCCTCTCTTGGTGAGCACTTGGACTTGGCCCCTGTGCGCTGCTGGTGTGGCTGATCTCTGAAGCACCTGTTACAGTAGCTGTTCCATATGCCCTTAGCATAGTGAGACAAAAGACCTTTCTGTAATAGTGATTGCCTGGGGTCCAGGCAATCCACAGAAGGTATTCACAGGTCTTTGTCAGGAGGTGTCAGATGCTTAACATTGCTTTCTCCCATTGAGGACAAACCAGCCCAGAACTGATTCCCCGACCACTTGAGAAGGCTGGAGAGCATTTTATTCTTACTGTGTACTGTTGACTAAAGAGAGAGACAGAGAGTGTTGGGGGGGGGGATGTTTTCCTTTGTGTCTTATATTATGTTGCAAACATTACATACAGTATGGACACACTGGATGAATAAAGCATGTTGAACTAGAGAGACAGACAGGGCAAAGACAGAGAGGGTGAGGGTGGAAAGTGAAAGTGTAGAAGGGTGATGTTCAGACAGTCAGAAGGAGAAAGTGGTAGAGATATGGAAGAAGTGGAGAGAATGGATGGAGAAGGATACTGTAGGGAGAGAACGAGCTGGAGAACCGAGAGTGATGGGCTATGTGGGCCGTATGCGGGCTGGCTCTGCAGCTGCATATATAACCAATGCTGAATTGATATGCTAATTGGATTGGGAAGGTGTGGGTGGATATGGAGAAGGGTTTATGCAGAGAGAGAGAAAGAAAGAGAGAGAGGGAGACAGGCACTCAGAAAAGAGCAGTGAGCCCCCGAATCCAGGGTTAGAGTTTGCAGTCAGTCATTTTCCAGTTCTGTCAGTCAACACTACATTAGCAGTGCCCGTTAAGTGTGAAACGCCAACAGTCCCAGAACATGTCCATCTCCGAAGTACGTCTTAATTGAATTGTTTGCTCAATACACGTGTTCCATTTTCCTACATTTACATATTCATTTTTAAAGCGTAACTTGTAATGATGGTTTTAACTCTGATTCATATTTGCATTAGAGCGAATGAAAACAAAACATGAAAATAACGGTGACTCCCCAGATGTTTGATTGAGATGATTATTGTCTTATTAATTAATTACAATGTGCGTAATAACAACATTAGCATGAATAATGTGGATTATTATGGTAATGTATACAGTACAAGGAAACAATTGGAAATGGTTCTGAGCCTTTGTGCCCAGTGGCTTTTCCATTATTATGTGTAAGATTTCCCATTTTTCAATCTGTTCTCCACCAAAGGACCTAGCATTATTTGTTCACAAAGTACGCTGAGTCCATAGCACTGCTAGAGCACTCTAGTGTCAGTGAGAGCAGGATTAAAGCATTGAGTTTGAGTGGGAGGGAGAGGGAAGGAGACTTATGGTGCAGCAACGATGCTGTCGCCAGCCCTGGGGTGAGACTTCCACGATCAGACCGACCAAGAACAAGATACTTCGAAGATCCAGCAGATCCAGTTCACCTCTGTTTGATTAAGTGTGCGCAACTGGTTTTGGAGATATCCATGCAATAGCAGCCGTTCTTCCTAGACCAGATACAGTGTTGATTTAATTGTATCCGTTTCCGTGTTTTCTATGTGTCCTCCACCAGAAGCACTGGGGCCCAGAGGGCACGCTGAAGGCAGTGGTCATCCAGGAGAGGAGGCTCCACGTGGGGGTCCACAATGGCTGGGCCTTCCTGGAGCCGCCCCAGGTGGTGGTGCTGGAACTGCAGACCCGGGCCCAGGGGAGCAGGGTTCACAAGGGGTCCCCCTCCCGACAGAACAGCCTGACCAGAGAAGGGTGAGTTCTACCTTGCCGGGAAACTCTGCCATAGCTTCCAAAGTATATGGTTTGATAGCTCCAATCCCAATGCCAGAAGCACATCAGCGGTGTGCTAGGTAAAGTATCTAAGCCTGATATTTGAAACAGGATGTCTCTCTCTGGAATATCAGTGAGTGAAATACATTTTACTGGAGTAGGCTCTGACCCATCTCATTGGCTTGCCCACACCTTTCTAACCCTCTTACATTTCAGCAAGTAGCCACAAAAGCCTGGCATCGGGCTGGATTTTGCCATTTTGCCATGTCAAGACATGAAACTTGTAAAATACCATGCTTTTAAATAGAATTGAATACACCGTGTAGTCTTACCGAGGGCATGTAGTTGGAGCAAGATCCCTCACACCCCAAAGCTTGCTTGTCAGCTCCTATTTGTTGGACCAGTAGGTAGTCTACATGCACGCACCACTGGGAGCGTCTGAACACCATCTGCATCTCATCCCATGTGTTTCTCACGTCACCCTGACCTTGCCGCACATACAAATGTAATCTGATATCAATGCGAACACGCATACACATACAGTCAGTCACACTCCGCAAACCGCAATCTCCATAAAACGAAGGTTGGATAGAGGAAGGCGACGTATTCCAATTCAATGTTGTACTATACAACCAATCAAGCAGACATACTCCACGCCTGTCCTTTCCCATTCTCCATGTTATAGACACCGGTGACCTGGATATGTTCATGCAAGGTCAGCAGTGTGTTCTTAGGGATTTCCTCCATGAAAAAAATCATGGAATCAGCGTCTCTTTAAACAGAGGGGTTTTATATGTCAAACTGTACAGGATTGCAGGGTGTTAAGAAATGATTGCTTTCTGGCAGTGGTCCTTTGGTCTCTGTGGGGCCAAGGAACCCCTATTGTAGCAGTTAGAAGAAGTCAAGATAGAACTTGACAGTAGCTTAGATTGAACCGTGGTGCTTGTGTGTTTATGAGCTCTCGTCCCTGTGACTCATTGAGCAGGCACTCCGGAGGACCAGTCTGCCCGACTTCGATCAGTCAATGTTATTAGCGTTTATGGTTGGACAACTGAGCTACATTCCCCCCCCCCCCCCAAAAAAATATAACCCCCACAAATGACAGTTGGACATCACTTCATCACTGTTTACGGTGGGCTTCACCGTTCTACGTACAGCAATTATGTGGGCGTCTGATAAATATGCAAAACTATCCAATGAGGTAGAAAATCTCATGTTCTATCAACCACTTCCATAATGAGCCCCAATCATACTAATAGCCTGTCACCTAGTTCTCCATTAACCGGCGTTAATAATAATAACGTTTATGTTTTGGCTCCTGTCTCTTCCTAAGAGGAGCAGGTTGAGTCTTGTGTAGTTTTCCCCTGCTGATAGCACAGCATTTATTAAAGCATGCTGGTATGAATAGCACAGCGTAGGCTGTAATTATGTTTATTTTTCAGTTGAAGAAGCCAACAGGCAGGCTTTTGCTTATGTTTGGCCATTGTTTATCTGTAGAGAGTCTACATATGCCTCTTTCAGTCTCCCAAGGGGGTCCATGGAGTGAGCAGGCGCTCAGACGACCTTGTTCACATCCACTCACTTTCCAGAATGCTCCAACCGGGGCTGTGTGCAAACTGTGAACGATAAATATCAAGTGTGTGTGTTGCTCACATGGGGCCGGTGTGCAGAGGGAGATTTAGCAGCGTTCCAAAACACAGTAGGGAACACAGACGTGACAAATCCTTTTCAGTGGCATTTTGATGCTCCAAGTTATGGATGAGAACATGAGTGATTAGAAAATGTATGGGAAAATGGTTTGTCAAGATCGATTTACAGGAACATCTCCTGTCTTCTCTTCAACTCTCTCTCTCTGTATCTTTATTTCTGTCTCTCTTTTTCTCTCCTCTTTCTCTTTCACTCTCTCTGTCTTGTTTGTCTTTCTGGCTCATGTTCTCTCTGGCTTTCTCTCTTGCTTTCTGTATCTCTCTCTTTCTATTTCTCTTTCTCTCTCTGTCTGTCTTTGTCTCTTTTTCTCTCTCTCTCTCTCTCTCTCTCTCTGTTTTCTCCTTCCCCAGCACCTCGTCAGCGGCTCAAACCCTGGCCCTGCGCAGCAGTCTGGAGCTCAAGCTGGCCGATCACAGGGATTTTGGGATCGTCCTGCAGCTGGAGTACGTCTTCTCCACTCCAGTTGGCGGAGATGGGAAGGTAAGAGGGTTAGAAAAGCGACGCACACAAACACAGGCAAGCCATTCACACGCACGCTTCACTCACAGTGTGAACGTCCTAGGTAGATGGGAGCAAATCGAAGCTTTTGGGATGTGAGCTCATTCCCTCTTCAGTGGCTTCCTGCTTCCACCAAGATGTTTGTTGTCCTTGGGAGTATCACTCACTCCATCTCTCAATGTCTTCTCCCTGAGGAAATTAAAGAGGCATCCCTGACCAGACAACCCCCGTAAACAAACACACTGGGAAGGGGAGGGATGAAGGAGGGAATGAGGAGTGGAGGATTTAAGACAGCCAACCAAGGAGAACAGATCCAATCAGGATATACTGAGCCAACGGGTAGCTCCCTCTTTCATCCTCAATGCTTAGACACACGCATGTACACACACATATAGACAGGGTTGTGTGCACACTGGCCTAAACACTCAAACACACACGTATAAATGTACACACCTACGGAGGGCGAGGGCCGGAGCGTGTAGAGGATTATCCCCTCTGCAATGCAATGGGTGAGAAGCGGGGAGCAGGGAGAGGGCAGCTGTTATCTACTGTGTTTGTGATTACTTCAGAGAAATAGCTTTTTAGAAAGGGAAACTGGAAAGAGGAGAGAGAGTCCTGGGGATACCAGCCCAGAGGAGAGAGAGAGAGTCCTGGGGACACCAGCCCAGAGTGGCATCACCACGTCTTAAGGGAAGTCATTTACCAAGCAAGCATGATATTCTGGTGGGATGGCGGTTGACCCTGGCATACATTAGACACACTCAGATCAATCAGTGTATCTTGTACCCCTTCGTGTTCAGTGGTCAATGGATCACCAATTAAAATGGCAGAAAGATAATGGCTAGTCATTTTGCTTGCTGCACTCTCATTCACTCACTCTCATGCCTCATCTTCCAATTTCAAAGTCAGTCAAGCTCTTACAGTAAATGAGAGCAGTTTTCAGTTGACTAACCTGCTAACATGCTTGAATAACATTTTTTACTTAAATCCTAGATTAGACACAATGTAGACTGGAAAGAGAGATAATTAACGAGAGAGATTTGGTGGCAGTGAGATGACAAAGAGGAGGACAGTATAGACCGAGCAGACACTTTCTCATGTTCCCAGTCGTCAAGTATTCAGATCATCTTGTGATGATAGATGATGGCTTGTTGAGGGTTGTAAGAAAAAAAAAAGACGAAGAAAAGCACGCCACTTCACCATGGCCTCACCTAGCATGAATGTTTGATGAGGTGAGAGAATTTGAGCAGCAGAAAGGCAAGAGCCTAATTGAAGTCAGTGCAGAGGCATGCGTTTACGTACGTGTGAGTGTGTGTGTGTGTGTGTGTGTGTGAGTGTGTATATTTAGAGCCTGTTGAAACAGTGTGTCACGATCTGTCTGGTGGTGAGTGATGAGGGAGCGACGAGGTGGCGCCTCCTGAGGACAGGGTGCCTGTGACCCCCCCCCCCCTCCGAGTTCAGAAAGGGTTGAAATATTGATGGGCTGCCTGAATAGCCATGGCTGTCTGGAAGAAAGAGAAGCAGGAAGATTAGCTAGTAGAGATGGCCTCTTTATTCATTGGTGGTTAAGGCTTCCAAGATACGACTGTCGTTGGAGTGATGTTGTGTGTTGGAAAGTTTCAGCTCAGTTTAACTGAATAGTATAATCTAAACAAATGTAATTTGTATAGCCCCTTTTTACAAGCAATGTCACATAAGGCTTCACATATGCCCATAGAACTGTGTGTTAACCAACCCACAGTTCTGAAAAAAGACACGGAAAAACAGCAGGAAAACTCAAAGTGTCAGAAACCTTTCGAGGAGCAGTTCAGTGAGGGCTTCCTTCCTCCAGAGACGTTTGGTGATGCAGAGAAGTTGAGAACATAAGCTAAACACAATTCTAAATAAGAGTAGACTAAATAAACATGTGCAAAATGGGTGGTGAAATACATATATTCAGAGTTCTGAATTAATAGAGCATTTGCAGCACTTTAACTACTCCTGTAGTTAGTGTCTTCTGGTAAACCTGTGTTTCAAATGTTGGGCTTTTTTCTTTCTTGAGGGCTGCATTGCCAAAAGTTAACAGTTCTGTTCACTGTTTAAACTGTCCAAATATCGTGTAGCCACATACCAGTGACTTTCAATCCTGTCTTTGTTTCTTACAATAGCACTTGTTTATGTTAGCTTGCCAAATGTCTGAATAAATCAATATTATCATACCTTGGAATAGAAGAGAGCTTTCCGTTTCTGACGGAAGATGCCACAGCATCCAAGCCACAGACAGAATCATTTTATGCATTGTAGTCATACCTCTGTTGAAGAGAAGTCGCCCATGGACCAGTGAAGCATACACACCAGCATGACGTCCATCCTGTCTCTATCTTCAGACACAACACCCAACTTCTACTGTTCTTCTTTTCTGCTTTTATTCACACATTGGCTGCCTTAAAAAGCTATACTTTCCACCACTAGATGGAGCTGCATAGTGCAAATTGTACCGTCACATTTTATGGATGATTTTGAAGGAAGAGGCCAAGAGAATCGAGTCTGTTTCATTCCTCTCCTATCAAAGATGTATTGAAATGATCTATTTGATGCATTCTGATGGGTAGGTGGAGTAGTGAACTTCTTATTTCAAACGGTAGACAATGTGTAGTCTGTTCCTGTCTGGACAAACTTATATCCCAACCAAGTTCTCTCATTGGAGCTAGAATGGAAAGAGAGCTTTCAACACAGCACAAGGATGACATTCAAGTGTCCCTCCATATAAACTCATTTGTCCAAGAGAAACTTGCCATGTCATTGTTGTTCTCTGCTTTTGATTTTTAATTGTGGTTCTTTCTCTCTCCCTCCAACCCTCTCTCTCTCTCTCTCTCTTGTTTCTGTTCTCCGACAGTGTTAGAGTACACTTGTCTTTTATGTGTTTAGAGCAGGAGAAAGAAAAGGAGAAAAACCCAGACAAGAGAGGGAGACTGGGAAGATAAGAGGCAGGGTAGCTGGTGTTATAGGCTGTTGTACCAGCAGCGTGTTTGATGAACTTCAAACAGCCAACTTTGCCTGTAGTCAACTTGATTGACTGCCCATTCTCCCAACGCCTCTGCCCCATTCTTACCCCCACAGCCTCTCTCCCCCCCCCAGCCTCTCCTTCCCCCTCTCCCCCTCTGTCTCACTCTTGTTTCCTCATCAAAGAAGATTTTACTAAGCAATCCTCAGTTTACCAGGCTGTCATGCACTTTGTACGCACTTTGAGTACACACACACACACACACATACGCACAGGTAACATACTAAATCCCCTTGCTGCCATCTCCCTCCTAGGAGAAGAGCCTAAGGAGAGATATTAGAGAAAGCAAGGTGAAAGTGTGCTGCAAAGTTGCAATTACCACACCCACACTAGTATTTATGGTAATTACAGTCGCCCAAAATATTATAGTGATCACTTAATTTTCTAATAACGGCCTCTGCTAACATATTATTAGTGTAATTGCTTCTTTAAGCAGTACATTGTGTTATAGTATTACATCTTCTACGTCTATATGGTTTCACATTTGTCTGACATGTTACATAACATGCAGTAGATGGAATTTCCACTTGTTTATGTAGAAATACATAGAAAGGGTGTACTTTGTCATGCCGGCAAGTTTCAGTTGGCACTTGAATTTGCAAACCCTTTTCCTTAAAAAACACGCATATTTTTTCTCTTTCTAGGCTTTCTTTATTAAAAATCAAAATAGTCTGCTTTTAATTTAAAACTTTGAGACAGAAATACATTAAATTTATTTCTCAAGGAGGAAAAAACGTTCTCGAAATAGCTGTGATTCAAGAAACATTTTCACTATTTAGTTTTCAGACATCCAACCGCTTAACCCCCTACCTCTGTCATGATATGTAGGATAAAGAACACTGGTGTGTTGTACATCATCCTGTTGGTAGGATAATCCACAAAACCATGCTTCGACTTTGTCACCTCTGTATGATTTACCCACGGCAAGAAAAAAAAGACAACTGACGCGCAGCAGCAATGGCTCCCTAATTGTAGTCTGTCAACACCAATTTACCCATGCCGTAATTCCACCCGAGACAGCCCCACCCCGCTCACTTTCCCATTGCTGTGTTTATCATCCACGCTTAGCTTGGACGCCGTTTGTCAGTCCAGCCATGTAATATAGTCACATAAAGCCTAATGTAATACGATGGGACTTATTGTTGTCTACTTCCCCTACTGACAGGCACTAGCTCATCCCTAATGGAGGGGTTGGTGGGGGGGCCAGGGAGGGTGGGAGAAGAAAACAGGAGGCGCATCAGAAACCCATGTGCTCTTGTCCTTTTGCCAGAAAACAATTTGTGGAAAGTGGGACAGCTACAGTCATCCAGGACAGGAGGATGGAGGGAGAGCGCAGGTCATAGTCTGAGATAGAGAGCGATGGAGGAGATGCTCTTTCCTCACGTTCATCATCTGCTGTTGTGCCACTTAGAAGCTCGCCCAACGCAAATCATCTCCCCCACAACAGTAATTAGCGACTCTGAAGCTGCTATGCTGCAGACGACTCGGGGTCGGGAAACGGCAGGCTGACAGTTTTGACATGTGGCTGTCGAGCAGTGACTTTGTATTTGGGGAGGCCACGAGCGCCATGCGGTAATGAATGTGCCCAGCCGTCATGTCTGATGCCATGTCACCTTTGACCCTGACTGTGCTTGGTGACTGGCACGCTTGATTACCTAGCGTCTGAGGAAGTGTAACCATTAACGCGTGACATTTCTGATTTCCTCCGAAAGCGATTTAAACATGAGCACTGATTTGCCCTTTACCAAGCCCCAACTTCACCACACACAAGCATGGATGCACACACACAAACACACAAACACTCTCACAGCTGTGTTGAACTAGATGTGTGACTGCATGTCTGGAGCTCATTTCAGAGAGCCACAGTGACCCTTTTCAGTGTCCACACAGTGAGCCATACTCCAAAGTACACAGTAGAGAAAGTCACCTCTAACAGTTCTCGCACAGTCACACCTCATTAGCCTAGCACTCGTTTCATATACTTAATGTGTTCCCCCACCACACTTATTGTGGCATGCACCAGTCCCAGGACTTTAATAGACAACTGACAGCAGTCACCTAAATATTCTTTTCATTGCCCACTGAAATAAAATGGAGGTACAGGAAATGAGTCTGAAACAAAATACTTGTTTTTGTTTTGGGAAATGTTCAATTATAGCTGGCTGGATTTCCACATGGGTGCTTCTTGACTGGTTTTGTAATTAGGACTCATATTTCTACTGAAGCATAGACTTACAGTATGTGGCAGGAAGGATTTCCAGGAGTTGAATTATTTTCCTATTTCCTGCATTAACCATTGATTCAATGTCTGTATTTGTGATGTCATTAGCTGGGGCCAGCAGGTAAACAATTCAAGTGAACCCTAGTGACAGAGATACCTTGGGTTCTTACAAGGTGTTCTAGTATGTCTGCTGCTCTGTGCTTCAGAGACTCTTGTGTGGATTTTAATTGGCTCACAGTCAGGTACACAGGGTATAGATTGTTGTGTGTGTTTTCTGTGACGTCCCTTTAGAAGAAATGTGTATGTCCCTGTAGGCTTTAATGATGTTTACTGAATAGACCCCTCCCCCCCTCTCTCTCTCTAAAATGAAAATCTCTCACCATGCACTTTCTCATTAAAACTGCCTCTTTGCCGTGACATCTTCTCAGACCACCCAGGATGGCTGCCAGATTTTCGATCTGCTGCAAATGTATAAAAGAATGAAAAGTTTTGCGTGTGCCACCAGCGCGTGGAAAGACCTACTTCTCTTGTTGTGATCTAAATGCAAATGTTAATTAAATGTTAATCAAACGTCATGCGCATATTAATGTCATCAGGACTTCGCAAAGATATATTTAGCTGATCCACAATGATGCTGGAGGTCATTCCCTCCTGGGGTTCCACCTTCTTTCTCACACTGAGGGAACCAGTCGAGGGGGGTGGGCTGGTGAGAGACAGGGAGACTGCACAGCCTGGAGTCAATGTTTCCTTAGCCTAATTAAAATGAATGTCAGCATCCCCCCACTGAGAAGTGCATCAATCTCCCACCCATGGGCCCAGAGTGAGTCTTACTCTGTCAGAGCCTGCCAGCACCACCATCCCTCTCCAGACGGACACATCCGCCTTGGCACAGACAGAAAGGAGTCCAGTGTCGGTGTGTCTAATGGACGCCATGTGGCCGGGCACCCTGTTCTGAAGCCCACTTGCTAGAGTAGAGAAGGTACTGCGGTCCAAGCCCTGTGTGTATCTCAGTCCAAACAGCAGACGTCTTAAGCTCTAAATGCCCGTGGAGACATTTGCCCAGTTAGTGAAAGAACAATGCCTGTATGTAGGTCTGCCAAAGGATTCCCCATTATGCAGGTGTTGCCCTACTTTCTTTGTCTCCTTCATGGGATGTGGTTGGTCTCCAAATGCATCTTTCTACCTCTTACTTCTGAATTCCTTTTGGAACTTGGCTCAAGAACATGATCATGAGTTAGAGTGTTTACATTCCCCAGTCCAAGAAAGCTGTATCTAGTGTCTAAACCAGATTTTCAGCTTTTAAATCAAAGTTTCTAATATGAAAAATAACATTTGTTTTGATCATTCGTTGTCACCCGATTGATACGTTTTACCTTAAAGGAAGGGGCTAAGCTCACAGTTGTTTTGATGGAAAAACATTTCTTACCACAGCAGATGTTTGAACTCTTGGATTTAAACGGAAAGACTGGTTTCTCCTTCTCCATAATCCTGTCTGCTTACTTTTCTATATGAAGAGTACAGAATAGGGTGGAGGAAGTGATGATTACAGTCTCTTATTTATTAATTTTTCTTCCTATTCCACTTTTAATTAGGCTATTATATTCTGCTTACTAGTATTCAGTCTGACAGACAGGTTTTTATACTGCTGTTCTCAGTTTAGATTATTTATTTTCTGATTAGCAAGGCCTTCTCAGCTTCAATTGTATTTGTCGCCTTTTGCTGCAGGTTTTGTATGCTCTGTATTCAAGCACTCTCAAGGTAGACAGGTGAATAGGTCAGTTTTCACTCCATGCGCCATCATAACAATAACCTGGCACAGTATCTGTCCTTGTACAGACTTGGATGTTGGATTAGGTGTTTAAATAGAGGAATTGGAAAGTCCCCCTGCTAAAATTCATCTACAGCAAATCATCTTGAGCAGAAACCTATCATGGACCCTTTCCCTTGAAGATTTACAAAAGAAAGCTAAATCTGACACTAAAATCCATACTCCTTAAGTGTTATTCAGCCTTAGTAAGCTGAAGAGAGGAGTTCTTTTGGGTTGATTTGGACCACTTATTTACATGGATACAGATTCTAGTGGTTCAGCGCTCTCAAGTTAATGATCTTGGTGCATGTGTCCTTACTTCCTGCAGGGCTCCTCATTGTTGAGAATAAGTAGCTCTGGGCCGGTTCCTGTCACAGGGTCTTGGCTGAAATAATGACTTCAATAGCCCAACAGACTGCAGGAACAGTAATAACTGTCAGAGTCCGTCTCCCATCAATGCTCACATCCCCCTAATTTAGGATTAATTCCTGCTGCATTCTAAAAAGTCTTGAGTCACTGAATATCGTGCTACGTCTTCAAAATGTCTCTAAGACTGTGTTTCCACTCACTGCACCCTTTAACTGAAGAGAAGTTTGGTCATATCAAGCATATATATGAAAAGTAAAAATTGTACTATGCTTCCGTATCCTGTGGGACAGGAAATAAAGGAAATATCTGGAGATTTTATGTGTCTGGCTCCTCAGCCCCCTAGTCTTCAAACTCAGATGTATTTACAACGTTTTGAAATTAATTTTGTTGCTCCAGGTTAACGACATGAGATCCATATTTTACCCAATTTAGCTTTCGACAGTCATTTATTTATTTATTTTTGTCTGTGGATGCCACAACATTACATTTTACCCATCTAAACAAGGTTGATGGATTATTTCCAGAGAAAACACTTTGCCATTTTGTGCAATTATGTGTGCGGTGACATTGCCTGTTATTATAGTTCTTTGTACAACTTTTCAAAAAAAGTTTGCTTCTCGCTTGTTTTTGCCTGGGGCAAATCTTTCTCTGCTTTATTTATTTATTTTCCTGCTCTCATCTGCACCATTATTGTAACATATCAGTGTTTGTTCTGGAAGTGCAATTTAATGACACACTTTTAAATATAGCCGCTATTGCTGAGTAATTTAATCCAATTTACAGAGAGAACTGAATCATTTGAAAACAACTCATCCTGGGCTTTTCCTTCTTAAACCCTTTTTTAAATGACCCAAATAATACTACAGCGTCATAAATACACTTTTATAGACAACCTTTTACATGTACTGTAACTATAATGTATTCTGTAGAATGGATAATTCAATTAACAAATAAAGTAGTACTGTAGGGAAACTAGCCAGCATTTCATTAACTTATCAATTTGACAGATCCACTTTTATTGCTGGTCATCATTGATAATGAGTCACAGGTCACAGATCTAGACAGTGGCCCCCAGATTTAGAGATATTACCGACTAACTCATACTACATATCCTGGAGGATTGTGTCTACATGGTCCCGAGGGCCTACACAATTAAGCTGTCTCCATAACACTAGTCTAGTGTAGATCTCCAACCTCATAATTGTTATGTTCCCAGTGAGGAAGGACAATACTTCTGCTTACTTCTGCCTTTGAATGGGGTTCATTCACTGTCTATAGTTTTTGTTTCTGTTCAAGGATTTACCAGAAAAATTTGATTAACACTTGACTAAAGTCAGAACAATTGTTTTTTTATTTGATTGATGATTGATGAGCCACACTTAAGATTCCTGCAATCCAGAGGAGTCTGTGCTCTCTGCAGTTCATGTGTAGATCACAGTGCTTTGATGCCTATGGAGGCTCTTTCAAAACAGCCATTGAAACAGTGATTGTAATTCACGCTGCTATCTGCTGTACTGTTTCTGCTGTGAGCTCCTGTTAGTTCTCATACTTTTGCTGTACGTGATTATCCTCTGCACCATAGTAAATGCTGGAGAAGAGTTTCTTTGAATGCAGTTGATAGCCCCCACCACCACCGTCTAGCTGGCCAAAGGGTTTGCGTGCTTGTATCAATCCCTGTCATTGTTGTTCCAGTAATGTTTATGGAGATAACTATGCCGACTCATTTCTAGTTTCAAAGGGTTGTTTGCCTCATAGCGCTTATGGATATACTATACATTTAAAGGCTCCATCAGTAATTTTGTTTAATTTCGTTGCGAGGGCTTCTTACTTTCCTTAGTTTGCGATAAGATTCGAATGCTGGGCAGATAAAAGGAGTCTGTATGCTCCAGGCGTCCTTGTAGAATCGGTCCGTGATGGCAGATTTGTCTCTCCAGTTGTTCTCAGAACTCTTTTTACAAGAACTGAGCATTCGACTGTATGCGAAACACTCACTCTCTAAGAGGGAAAGAGCAAAAGAGAGAGAGAGAGTGCAAAAAGAGACACATTAGATAAATTGCCTCACATTTTTCATTGGCTACTCCCAGCGCCATAAAATGATCTACCCCTAGTTAGATCATTTTTACAAAATCATCACTTTCAAAATGGACTTGCTTGATTTAATGTTTCATATGAAGCATCTTATTAATTTCGACCCCATGAAGGGAAAAACAGGCATAGCCTCTGGGGAATATACTGCTATCTGTTTTATGGCCCTCATATAATTCCTGGGGTTACAATTCAGAGAAATACTGTAGCAGTTAATGTCTGTCCTAGTTTGAGGTGGGAAATATATTCCATGAGGAGCTCTCTCTTGAGAGGAATGGAATATTGATCTGCATGTGAAGCTTCTCTCAGGTCTGGTCACAGAGGCCCTTCAACACTGGGGCTTTACACAGATCCTTTGAAATGTACATAATGATAGAAAATGATTTTTTTTTATGCAGTTCAGCATTTCTTTCTGTCCCTCACAGGCAGCGACACATGTCTGTTCTATTGTTTTGGTATAGATGGAAGCAGTTCTGTCCCCTTTCTGGGATCAGTAGAGACCTGGGAGCTGTGGAGGCTGACAGCTACCGAGTGGAAGGAATGGATTCATGTTTCAGAGTCCCAACAATGAACAGGCATTATAGTGCATGTGCTCAAAACAGACTCAACCACTGCATGGTTTTGTCTCTGTGTGTATCTTAAAGTGACCACAGAAATTACATTCTTAAAAAAAGAAAAATAATAAATCACTGATATATTCTATGTCAGAGTATTACTTGAAGGAAAGGCAATTAGATGTCGGAATGCTACCCTGAGGTCCTCCAAGCAATGAGCCCCCACACTTTCATTAGAATGTTGTCATTGTGACGTGAGCTCAGCAGATGCAGGGTCCCGCCGTATTCTGTTCTTCCCCACCTGTGATTGATTACTTTGGTCTGTGGCTGACCGGTTTATTAATCGATTCAGTGAAACTCAGGGGTCCCTTGTGGATGAAATAAAGTATAAGCCATTTTTACTTTTCCAGACATGGCTGTTTTGAGAAGGACGTAGAGGTGCCTTGGGACTCATTGTAAATCAGGTGTAAGGACAACAAATCCCCTCCTAAACTGCATGTTCTCAGGTGATGCTGCAGATTTATTACAGCATGTAGCCCACTGCTTAGACCTACAAGAAAGACTTTCAAAGTTACCGTGGCTGTGTTTGTCTATCCTATATTGCATGGCACTGCTACAGTGCATGCTGCTACTTGTCTTGCTAGCCACGTGGTTAGCGATGTCATTGACAGCTTTGCTTGTCTTTTTGACGTAGAGGGATCAGAGAGTTTTTCTTAGTTTAGTTATTTTCCTACGAGTGTGATAGCAGACCCTCTTTGTTTGAAGAAAAAAGACTACTTTTAGTGACTTGGTTTAACACTCACAATCTTCAAAGATGACCTAAATTGCGGTTGTATTGACCCACAGTTTAGGAACCCCTGATCACACAGGCTGCATTGCTGAAAGATGGTGGTGGTCTTTACACCAATGTCATATAAAGTGCAGCTACTTTAGAAAAACGGTTGGAATTTCTAGTTTGGGCCTAAGGACAATGCTTTGCAGTTGTTTTGCGGTGAAGGAATCGAATCGATTTTCCTTGGCTGTTTCAATCCCTTTCTTTCCCCACTATTGGCAAAGTAATTTTGGACATTTCAACACATCAACCATTTTCAGCTGTCCCTATGTCATTTAGCATATGGATCGAAATATAGTGACCTGGTCAGAGTTATCTTTGGAGCCATTTTGATGACATTGTAATTGAGGAAGATGAAAGTTGCTCCCAATCTGACACCACAAAACTAAACCTGTAAGGTTGTGTTGAAAGAGAGTGGTACATTTATGTCTGCTTTTAAGCCTAATCTCTGTTCCAGACACCTGTTCCATGACCAGTATAAACCTACTTTAAGAGGCGCCTTGTTTATTGTTGTTGTCTTGTGTGTCTAGGTGTCCCTAACCTCCACATCTAGAGCTGCCTTCATGCAGTGCCTTCGCTGGGGGGTGTGGTGCCCCTTTGATGAGTCCGGCGCATGGAAGGGAGACGATGTACATCTGGCCCTGCAGGGTGGCGCCGCACCTAACCCATGGGCCGCCATGGTCTACACAGAATCAGCCAAACCACAGAGCCCTGTCCAGGTAACACAGATATGAGGAGATACACATTCTCAAGCACGCACAAACAATGTACACACAGTGGCGTGCTCACGTTGACGACTCATTATACAGTATTTGTTTGTTGTCAAAGGCCAGATGGTTGTTTTGCCCTCAAGACACAGATCTTGAATGGATGTTTACCACAGACGTTTGGATGTCTTCTGAGGCCCTGATGAGGCAGACAATAACTTAACAAAATGTTCTCCATGCTCTACTGACTAAAGCTGCTAAATACTCCTTAAAATAGAGATGAGGGCAATTATTGTTTTTTTATTTTTTATTTTATTTTGCTCTGCAACCTTACATGTCTCTATCTCTCTTTTCCGTTGTTGTGATTAGGGAAGGGGAGAGAGAGATGTGGCCAGGTTCGGTCTGGTGTCGGGCTTGGAAAAGAAGATTCCCAGCCCATCTGTCTCTCCACACACCAAGCGAGAGAACACATTCAGACATAAGAAACCCCCCCCGTCACCTCTACCAGGTAAATCCCATCCTCCAGCCAGGTCCCTGTGTGTAGCGACAGCTTCAGTCCACAGGTCCAGTTCAGTATTGCATTGCTGTGCTCGCCATTCACGTCACGTGGAAGAAGTTATCATCAGCGGTTCATCTTTTCAGTTCAGATTCCACTTTGAAAGTACTTTCAATATCTGCTCTGTTGTTTGTTTTAAACAGTGGGAAGTGTGGCTCCGAGTGTTGTTATCGGACCGGGTAGTTCTTTTTCAGGTGCGCACGCAGCTGCTGTAACACCCAAGAGAAGGCTCCAAAGTTCCCACTGTCATCCATCACAACCACACTGGGCCTTGTGTATAATATCCCCCCCCCCTCCCCCCTTTCTGCAGTGTTATCTCAATAGTAACACCTGCTCTCTGCATGATTAGAATGTTCCATGATTGGGGTTTGGGGGGGATGAAGGGATGAACGTAGACAACCTATCTGGAGAAGACTTTGACCGCCTGGTATGGCCCCTTGATCTTGAACGAGCCTAACATTGGGATATCTTGCAGGCTTTTCATGCTCGCTCCCTTACACACACACACACACACACACACAAAAAACACAATATTTATTTTTCTCTTTCGTCTTGAAAGCAAGAGAGCCTTTGCTATCCTTCAAAAAAGCATAAATGTTTCATTGGCTGTGTATAGCTCATAAATTCAAAGGTGTAGGATATTAAAGTGCTTTATTACAGTGTGCATCATTATGTTTGATATCACTTCTTAAGGCAGGCGGACACTATATTTGATATACTGTGCCTCCTATAATATAATATACTTTTTTCTATATCAGGTTGAAACCTCAGTGGGCTTTCTGGTTAAATAAATAATTTTGATGTATCTGCCACACATACACTCAACTTTAACCAGTGACAAATATTATGTGTCATTATATGTATCTGGTGTTGAATCAAAAACTGATGGGCTTCCTCTTCTTATGATTAAACACAAGTAAACACTGCAGAGACACTCCATCCTGTTTTAACATCTCTGTGAGTACACTGTAGTCACATATTTGATGCTCTCCAATGTTGCTGGCAACTTATCTTTCCCAAGAAGGGTGGACTTGATTGGAGTTCCATCGGGATGGGTCTTCACAAAGTCTGTGTAATGGGAATTTAATCAGTGTTGAAGTGTCCACCAAATCCTTTTCTGAGCAAGTAGCCTAAGTGATTTTAGCGGCTAACTGGCTGCTTTTGAATGATATCATGAATCTCTGTCATTTGTTTGCTTTAAAGTGAGTGTGTGCGTGCGTGCATCTCAATAGAAAATAGACTAGATGCGCTCATTTACAGGCAGAGATGCAGTTCATGTCTTTTGAAGCCTGTGGCTGTATTCCTTGTCTCAGACAACCAGAGATCAAAAGCAGAAAAAAGCACATTATATTCCCAACCCTGGAGCCAGTTATTTGTAAATAGGAAAGGACAACACTAACAGACTCGTACATTTTTAGTACGGCTCCTTAGTTCATTTATGATAGATATTAAAAGTATTCCATATGTTCACAACATATTATTATGAATATATTTTCATAAATCAATCCTTCAGCCAGAGATATCTTGCTGTTTACTCGGCCCTTCCAATGGATAATGATAAACTAAGATGGAAAAGTCAGAAGGAATCTTGCTGTGTCCGCATCTAGGCTCATTAATAATCTTAATGGTACATTGCCTTCAAACATTTGCATATTTTTCCAAATCCAAATGTTATGTACCACGCACTCAATCCTTTTACTACTTCCCCATGCTGTCAGAAACTAATCTAGTCAATCTAGATAAACAGTCATTGCTTGTCTGTGCAGCTTGTAGTGCTGGAGCATTAAAGGAGCGCCATTGTAAAATGCCTGGCAAACAGGGTGCCACAGCCTGAGCAATGCCATAGGGCTTGTCTCTCCAGCACTATGTCCTGTCCATGCTCATTGTAGTCTGAGCAGATGGATTCTACATTAGGCCACCCTAGGCTACTGCAGCCTGTCATGAGAGAAAGAAAAGATGAAAGAAAGAGTTACTGAGTTCGATAGGATGAGTGCAAGAGACATGTATGATAGAGAGGAACTTTTCATTTTACCATCGCTATGACTACCAATGCAGTTGCTAATGTTGCATCAGACTTGAAGGGCACTGGCTGGGTCTCCATCTGACACATCAGAGCTGGCTCTAGATTCATCTGGTTGCACCATGTAGCATTGGAGCATAGATAGACCATACATAAACACATTGCATTTGGAACATTCTTTCCTTCAGAGGAAAGAGAGTTTCTATTACCAGGCACCTGTGATGTTCTATTATATGCCTAACCAGGCTGGGAAATTAACCTTGCAATGCACACTCCTGCAGCAGAGTGTTTCTCTGTTGTTAACTTTGGATTGTTGATATAATGAAGAAGAATTGTTTGTACTGTTGTAGTTAATGGGGGACATGTGCTGAATAGAAATTGTGATTGCAGATAGAGGGGATTGGATATGTGAGACCTGTCTTGTCTGTCTTCAGGTCCCAGACTCGCTCTTCAAGCCTCTCCCCCGTCACCACCTCAAGGCCCAGGGGTAAGACCTTGCTTCATTCAACATGAGCTTTTCATCGTTTTCCTTGTACCAAACAACCACAACATCGCCCATACAGAGAAATACCACCATGGAAGCAGCAATACCCTCTTAGATATAAAAAAAAATACGATGCCATCACAGCATTGGACCAAAAGACGACCTGTTTTTAACTTAGACACCAGCTCATGTGATTGACATAGTGTATGTATTCATTTCCTGCCTAAATACACACCACTGCAAACAGAATGACTCTTCGTGACCTGGTAAACAAATCCATGTTAAATGAATGCCAACAAGAGTTCAAAAAGACAAACTGCAGTCTCTATCCCAGTCTTAATTGTTCATCTCCTGAAAAAAACATGGTTGGAGGGCAGAACTGTGTCATCTCCGTTGCAGTGAGCAGATATGTGTGAAGTTAAGCGTGCATGTTTGCCTACACTGTTTATAGGGATCAGGTCTATCAAAATATCCTGGAGCATTACCATTATAGAGAATCTCCATTGTTGTGCGTGTGTGTATGTGTGTCTGGGGCTGGGCTGGGCTGGGCTCGGGCAGGCTGAGCTGTGGGGCGTGAGTGATGTCTCTCAGCCTGAGTGGGGCTGTCAGTAAAGGACCGGGCATTCTGATTGATGCAGCACTCTCCCAGGCTAAGGCCAGACACACACACACACACACACACATACACACACACACACACACACACACATACACACACACACATACATACCCCAAGTGGAGGAAAGGGATCACCTCAGTCTCATGTTAGATCTATGAGCCATAATGAGCCATGGTCTGCCATGCTGCCTCATGTGATGAAGCTGGTTGGCCTGGGGTAATGCTGGGAGCCTTGTAGCTGCAGCACCACAGTTGTTTGTCACATGGTGTATTGAACGCAGTCAGGTGCTTTTATCCAAAGTTGGATATGTTATTTCAAAGTTGGATAAAAACGTGTCACCTTTACTTTTCACCCACACAATCCCAAATGCACCCTAACACTCCAACTTTGTTCAGCAATCTCTTCTATTCTTTAGTGTGCTTTCTGGTCAATCTTTAGCTTTTTAAAACCAAAGAACAATTGAGACGCTTTTGAAGAAGAGATGCATAAAAGAGATTGATGCCTTTACAAATGTTGTTTGAAGTTGTAAATTAATACATATTTCAGTAAAATGCAGACAAGACTACAAATTAATTTATGATAATTATTATTACTCATGCTGTAAAAATAAAGCGCTTGGATTGCTTTGATCAAGGACACAAATTTACTTCAGGAAATGCACCTTTTATAGTTATCTCTATTACTTTCAAGTGATCTTTAATCAATGCACTATGACCAATCTGTGAACAAACTGTATTCTATCTTCTGTTTGCAAGCAATGTTGAATCTGACAACTTTGTTTCCCTGCATAATTTATCGATCCCTGACATTTTTGGTTCACATAGAGCGGAATGCTAAGATTCTTGTTATTTATAGCTAACATTTGGAGTGTTTGTTTTGTTTGCATGTTGAACATTGGGTCGTGTTTGTGTTGTATTGACTCTGTCTATTTCTGTATTTTGTTTCTGGCGAGGCGGGGAGGGTGGAGGGGCAGGGTGGATGGGGGGTTGTCGTCTGTTGCCTGCAATGCTCCTCCAACAGCACTCCCCCACCTCTCTTCTTCTCCTTCTCTCTCATTTTACGCATTCAATTATCACTCTATCATTACTATTCCTCACACTATACCCTCTTTTTCTCTGGTTTCTCTCTCTCTCCTAAACTCCTTAGTCTTTCTCCATCTTCCCCTCTGTCTCTCACCTTCTGTTTCTCTCACTTATTTTGAGACATATGATGAAGAAGACTCCACAGCAACTTCACACACACTCCCGTGGACACGCACACACACACATGGACACACACACACACACACACATGGACACACACACACACACACACATGGACACACACACACACACACACACAGTCTCACAGAGCGTCACCAAGACCTGCCACTGAGAGTGTGAAACACACAAGACACAAGGCCTCTCTCTCTAATAACAACACACACACACACACCAGGACAGCAGGCAGAGCAAGGCAATTAGTAACTGGCATTGTGGCTTCCTCGCTAGACTGGCTGCCAACTCTCTCGACTCAGCCTGTTTGCCCTGCCACATAATGGTTGAGACAACGCCAGTCATCTGCTCAGCACCATCATGCTCATTTGACTGTTGTACCAGACATCAAAGGAGAATGCCTTCCCTTCTATTCCAATCAATCAACCAACGGTATTGTTCTTAAAGAGCAAGGACTGTCACAAGACATTTACAATGCACAGAACATGTGGAATTGTGTGATCCTTATGAGTAGTGCGTCTATCACTCCCTAGTTTAAGAAAGGTCGAGTAGACTTGTCAGAGGCACATGCACTTCATGCAGCATCTTCATACAGTCAACTAGCTTTGGACAGCCCTGTCCTTCCCTGTCTTAAATCAAACATAGATATCTGGTCCCTGTGATGAGAACCCATACCTTTTGATATTAAATATCACATCACATTTACATTACATTTATGCATTTAGCAGACGCTTTTATCCAAAGCTACTTCCAAGAGAGAGCTTTACAAAAGAGCATAGGTCACTGATCATAACAACGAGGTAGTCCCAAACATTGCAAGCAGCCAAAACATGAAGCATACATTGTGAAAAACTAAACAATTGCCAAGGTAAGACCCATAAGAGCATGCAGTTATACAAGTTACTAATTAAAACATATCACATAATATATCAAAATGAATGAACAACATTTTTGTCACATATAGTGCATCTTAGGTAATATGGAGTCATCTTAGGTAATATGGAGTCTATTTGCATCTGTATAGGGCTTTTCAAATGCACCATAAGAAAATAAGGACATCATTGGACACAAAGCCATTGTTTTGTAGTGGAATGTACAGTATATGCCTCCTGTTGTTGATAATGGTTATTAATCCGCATTGTTTCTCTGCAGCTCTCATTGTCTCAGCTGGCAGCTACTTCACGCTACCCAACCATGAGCCACTCCAGCGCCGCGTCACCATGGCAACAACCGCTTTCCTCTGTGCTCTATCCTTCCCCGTTGGCAACGGCCCACCAGCTGTCACATGTCGTAAGATTCCACCCCCGTACCCTCTCCCACACATTATACACACACACAGGCATGCACACACATGCACACGCACACACAGACTCACATACAAGGAAACATGCAGATGCAAAAACACTTGCATGCTTGCCGTGTGACACAGGCATATCTGCACATCCACCCAACTCCAAGGACATGTAAACCAGAAATGAAAGGCTCTTTCGCCTTTCTAATATAGAGTATGTTCAGAAAAATACAGACAGAGAATACACAGACACGCGCACACACACACACACACACACACACAAAAGATTAATAATTGTAGACCAAACTCCACTCTGCATTGAAGGTGTTTCCATCTTCTAAATCACAAGAAATATATTCTTTGACTTCTTTTCAAATCAATGTGTAAAGGCTGGGCCAATTTTCTCAAGGTATCCAATTCTTTAAAACCTCTGGTTTACCCTCTGGAAAAATATTTAATCAGTCAATTAAGGGATGTTTCTATAAAGCATTACATGAAAACACTACAAATGCACATACACACTCTTAAGCCGGTTTTGCATTCAATATATACCTGTGCTAGATACTGTACTGTCTAACGATGTCCTTGGAATGTACAGAATTAAATAATCTATGAGAAAATACAAGCAAAGCAGAGAACAACATAAAAAGGCAGAAAACATTTTGTAACGTGTTATATTTCAATTATTGCAAACCCTTCAAGGCGGTTGTGCAGCTAAGGGAAGCTGGAACCCATAACTTCACAATAACGTGTGGTGTTGAATAAGATGTTGAATAATTTCCTGAAACCACACGAGGGTAACCTCTTCCTCACAGCTTGTGGGTGTTTGTTGCTGAGAGCCAGCAGGAGTAGTCATGCTGCCTTGTCTTTGCTAATTTCACCTCACGCACCCACAAGGATGAGGGCCTCTGAAAGCCACCATGTGAATTCTATGTATAAGCCCTAGATGGTAAACTGTGAAAAGTGTACATTGTTCTCTACTATTGTTTCATTGCCAATATAGGCTTTTTCTTGCCATGCAGAATGTGTCGAAAGCTGTAATACATGTATTTTTGATTTAGATACCAATGAGATCATTCTTGAGTACAGAAGATAAACATACTGTACTGGGGGTGTAAAGCTATGATAAACAGCTCCCACTTAGTGATACCAAGTCAACAGGTCAAGGACATGGGAGTAATCTTCCTCTGTCCAATAAGTGGTAAAACACCTTTTATCGAAGATTCACTCACTGTACTGAAACTCTCTAGGAAAGAATATTAATATTTGACCTATAATATCGCTGTTAACAGTATGGACAGGTATAAAAAAAAAAATCTTCCCAGAACAACTGTCCTAGATGCATAACGCTCCACAAACACTCAATGTTTGCCATGTCATTCTTCCCACGGCAACACTATTCCTGGGACATTGGGGGTCATTTAAAGTGTAGCCATTTGCCTTTGGCAAAGAAACACTGAAGTGCCGCCCAGTGCACAGTACCTTTCCCCCTCAGGTTATTGCATAGGTCTTCATCATGAAGGAAATAGCATATGTTCTGTGTAGCGTGGTGACTTTGCGGTAGGTCGTTATAGACACGTTTGATGGAGGGTCTCATAATGCGCGGCCATGCGTCTTTGCCAATAGGTTCCCGCCACTGAACCATGTCATTCATCAAGACCAGCAGACAGGCGACTTGGTAATGACACTGTTACCTTGGTGTGGTTAATTATCAGAGTTAACATGTCCCCAGCATTGCATAAATCAGTTGTTCAGAGAGAAGTATTGCACTGAGATGTTTACATTGTATTCACTTAGACTCTTTTGTCCAGAGTGACACACAGAAACTACGGCATAATATCAAGTGCGTAGTTCTAACAGTATTTTGGCGGTTAGAGTTGGGGAACAGTCTGTGTTTACTAGCCACATCGCACTAACCACATCTCAGCTACCAAGCAGAGTGAACAAAAAAGAATATAACATAGCAAAAACAAAACATTTTCAATACCCCTCCAAACATTATGCTGTAGCCGAAATGCAGCTTTTATAACAAGGAGAGGGGTTAGTGGACTGTTTCTCAGTGCACAATATCTGGACGAGTCTGATAAGCCTTTCTCTATCTGTGCCCTTTTATCTTCATATCTGCCTGTGTGTCTTTGTGGCAGGCCGTTCCCGCCATCACCAACATCGGCCACCTGGAGGCCGACCTGACACGGTGCTCGTCCCCCGAGGGCCATGAGGATTGGGACCCGCTCCAGGAGCTTCCTTTCACCCCTGTCCATGCCCCCATCGTTGCCATGGGAACACACGTACCCAGGTGAGAGGGGTCCTGGTCACGGCCACTGGTTTCACACATCGTCTCAGCACCACTTTAGGTGTTTCCCGGAATGCCTGGAGGCTATTGGCCGGAACTAGATATGACAAGGTGTCTGGGCATGTGCCAGTGTGTTGTATAAACCACAGGAGAGATAACAGACACTGTTATATTGATCTTTTTCCATGTTTTATTTGGGTTTAAGGTTAGATCTGATATCAATCTTGGATCACAGCAACTGTGAGTGTTTTTCCATGATTAAGGTGCACAGCCAGGTGTTTTGCAGCTACAGTAGGATAATTGCTCCCATTGATCGCTCCTTGCCATTAGATTTGGCCAGTATTTGTAAGCAAAGCCGTGATAACTCATGTTTGGTAAAAGGCCACGTGAGTGGTTGCCAACCAACACAGTGTCTGCGAACATGCTTTTAACACACTCCTGTTTTATCTGGTCGTGTTATCCCAGTGCAAAGGGTTATGGGTCCTCCATTACACCAAAAACCTATATTGTCTACTACTGTAGCTGCAGAGAGATCGATTGGGCACCTAATTGGTGCTATGTGCAGTGGCTGTTATATGGATGTGGGAGTGGAAGAGGAAAATGGGAGCCAATTTAATGGAATGTGACACGTTTGTTCAAAACTTAGGCCTAATATTGAGCAATTGTATTTTTTACAGACTGGCTTGGTGTTTTGTCTTTTATTGTTCTTTCAATCGGCTATGAGCAACAGCTGCCGCTGAGAATATATATTTAAATTTCCCATATCAAAACACACTTGCACTGTGTGTCTCGCAGTATTATATAATATGTAATAGAATATTATATCAAGTCATAATAATGTTATTCTGTTGCAAAGGGGGTACCAAATGATTCTCTGTGATATGGCATTCAGTTAGTGGCACACTCACAAACAAGCCGTGGCCTTATTAACACTGTCTGAGGAAAAGAAAAAGATGGTGTTGAGGCTTTTAACAGTCTCAAAGTCTGAGTCACAAATGTGTTGCTGAACTGGACAGTTTGAAAACACATATCTTTTTTTGTTATGTCTTCTTCAAAATGACCTACTTATTAAAGCAGAAGAACAGTGAACTCTTAGAACTTTAATTTAATTCAAATCATGCAGAGTATCTGAATGAACTCCTTTGAAAATAAAAATGGGGGCTTGAATATTAATCCAATCGGAATGAATTAAGATAATACTTTTGGAGGGGGAGACAGAAGTGTGAAATTGATATAGCCAAGTAAAATTCACTCATTTGATAATGTCTTTGGTGTTCTTTTCTGAAAAATCCAAACTGCAATTACTTTGGTGAAAGCTCAATATTCACATTACATTTCACATAATTATACTCTATAATTTGGCATGTTGATCCGCATTTGACATTGAGTATGATATTATTTTCGTCAACTTTCGCCCGTGAGACATAAATATACTTTGTTTCTTATTATTATCATTTTGGTATTGAAAGTATAAGTAATGGCTGTTGCCATGGTTTGGGGAAACAGGTGGCCACTATGATGAGGAATAAACCCAGATTATTATTGAGGTTCCAAAGGCCTGTTATGGCACCTGTTCCTGCCCAACTCTTATTTCGCTCCTGCTTACTGAGTGATGTGAACATAATTGCACCATATTTCGAGAGCAAACTGAAGTATCTAAAGTACATTCCAACTTGACTTGATGGACAGAAGGAAACACATTTAATTCAAGAAAATAAATTGAAAAGCAATCTGCTATGAAGATTACGGACAGTCCTAATGTGGTTGGATAGAATACTAATCTTGCTTCAATAATGAAGGTTAAGTTGTTATGGATATTGTTCCTGCTTGGTTGGAAATACAAATGGACTTTTATGAGTACAGTAATTGATTTTAGTAGGTGCGCTCTCTGTTTTAAATACAGGCAGAATCGTGGATACATACAATGGGTAGAGTTTGGGGATAACCAAAATATTTGTGTCATTTTTTGCCTTTTCAAAATGAAATTACACACAGCTGCTTTACTTTTCTATGCAAGTGTACTATTATTGTTTTCTTTTCTTTAAGCTCCTCTTCAAGAAGTTCACGGAGCTCCATGGCCCACATCTTCTCTGCAGGCTTCCCAGATATTGTGGACCGGAGCGGGCAGGTGGCTGAAGTCCTGGACCCGACAGAACCAGTCAACTTTGACCCCCAGCGAGAGGAAGCAGACTCCCTGCAGGGCAATCTGCTGGTGCTCCAGTTTCTGGCATTTTCCAGGTGAACCCGCCGTGTCTGGACGAGTTATGCACGAAGGCACTGTACACAACTGTTATGCAGGGTCTTTCTGTTGAAATTGATCGGAACCAGCAGATTTTTATAGCAAACTTTTTTTCTTTTTTTTACAATATATTTTTTGTTTTATTGGACTGTGACAGTTGGAGACAGACAGGGAATGTATGTGAGTGAGAGAGGGGAAGACATGCAGAAATTGCCGGAGACTGAATCGTATCCGGGCCACTGCATGTAGGCGGTACAGTACTTTGCACTTTAAACTTCCAGATGTTTCTAGAGGGGAATATAAATGTATTCTCTGTGAAGGTGAAGCCACAGACTGACTTCTTCTGTAAGAGTAGATGGTATCCTTTTTACATTTCCTGAAAACCTGACAGCCATGGACACAATGGGGCCTTGTGTTTTTGACATGCGACCTAGATGACAGTGATACCCTTGCAGTGGACCTAAAGACCTGCCTATCATCCTTAACTTGCATGTCTGCTCGTCCATATGGCTGACAGACACACCACATGCATACACATGCACACACACACGTACACACACAGACACACAATCATATTTTTCCTGTCACAGACATCACACAAGTCCTAGAGCTATACCCCTCTGTCAAACACCAAAACTCCAGGGCTACAAGCCGACAGATAGAGACACAGCCTCTTTGTTCCCTTTTATCTTGTCATCGGGCCTGCCGGCCGCCAGATAAAGGCAACAGGCATTTGTCATATTCATCATAGACAGCGACACTGGCAACAAAGTTCCGCTGTGCTGAGCTGATGGTACATGTCGTAGCTCGGCTTGGCAAGCACATAGTTAGAAACCCTGATGATAGTTTTCATGCTGCTTTAATGGTAAATGGACTGGACACTTTACAGATAGTTAATAGATAGAAAATTAGAGTGGATAGAATGCCTTGTCCACTTCTACTGAAACTGTAGCAGAGGGGTTTGATAGCCTGCTGTGTCAAGTAGCCTATCTTCTATTCCTTATCTGTGGACCATTGTCTGACTTTTCATTACTGGAGCTGAAACAACTTCAATTGCTCCCCCGCCCAATACACTTTCTTAACAGCAAATTGAAGACTCAAGGAATACCGGGACCTCAGTCTTGAGAACATAGGAGATGGAATTTTTACAGACAAAATGACATCATAAACATGACAAACGGTACGGCGGGCAGAGGCGCTGACACCTGCAGTGAGCAGGCGCTCAAAACGGCGGTGCAATTTCCACGTCTCTCTTGGGAGCTGTGATTATCAATCTCGTCTGTTTACTGAATGAATATTAATGACCATCCTGTGTAGACGCACGGCCGCTCGGATCTTTACCAAGGGAATATCAGCCCATGCGATTGACTTGGAGGTCAGACGTTGCTCTTAAATTCAACTCAAACTACTGGTTCTGAAACCCTGTTCGGGCATGGTGGGGCTCACAATGGCCCTCTAGTTTTTAAATGGTTTTCTCCCCCTCCTTATCTAATGCTTGGTGATTGATTGCTAATCTTCTCGTCATTGGGAAATAGAGAAGCAATCGTTTTTGTCCTAATCTTACTTCTGGTTAATTTATTCTGTGCGGATTTGAAAATGGATGGCTGAGAGTTTTGGGCCACCCACAGTTTGGAGTGCGCGTGTGTTCTGTGTGACTGTGTGTGTGAGTTAGAACAAGAGAGAAAAAGCGAGGGAGAGAAAGAGAGGGTCTAATGTTCTCAGTGGGTGGTTTTTGAATCAAATGGTAGAGAGAAATATTTGAGGTGACAGATCACAATTGCAAATTAATTGCAAATACCAAAATTAAACCCTAAAATAGACCTGGCTAGTTTTTATCTTGTAAGTATGTTTCTTGGAAAATACGACTATTGTTGACCTTTGAAATGAAACTATGTATATAATTCCCGGATTAGTGTATTTGGTTATACACCATTCAAGGTTTTTCAAGTTGTGGTTGTATTAACTAGAAGCCTTCTTCTCAAGGTTTTAGGAAGTTTATATGAAGGTAAAAAAAAAAAAAAAAAAAGGTTTTGATTTAGTCTATCTAATCACACTTCATTGGTGTTGTTAGTTAAAAGTACTCTAAAGCAGCCAATTGATATGGATGGGGTGTGCAATGACTGTTAGATTTGAGTTTCCAGGAACTGCTGAATTCAAATGATTAACTGAGGTGATTAACCCCCTTATTTAATGACATTTTGCAAATACCTTTATTGAATCATAAATGTGCGCCTCACATTTCAAATGGATTTTTCAATCAAAAAGATCACACTTAGCAGCATTAATGCCACTCCATCCGGACCATGCTATAAAACTGAATGACTTGCCCATGCCTGTGTATACATTATACATACACCATGACACCAGCATAACCTTTGCGTGTTGGAACCGCACAACACATCAATGCTTTTGAGTAGCCTTAATGAAAAGAGCCTTTATTTAATAGCAGTGTGTTTGTTTTTCCTAATCAGGATGAAGGAGTCTGGCGTGAGCCCAGACTGGCCGTCCTCCATCTACATTACCTTCCAGATCTACCGGTTCCCACCCACCACCACCCACCGGCTCAGCCTCCAGACCCCGGACCAGGCCCAGCACAATCCCAGAGACACACTCCCCTGTGTCCTGGCTGCAGTCAACCAGGATGGAACTGTCAATACTGGTAGGACAGAACAGAGAGGGACCCACCAGTGACTCATGGTGACTCAAGACTAGGACAGGTTTTAGCTGGTTGGTATCAAAGACAAGCCCTGGGGTCTTAGGAAGGCATGCTGATCATCCACCTTCTCTGACTAGATGACCTACTGGAAGTGTATGGAACTGTTTCTGTTTAGGTTGCATGTTGTTTACTCCCAGCGAGATAGGGCAAACATCTATCTATTGGATCTATATTTGTGTGAGGCTAAAACACTTCTCATTCAATCACGTTCCTCGCAGCTGATTGATGTCAAGTCTATTTGTGTAGGTCCTAATGAAATGGAAGAGATATTACAGCTACTGACGGAGCGTGATATTGAATGACCCCCATTCCCACACCCACCCTCTCCCCATTCCCAAGATTACACTCCTTTCCCTCCCCCTCTATCGTTCTCTCTGACTCTCTTCCCTTCCTCTCTTTCTCTATCATGCGGAGGAAGCCCACATTTTGCAGATGTGAGAGCAGCACAGCATGCTCATCAGCTTGCTTGTGTCTTACATATATTCCAACTCACTTACCTGCACCTTACCAGACCAGGGTCACCCTACCCCCCACTCTCCTATGCTCAACATCTTTTCACCTTGGATAAGCATTCCTAGGGCCAGCCAGATACCTGCTCCACAGATGTTTGTATGTGCTATACTTATGTGGACGATTATCTATTTTCAATGAGTGCTGTTTGAACCTGGGTTCACCCTCCCGCTGTAGACATACCAGTCTGCCCTCTGTTCTGAGCGAGGAGGCTGCTCTGTGCTGTGTGCACTAGTCTGCTATCCAGGCCTTTAGGTGGAAGCTCCTGTCTATCTGCTGTGAGATCCTCCCCTCACCCCGCTGTGTACATACCAGTCTCTGCACTCAGCTGTACGAAGAGTCAGCTGTGCTCCGTCTGCAGCCGGAGCTCCTGAAGCCGCCCCTCGCCCGCAGCCCAGGCCTGTCAGCTCCCCGCTTGTCAGCGCCGTGCCGGCACACAGGCTCTAGGCATGCTGGGAGAATTAATGGGCCGAGCAGAGAGAGCTAGTGGGGGGTGTGGAAGGATGGAAGGGGGTAGCGGCGGGTTAGAGGCTCCAGATATCAAGCCTGCACTCTCCCTTCCTCTCTGTCTCCCTCCCTCTCTGTCTCCCTCTCTGTCTGTCTCCCTCTCTGTCTCCCTCCTTCTCTGTCTCCCTCCCTCTCGGTCTCCCTTTCTCTGTCTCCCTCTCCCTCCCTCTCTGTCTCCCTCTCTGTCTCCCTCCTTCTCTGTCTCCCTCCCTCTCAGTCTCCCTCTCTCTGTCTCCTTCTCCCTCCCTCTCTGTCTCCCTTTCTCTCTCTTGGTGTTTTTTTTTCTTCTTTTCGCGCTTTCGTTCCGTCATTTTTCCTCTCTCTCTACCTTACTGTCTCTTCTCTCGCTCCCTGCCCCCATCCCTGCTGTAAATATGAAGCGTTGTGTGTGTGTGTGTGTGTGACATCCAAAAGGGGAAGGCCTGACACAGGCCACAGGGGGCTGTCTGGGTGCGTGCGTCACTGGGGATAATATGTGGCAGCTTCCGTTCTGTTTTTCTTTACTTTCTTTTTCTTTATATATATATAAACTCTCCATCCTTCAGGTTTGTCACCTGCCCTCATTATTTCACTGCTGCCTTGGCGCCCTGGCCCTCCTATTATTTAGTTGTAGGTTTAGGAGTGTGTATGATATGGATAAACCCTGGAGACACTTCCTGGATTAGTCAGTTCCATCGAGGATACATTTCTGTGTCCATCATCAGATAAACAGTGGTGCTATTTATGATTCAAAGCTACGTGGTAGGCTCAGTGGTTGTGTTTTGTCCATCCTCCAGATCCTCCGGGGCTGCAGCTCCAGTTCCCAGTGGACCAGGCCCTCCTGCAGCCTGGGGAGCGCAGCTGGTTCCTGCGCTACCTGGCCCTGGACACGCTCCAGCTGGACGTGTGGGACGCAGACTCGCTGCTCCTCATCGGCTCCGCAGGCATCGGGCTCAAGGTACTGGGCTGCCGACGTTAGGGTCCGGAGGGAGGGTTAAAATGACTGGCTGTGTTTACCTGCTCTTTGTCTCACAACCCTGTCAGACAAGTTATGAAACCTGGATGAAGCTACAAAGAGTATACTCACTCCATATTCTAAGTGCCCATTTTAATCTATATCTGGGGATTTGTTAGTTTTTGGCATTAGCCGTTTAGCGCCCTTTGTAGTATAACCATTTCCTTAAAAATGCCTTCTGAAGCATCAACAGCGGGCTTGCTGTAAAAACCCTCCGAGAAAGCCTGTTAAGTTGTAAATTGTTTATATCAGTACCAGCTGTTCTTTTGTTTATCTGGGTCCCCAGAAGCTGTTCATTAAGCAACAGCCACCCTGGCCTTCCCCTTCCGCTCTCCCTCAGTGACAGTTGCTTCTTGTTTCCTTGTCCCTTGGCCTTGTTCTGCGCCTGCAAACGCACCCCGGCGTCTCGGCTGTTTAGCATATGTTGCGTCAGGGCCGTGCGGCGGTCCAGGCCACCTACGAGCTGGAGGTCATCAACACGGAGTACGTCAGCGAGGAGGCCGTGGTGACGGGGGGGGACCTGACGGGGCGGAAGGGCGTGACCCCCATTAACGTCCTGACCGTGGTGAAGGGGAAGTTACACATGCGCATGGGCAACGTGGGTGAGTACAGCGTCTCACAAGGTTGCTACTTGGTGATGAACACTTCAGATGTTATAGAGAGATATATCAGAACTGTTCACTGGAGCCGAGGGCTGTAAACAATGGTGCTTGCCAAAATTAAATGGACAGAAACTGTTATCAATCAATCAAATGAACAGCACCCGCGAGAATAACGAGCGGCCTGCTAAAAGGATGCACCTGCAGCAGTGTTTTTCCACTGATCCCCACAGTGTAACTGCGTGTCCAGATATAGAGGTGGTTCACCAGACTACAGTAGTTCAGCTTGAACCCACACGTGGGTATCACCAGATAGAAACATAATATCTCCTTGTCTCTGTCTGTTATCCAATTTGGCTTTCTGCATCCCTCAGTGTTGATAGTGTTCTCCATCTCACTATTTATTGTTGGAAGATTATTCTCCCTCATATACATCACATATCATCATTGGGCCTCAAAGCCCAATTGAATCCCTATTGTTCGATGCAAAGCTTCTGCCTATCTCTTATCACCTAAAGTAGCGTTAGAGCACAGTGAGAAATTGGGAGCATCTGGCATGTAAATTCCAATCAAGACTTAGATATCCATCAGGCCCTGGCTGTGTCTTCCAGAGGACGACAGTTGGAATCAATTACACGGGGAAGAGAGTGCTGTGAGTTAACTGAACACTAGCAACCTTCTCTGTCCAGCTCTTCCTTCTTCTTCCCTCACTTCCTGTTCTCTCACTTCCTCTTCCTCGCTTTCTCAGTCGCTTCTCTCCCTCTTTTTCCCCTAGAGTACATGTCTCCTTCACACACACACACACATCTTTACATTCTCTCCTTAACCTTCTCTATCTCCTCTCTCCGTCTCCCTCTCATCAAGGCCTAATGAATCGCTGGTTCTATTTGTTCCTTGCTTAGGGATGTGATTAGTCTGTTTGACAAAGGGCTGCTGGAATTTACCCCCACTAAGACAGATGGAGGTGGATATTCTATTAGGGATGGTGGGCCTGTCTCTCCAGCCTCACATGCCACACAAGGGGTGCAGGAGCGATGATGTAAAGCCACATGGTTCAATTACTTGAGGAGTGTTACATTTACATTTTGGCTGTTTTGTCAGATATCTAAATGGCATTTCATCTGATGATTATTTCTAACTTCTGGATGGTTCTGCTGAATGGGATCCAGTCCAATGGCTACAACCAAGCCTGTAGCGAGGCTTTCTCTTTTCAAATGTTGAGTGTCGCAGTCGTGCGTGCAATTAATCATGTATTTTCATGGCTCCATTGGGAATTAGCCTTGATTGGAAAAAGAATGAGTGGCAGATATTTTCAAATGAAAAAATGAAATATCAAATGACACCTTTTAATTATAACCAGGGATTGACATGTAATAATGAAATAGCAAATATATATGCAGTCAAGTCTGCTCAATCATTACAAAACACCTATTATTCATTATCTGAGAGGCAACTTAAATTGAAAATCATTGTGGAACCAGTACATACATGGCACACACTACCTCCTCCTCTCACTGACTCACTTGGTTTTTCGCTCACTCACTTATTTACTCACTAACACCCTCTTTTACACAGACACACACATACACTAACACACACACAGAATTGTCCAAATTGGAGAGAAGACAGATTAGGGCCATCTCTTCAAAACTTCTCATCTGCACGAGCCCGATAAGCCCTGGAGACACTGTGCAAGATGAGAGAGCGGATTCCAGTCTAAAACCAACTGGCTGGAGCAAATATGGATAACTTTTTCTCCTCAAATATTTCTGTCAGGTGAATTAAGTGTTTCATGTGCTTGGCTGGAAGGGTATAGCCCCATATGTCTCACAATAAAGTTATATGCTATCACTTTTAAGGCTGAAGGCCCCACTCATCACCCCTTTCTTCCCAGGTGAGAATGAACGGGTGTATTTTGAAAGGTTGCTTGCCTGGAATGCAGTCTCTAATAGTCGAATAAGGTCTGTTTTGAAACCCCCTGTTACTGTTTCTATTTGTTTTGCCAGAGCGGTTTGTCGTGGGCTTAACCTCAAACAGAGCCTGTGGAGTGAAGAGAAAGGCATTGTGATGCAGCTAACAGCTAAGCTACTCAATAAATCTGATGGAGTTCAACCCCTCGGCTCTCTCTTTACAATTAGTCTTCCCACCATGGACAGCTTAGGGTGGCTGCTTCTACTGTTGTTGACAGGACTCCTCCTGGCCCTGCATGCTGAGTATGGACATACATCATATCACAGGGAGAACCTCTGTGCGTTCTTTCTCACTCTCGCTCGCTCTCTCTTTCTCTCTCTCTCTCTCTCTCTCTCTCTCTCTCTCTCTCTCTCGCTTTCCCTCGCTCTCCTTCTCGACAGCTAATTCTTTGATCAGACACTGTGTGCATCAGTGTCAAGTTGAATTATAAAGTTGTGATCCTTTGATGATCCTGATGGTAATCATTGCCATAGCGTGATTCATTTGCATGATTAATGAAGAGAAACCAGAACTGTCATAGTTTGCTCTGCAGTTTTCTACAAGGGTTGTTACTTGTCACCATGTTTCCATAGTACCCAAGAGACACATCAATCACAAGAGAACTTTTCTGCCAAAATAAAGCTTCTATTTAATACAATTCCTAATGATGCAATTTTGAAGGGGATCTGATTACTTTGTGATGGCATTGTTATCGATTTCCTATGTTTATGTTCTCTGTGGAAATATTGTCTCCAGTGGTAATATTCAGGACAGATGTGACATTTATATTGGGTGGAGTTCAGTCATTGGGGATAGGTGATGGATGGTTAAGGAAATGCGAAGGGAAATCTTCACCATTAATCTGCGTGCTGTTGTGCTGTCTGTGGCTGTTTGCATGGCAACCCCATGTCCCATTAGTCACGGGGCTGTGTGTATTATGGGTTGTTGATGACAGAGTTTGGCTCTAAGAGGACATGGAGAGGACTTTAAAAACCCTGCTACAACTCTCACAAGCCCAGTGAGATTTCACACCAGGCGTTAACAACCCTTAATTGCGATGCTTACACTTTATGAAGTATACTACAGCCTCAGTCTAGCTCTGTAATTAAAACGTGTCAGTTCGGGGTGTTGAAAAAGAAACTTTTCATGAAAAGCACGTACCCAAACTCCAATTGAATTTGTGAGGATCGTGGTAAAGAGAGCAATGTTCTAATTAATTCTGACCTTTTGTTTGAATTATGCCTTCACTTTGCCAGTCGTAATTATATCGTACTTATGCCAGACAGCCCAAGCCGTAAATTACCAAACAATGTATTTTTGCTGCTTATATTTGGAAAAGCTCTTTCTGTTTTTGGCAGTAAATCTAGAAGCTGGCTCCGAAGCTCTCTTCCAGTGAGCAGTTGCCACTACCACTCGTCCATTACCTGGGTGGTGTGAGGCATTGCTCAATGGAGACGAGTTTCTCTCTTACTCCTGCACTGTATGGCTGGCTAAATGAATTAATGTTTGCTCGCTGCCACAGGAGGAAAGCTGAAATCGATCATCGTTCACTCTTGAGCACAAGTGCACCATGCAGTGTTTACTCTCCCATCTCCTGTGACTAGGTTGGGAAATAAAAAGTGATTCTTTCTGTTGTGACGACAACACAAGCAACAGGGTAAAGGTACTAAAGGAGCGAGATGAAAAGAGCCACAGGATAGGCAGGCCCATGTAGGTCCATGCACATCACCTGGTTAACGCATAATACAAGAAGGGATAATGCAAGTAATGCGTATGACTGAGCCAAAAGGAAGAACTGTGGTTCATGTCCCATAGAGCAGGAAGTGTCCGGTAGGTCTACTATCATCAATGAAGCCAGAAGATGCATTGTTACTTATGAGGATAAGTAACTTGAGGAGGGGTTTCTTATGAGGGTAATCTGAATTCAAATTTTGTAGGATTACAGTGTGTTTTTTGTGTGTGTTCCAGAATAAATATACAATAAGGAAACTATCTCTCTAAAACCATTGTGTTGTTTTATTCCAGGTTGTCCAGTGAAGCACACCTCAGGGAGACCCTCAGCCCTCCCTCTGCCTCATTCCCGCCTCATCTCATCTCACTCCAGTGGATTCAGAGGAGGCAGTCTGTTCTCTACGAACATCCACGGATTTAACGGTACAACTGGTGTGTGTATGTGTGTGTGTGTGGGCGCTGCATTCTGAGGCAAAAGATGTGGGACTCCTTGATCATCCCATCCTGATCCATTACACATTCTGCCTGTTCACTCCAGCACTGAGCCACTCAATTTACAGCCTAATTGAGCCTGCCCAAGCATCTCCGGTGGCTGGTCTCAAAGAGAGTATTCAGCTCCACACACATGCATGCACACACTCTCATATCCACACAAACGCACGCATACTGTATTCTAAAACAACACGTAAAACAGACGAGGACTGAAAATACATGAATCTGTTGATAACGTCAGGGCTAAGGCCAAATCACGGCACGTTAGACCAAATCTGTTTAGCAAATATCTTCTAGCTCCTAGCTGTATATACCTGCTCTTTTAAAGCATTGAAAATCCCTAAGTTGCTTCTACAAATTGTCACAAATCTATGTGATCTACACAGCACGTTTAAGCTTCCCAGGAAAATGACTGTAGTGTCATGTACATGCCTGTGCAGTCCCTGAAGCACTACCGTTCCTCGACTGTACCTGTAGGGCAATAAAGAGCCCCTAAGCCCTATCTGGCTCTGTGATTGACAGTCCACTGATGCTTCTCTGATAAGATGGGAAGGGAATGCCTTGGGAGAGAGATAGCTACTCAGACAGGTGCCAGGAGAAGAAGGTGGAGGTGAGGAGAAGATAGGGCAGGGAGACATAATGGTTGCGTGCCTTGATGAGTGAGCCCCCCCCATGGTTAGTTATCCCTGAGTGCCAACAGATCCTTCCACTACATTAGAGGGGGCTTCAGAGAGCGGCAGTACACTTCACCTACTCCCCCTCATCCCCCTCCCCAATCTCTCCTGCTTTGATCCCACACTTGCTTTATCTGTGTTTATTGGATCACTCTGTTTATTCCTGGATTATTTGTGCTGGATTAGAGTCAGGTGTTTATCTCACCATCGGTTGAGGAGCACTGTCTTCATGCAGTTGCATCCCACGGCACGGATTACAGGATCATGGATAAGGGACAAACGTGTTTTCTTGACTAGCACGGGTACAGTCAATAACAATGACTCAGGGGCTGTTGTCAGCTGTGAGGCCTGGAACAGCTGAGAGAAGAGGTGGGTCACTGTGGGAAACCCAGGAATGCCCAGTGCTAACACACATCTGAGATGAGGTTTATTGACCAGTAGTGGTGTAACGTAACACAGAAGTCACGGTTCGGTACGTACCGCGGTTTTGGGGTCATGGTTAGATATGAGTTTGGTACAGCAGGAAAAAGCAACAAATCCTAAATGCTAGGTCTTAAACTTTGTCAATCTGTTCACGAAAGTCTTGTTTACATGACTGTGAAAACGAATAACAATTTGTATTTTGGACTTTTGAGACATTTGATTAGTCCGATGAGTGCCCCTGTATTCATTTTGAGCGGTGGCCATTCACTCTAGGTAACTTTCTTCTTTTCATTTCTCAAACTAAAATAGAGACAGATGAGGGGGGGAAAGCGTTTTCGCTCATTTAATCTAATCAACCTCATAATCCGTTTCCATAAAGTAGAAACGCCTCTGTATTCTTTGTCTAACTGCATGCACTGAACCATGACGTGCGTAGCGTGATGATTGATACATGTACCGTTACATTCCCTAGTGTGTTGGAAGGAACTGTAGCTTCCAGTACCAGCCCAGCAGCCCTTTCACTGCATGAATATAAGCTATGGAGAGCAATCTAAAGTGCATGTTTTTGCTTTTGCAGTTCAGAACACGGCGAGGGCACAGAGGATGGTGGAGGTCGATGGAGACCTGTTGGCACTACTCCAGAGCAGGATCAAGGATGCAACCCTCGTGTCTGGTGGGCATACCTGGGGCGAGATGGATGACGTTCGCAAGCGGAAGCTTGAGCGCATGGCTGCCGTCCGCCAGCGAGAGGGACAGGCAGAAGCGGCCAATGATTTCAAGACCAAAGTCATGGTAAGGTTAATGTTACACACTAGTCGACCTGTGTCTCAATTTCCAGCCTAGGCATTCCAATCACACCTTCCGCCTTAACTTGCAATTCAAATGGCCAACTGAAGCAAATAATCGGTTCAATTCCAGCGCACCGCGCTGTGAAATATGTCTTGGGAGGCCCTCGGCTATGGACAAGCCTCTCTGTGAGCCTCAGGGTTTAAATGATGGTGACAAAATGTCCCTCAGGCCTCAGTGTTCCTGCACCTGGACAGTCTATGCTAATTGTTCCTGGGGCCCAGGGGCACGTCTTGTTTATTTGCCCCAGGGGTGCGCACGCCACAGAACATGAAGCTCTTCAGCTGGGGAAGAACAATGAGAACGCCCTATGCATGCCAGCACTCTACATTTCATCCAGTATGAGGACGTCATTTTGTCAAAATGGGCTACAGAACAAAAAAAGGAAAGAATTCAATGTATTGAATTGCCATGTGATGTGTTTATCAACGATGAAATGTTGTCTGGAAAATGTTGGCCAGAGGTATAGTTTAGCATGCTCTGGTCTGGTCTGGCTCCATGTTGCTGCTCATTCTTTACAAGTCGTGCTCAGCTGCTAACCTCCCCAGCTGTGCTAAGTGTTTGAATGGATCCAGTGTCTTATCTGCTGCCTTTTCCTCTCAGGGCAGACGAGAGGAGCGTGCGCAGTTGGCGCGGGACTTGCGTCTGATCGAGGCTTACCGGGAAAGGTGCAAAGTGGAAGGCATTACCAACATGCTGAGCAGAGCCATCACCACTCAGCACACCATGTACGCCACTTTGGGAACTGCCGAGTTCTTTGAGTTTGTGCTCAAGAACCCCTACAACGTGCAGCAGACCGTAACCATTGAGAGTGATGATAGAGAGCTCAGGTAAGCGTACAAGACCTTACTAACTTGAGGCACCTGTTTTATGAGATGGTTTTGATGTGTTCCTCAAGCTTACTCATCCTTCTGTGAGTGGATGTGTGTGTGTTCATTTGTGTGTGAAAGAAGCAGGCTTAGAACCACTGCATCTTCTGCAGCAACAGCCCCCACCCCCACCCCCCGCCTGCCCAACTTCAATCTCTCTAATTCCAATTCAGACCTCATTTATATTTCACACGAGCCTGCTACCCGAAATGAGCAAATGAGGGTTTCTGCGTAGCAATCAATTGCCCTTGAACCAGATGCATAGATTACGACGGGCAAATACTGATACTTCTCCCCTCACCCCCATACCTTTAGCCTATTATGGCTAAACAGGCACCACCCAATTCCTGTTTCTCTGTTCACTGGCCATGGCCCTGTAGTCCTCCATTATGGATTCCACTCAGGTCTTTGTGGGATTAGCATACCTCATGTTGATAAACAGTGGCTGGAGCACCGTGCAGATGAATCATTACAGCATTAGCGCGGCCAACGGCATCTCTGGGTCTAATTGGAGATCAGGAGAACACCACAGCTGTGTGCCGAAAAGCAAGGATTCTTTCCTGGAAGCTTAAAGAGGATGTGCGTGTGGGGGGTGGGGGGTGGGGGTTATGCAGAGAGGAAAGCAAGTGGTTAGCAGAGTTTTTACAAGATGTCGATTTTCGCCAACTTCTCCACATTTATGCTGTGCCAAGATATGAGGAAACTCCCCTCATGTTTTAAGGTCTTTGCAACCTGGGAAACCTGCAGGCTGCTCACATGGGTCCAACTTCGCTGTTCATCAATATTTTAGTTTCTGTTTGGCAAGGATGTCTCGAGAGGGTAGAGGACCGTTGTAGGTTACCCTTGTCTGCAAACAAACACAGGTGAAAAGGTATGAACCCTGACCTGAATACTAGAGTTGTGTGAGGAAGAGTATAGCAAACAAATGAGCCCTTTGATGTTGTTCTGGTGCAGTTGGAAGCCCTGCGGTCTTTCAGGTTGGGGAGAACATGTCCGCTACCTGTTGCCATCCCTTTTACACAGCTCTGCTGTACTAGCTAGGTGGCACCAGGCCCCTGCCATTGCTGCAGGTGAGGAGAAGGCTGCGGAGATACCTTTATGCAATCCTGGAGAAGGGATTTTATTTATTTATGTTCCTCCTTTTTACCTCATGCTAAATCCTAATCCCTTTCTTCCGTCTGTTGCTGCCTCAAATTATCTTCTTACAATGCCTTTCAACCTCCTCAGACAAACCTAGTATTCTTCCCAGACTCTCTCTCATTCTCCCACTCACTGCGTCCTTCCTCTATTATTACCCTACTGTATTTCTGTCTGCACACATTTCTTTTATCCTTCCCTCGACTTAAATGTGGTGTAAGAGCATACACACACACACACACTAACAGGCACGCTCATGCTCATCACTGTTTACATCAAACAAGTTTTGTCATTGTAATTAGCTACACACACGCTCTTTTGCTCCGATGAGAACTGGGAAGTGGGAAGACAGAATCACAGTGGGGCTCACTGGAAAATGGTTGTCGAGTCAGAACTCTAATTAAGGTGGAGTTTTTTTTTTTGAAATTCATAAATTCTTCATCGTCTTTTGAGAGAAATTCGCTCCTCCAGGCCTGGGGCTTGACGCTTTGAAGTGAGAGCAGTCCCTTCCTTTATGTACTTACGCGTGAAATTTCTGCACTCAAAGAGCAGGAGGAAACGGAAAGCAGAACGCGGTACCCCAGTATGTGATATCTTTCCTGTTACACTCTCTCTGGAAATCCATTTTTGCGGGGGATGGAAGGTTTACAATGACCGATTATGAAACACTCCATCGGTAATTGAAAACAAGGCCTTCTACACTACTGTACTGTATACTGTTCTCTCTGTAAACTGTATAATGTAGTGTTCTCTTTGAAAAAGGTGTACTGTAGACAGTGTTCTCTGAAAACTGTGTACTGTAGACAGAGTGTGCTGGCCCAGCATGCTCCTGCCTTTCTTGTTCAAAGTGCTGGTAGAACTGTGCAATTAGTCTTTGTCTGAGTCAGGTTTGACCTGGTAATGTATTATTTAACTCTGTTATTAATTGTTAGTATTACGATTAGGGTAATGGTAACTGAAAAAATGACTTTGAAGCAACAGTACGTATCTGATCAAACTTCAATTGCACTGCCATCTAAAAAAGTGATTTTTTTGTCATTAGTGGTTTTAAAGCATGAAACATCTCTCCTATCCATTCCCCTCCATTCAGTGTCATCACAGACTCAGCAGAGTGGAGACATTTCAAGGACCTGACCAAAACCTTGACCCCTCTGGAGGAGAACATGTTTCAGCTCAAAGGGAACACCCTAACGCCCCAGGTTTACCTCCGGCCTAAAGAGTGTGTCTATATCCCCCTCAAATACCAGACGTTCTACTCACAGCACTCTGCCGTACCCCAGGTACATGTCACCATAGCAACCCAATAGAAACACCAGATACTAAGACAGCAGCAGTCTAAGCCTTAGGGATATTAATGAGGCTCTGACTTCTACTCTACAAGGGCGAGTTATGCAAATATGACAGTAAGGGTAAAACATGGCACGGAAGATTATTCGCACAGGGGATTTAGCAGGTTAATACTGTTCATATTTGAATCCCATGATATAGGCAATATTGATGGAAGTCTTATATCGAGTTCTTGGAGGTCTCATCAAAACTTCATGAAACTGACACTGTCAAATCTTGTAACCCAGATGATTTGCCTGATAAATGAATTCATCCATGTATGTATAAATATTTATTTAAATATTAAGCATTGACCCGTCTATGACTGGAACATTCATCCATGTATTGAGCATTGATTCATCTATGTTTTGAAATTCATTCAGCTGTCATCAGCATTGATTCGTCTATGTATTTTGTACTGATTCAAGTATTTGGTTTCTCACAGGGACCAAGTTTCCTTCCCACAGGCAGACAAGCTCAGGTGGCTAAGAAGCACCAGTCCAACACCATACTGGCCAAGACAGTCAAGGTAAGGATGCACAGGACCATGATAGTTGTCTTTTCAAAACATTTTCAGTTTGCTTTATCATCATGTGTGGCAACATTAGATGACGCCCTTTTCTTTCTATTATGGTTGTAAATTCCTATTTGAACCATCTGTAGGCTGGAGTTATGGTACGCCATGGATCTGAGATGCATTACAGACAGATTATCAATTTTTCTTAAACACCCTACAGTGCCATTGCCAATGATTATTTCCGATCATTCAGTTTGGGGGAATATTGAGTTTTGAAACAGACATTCCACATACGCAGCAGCAACTATATATACAGTGGAGATAATTGCTTTTATTCGACTTGTTCACACAGTTTCCCATAATGCATTAGTGCAAGTACAAGCTTGCTGCAACACTGACAGAATGAAAAAGTGCAGACTTCTCCATTGCATTGGGTGATGTAATATTTGCTAAGACGCCTGTGGCTGTGTTGCCAGTGTGTCAGTCTTCCAGCATTGCTCCTCAGTGCAGGCTTCCTGTCAGAGGTCAGTCCAGATCAAACCCATGGCCCTCTGAAACTGACAATCCCAACAGCTGTCAATGTGCCAAATCTGGCAACCCTGTCAGTCCCATCATCAAAGTGAGACACGACTCAAGGGCTGGAGGTTGCAGGGGGCTCACAATATGCCATGTCATGGTTTAGGTTTTGGTGTCATCAGTTTGTTGTGGATGTGACAGTGAGCCTGTGGGTATTGGCTCAACATGCTGTCATCATAGGTTTGCAAAAGTTGTTCATGTGATACCATACCTAGCGATAGATACAGTAGTTGTGTGTAATCTGGTGATCAATACAGGTGATCGATACATGTCATGATCTTCAATTGAATTGCACTCCATCAAGAATTCTAGTCTTTATGTCCTTCAAATCTAGTCCTAGTCTTTGACCCTAGGACAGACCATGCACTGTATCAGAGCAAGAATTATATTCATGCTTATATTTTTTTCAACATTCTGTTCCCATGTGGCCTTACCTGGCCAGGTGACATTCAGGTCAGAGGACGGCAAACCTCTGGCCATCTTCGAAGTGAAGGTGGAGCCCACACCCTCTATTGTGGATCAGTCCATCCGCTTCTATCACCCCGAGAGCTGCTTCCTGAAGAAGTCTCTCCGCCTTTCCCCCTGGGAGGACCTAGCAGGTGTGGATCATTAGCCCCGTTAGCCCCTGCTCCGGGCGCTAGCCCCTCTCCGCTGTGTTGCACAGACGGACACACACACATGATGCCATCAGGTGTTGTGCTAAATGATGTTTGCTCTTTCTGTTGGCCTTTTTAAATTGTTGTTTCTCCTCTCTTTCTTGCCCTCTTTCTCTCCTTTTCTCTCCTTTTCTCTGTCTGTTTCTCTCTCTCTCTTGCTTTCTATCTCTTGCTCTCTTTCTTACCCTCTTTCTTACCCTCCCTCTCTCCTGTTTGCATATACATGTCTGTTCCACCACCAACACTAACACTACCTGGCGTTGCTGGTACTATGGGACAGCAGCAGGAGACTCAGATGTTGGAACTCCCATCTCAGTGCGCTGCAGTGACCCCAATGTCATCTGTGAAACGAGGCTAGTGGTGAGAGAGTGGAATTTGCACCATATTAAAAAGGCTGCTGCTAAAATTAGATGCGAGTTAATTAAGGTATTCATTAGCCTAAGGTGGTCATATTTCTGTAAGTCAAAAAGAGGCAAACAGAAAAAAAAACGTACAACACGCACACATAAATGAACAAAATGAAAGCACCTTAGGTGTCACCCGTTTGATCTTTTCACAAAAGATTGAGGAATGAACTTTGCAGGAATGCAGTGCAGCACAATGGAGTGAATAACAGATTTGAATACATGTTTAAGTCTTTGCAATATATTCTTTCATTTCAAGGCAAAAGGGGAGCCTCGAGATCTGTATTTAAAAGTTCCAGGATGTCCCAGTCCACAAGTCAAAAAGTTCTTCCTCATAATCTACACGTATGTATTGCACACATACACTCACACATGCACATGCACACTTGGCCCAGCATGGAGATGTGGTAATGCTCGTTCCACAATGTTTAACTGATTAGCTTGTTCATGCAGACTTAATCTCATTGACTTAATCAGGATGTGGGATCTGCTGATTGCTACACGTGGCAAAATCAATTTCTTCATCAGACTTTAACTGCCACGTTCTTTTTGGCCTGTAATCTTAAGGGAGGGTTAAAGAGATGACCTCACCACCTTCTCCTTTCCCTTCATTCCACTTTCAAAGAGAACTAGAACTAAAACCAATGACAGGGATTTCTTCCCCCCAGTAAGATCCAGTGTGAACGAGGAGCTGAAGATGTCAGAACCGTCTCTTGTGATATCACCATAGTGATAAATCAACGCCTATCATCGCTCCAATCTTCCCATGGGAACAAATTGTCTTTGAAAATGTTTCCATAGCGATAAGTGGCTGGTGACGCCCTCCCAGATATGCCTGGTGTATATCCACTTCCTGCAGAGAGTGGATCTGAGCTGCTACTCTGGCCAACAGACCTGTCAATCACTGGTGCTGAGGGGCACTCAAGCCATCCGGAAGGTCAAGTGCTACGTGTCTCATCAGCTGGAGGTCGAGGTATGGGTTTCTGAGAAACAGTCAGTGTCTGACATATATCCGACAATCGTGTGACAAACATGTAAACACAAGAATATCCCTGTCAGTTTGAGATCTGTACTTCCTGTAACATGAATAAGTGTTGGAAGACCTACTCAATGTATTTGAAAATCTAACTAATAGAAGTGAACAGTGAAATGAACCATTTGAAAAACTCTCTCACTTTCTATTCTCCTCTAACCTCGTGTTTTCTCTCACTCCTACCACCCTCCATCTCTGGCTACCTGTGTGTGTCCCCACACTCCCCCTCCACCCACCCCTCCTTAGATGGACCCAGCTGGGGTGTTTGTGCTCCCCCCTGGGGCTGTGCAGGAGGTACAGCTGCGTGTGCAGCCTCGTAAGCCAGGCAGCAAGTTTGTCTTCCTCAGCATGGTGGATGTGGAGCACCACACCCTGGTCACTGGCTGGCTTCTATGTCTCAACATTCAAAAGCCCCTTCTTTCCAAGGTAAACCCATCAAAGTTTATTGAGTTTTACCTTGAACACACACACACACTTTAAACAGTTGCACTCACACAAGACACATAATCCTTCAAAGTGGTCTTGAAACCATGATGTTGTTTGTCACTGAACTACCGTAAAAGACAATGACACTCTTGGAACTGGTAGCCGGTGTGCCCAGAAGGGACTTTCTCAGTTAAAGGGACAGTTAAGTCAAAAGTGTCTTTGCTTCCATATTTTTTTCTACTGTATCTATCTACTATAATACAGGCAACTGAAATGCAACATAACAACGTCTTGAAAGACTGTATTTAGCTTAAACAGAATGTTGTTGCTGTCGCTTTTCGACATCATCATACTGTGGAAGCATTCCATACAGTGGATTTATTCTACAATGTTGTCATTTGTGCACATGCAATGGGACTTGGTTTTATAAAAGACGATTCTTATCGAACTTCATTGCAATACCAATCAAAGTTCCTCTAAGGATTGATGTTATCTTTTCACAGTGATTTTACATACTAATCTGATAATGCCATATGCTGTCAAGGACAAATTATAAGTAGCCTCTGAAGAATCTAAATCAGGATAACCATAATATTTTCTTGGCTTTGGGAATGTATCCTAGTTTTTAATATAAAAACACAAATAACAGAATTATTGACATAAATACTGTATGACATGCTGTGGGCTTCCTTTTGTTGCATCCCGACAGTGTCTTTAATGGTTTCGTTTGGATCACTTGTGTCCTTGGTTGTGTTTTGACCTGTGTTTAACATGGCTCACAACCACTAGAGCCTTACCTCTGCCTCTGTTGGCCAGAGTAGAGAGGAGTTACCGCTCGAGTCTAAAGCCAGGTCAGTATTTCATTTAATGTCAGGGTCCAGGTAGGGTGAGCTGGTCTGAGGGTTGTGCCTAAAGGCAATGTCTACCACAAGGGTGTGTGTGTGTATGTGTGTGTGTGTGTGTGTGTGTGTGTGTGTGTGTGTGAGTGTGTGTGTGTGCCTGTGTGTGCCTGTGTGAATCATCCAGGCGTTTGAGGTGTCCGTCCCTGTAGGGAATGGCCGTGGCAGCACCAGGAAGCTCACATACACCAACCCCTACACCAGCAGCAGAGTCTTCTTACTGCGCTCCGACCACCCAGACCTTCTTCAGTTCAAAGAAGACCACTTTGAGGTTAGACAATCAGTCAACAGAAAACCATGTAGTGATGCATTATATGTGTACTAAAAACCAGCAAGATATTTTGTGGAGAAAAAGATGTAGTAGACAAGGTTATAGGGTAACTAGTTACCAGTTCAGTCAAGACAATCACGTATTAGATTTGAGCATTTATTGTTACATGACATGGACATGTAGATTTGACTTTGGCGGAGTGGATGATCTAAGGGAAGCACTCCCTGCCTCCTCGATGCAACACATACATACATGACATATGAGGCAGGGAGCAATAGAGATATAATCCCCCCGTTGGATAGATACACAGACAGCATGGGGGAGAAGGGGACGGTGGAGGGTGGCAGCAGCACTGATCATACAACGACCGGGGTGAGTGTGTGCATATCCGCGCGTCTTTTAAAGACGCCTTATCGGACGTGGCCCAATGGATATGCGCTGCTACATGGGTGTGGTAGTGGGTGGAGTAAGGAAGGTGGAGTAAGACGCCTTACGTCCCCGATAACGCGCGCTGCCCGATTGCCCTGCCAGAACTAGCTGCGCTCATTTCTGTATTCAGGTAGCCCACTAAGTCCCATGCTAAGGAACAGCCCCCAGTCTGACCAATGATCTTCCTCATTTGGCTCTAGGACAAACAGTTGATGTGTGCCTTGTTTAGTTTATATGAAGTAATAAGGGGAAATAATGAGGCCATTAGGAGTGTTGAATTATTTCCGTGTTCAGTCATTACCCCTAGTGTCTCTAATAGAAGATTAATTGACTCATAAACAAGTCATAAACATGAGACATAAACTAGTCATCAACATCATTGGCTTTCATTTGCTGTCATTTGCTGAGGTGTAATATAATATCAGTGCAAATGGAGTAGCAGTGATTTAAATGAATAGGGTTGAAATTAACTCCAAACAGTTTGACTCCAAACAGCCGCAAAATGCCAAATAGCCGAGAGAAAATAAGCAGCTGTATCAGCATGACTCCAGGTGCTGTGGTCCCTAAAGAACTTATTAGATCTGCAGTAGATGTTAAAAAATGTGAATGGACACACTTTTCCTTCTTGAAGTAACTACCCTGCCATTATAAAAACAATCGTGAGGCCAAAAGCGCAGCGGAGATCAATACAGCCATGCTTTTTGGAAGATTACACAGTAAATCCTAAACATTGACCCATATATATCTTAGAAGGCCAATAAAGAGAAATAGCAGAATAATTTAGCCCTCACTGAAATGGTCTTGCCAAAAATGTCCCGATACAACCTTTTCAACAGTACAAGCTGCAAACAAATGCTAAGCATATAGAACTGTGTTAATAGGGGCCTTACATTACAAACTTAATCAAAGTAATACACTGACTTTAGCTAATTTGGGTGAGCGTGTGTTGTGGAGAGAGCTTAAGCATGGCAGAAAAACAGCACGCTGTTGTGAAAACTGTTCCTGTTTTTTTCACATAATTATTCTGTTATTCAAGTTGACTTTTATTTAATTCAATAATTAGAGGAAACGTCTATTCTGATGTGAGGTTTCAGACAAAGCCGTTGTTGTCATTTCATTCAGCGTTTCCCCATGGATGTTTTGTATTGTTGGGCTGAGAGCATCATACACAACCAGGAAACCAATTTAAAAAAATGTCGTACCATGGCAAACTTCCCCTAAAGGCTCAATTGAAAAATGCATCATTTGCACAATCATTCCTTTTAAAATGCAATGGCTGAATTGAACTGAATTGATGTGGTGAAAGATGTCTGAGTTTAGCTTGTGGGCCTGTCTTCAGGTGGGTGGAGGGCAGAGCTATGTCATCGGACTGCGCTTTGCCTCCAGCCAGAGTCCCGGGTGCCAAGAAATCTACGTCTACGTGAACAACCAGGAGGAGAAGACAGAGGAGACCTTTTGTGTGAAAGTCAAGTACTCCTGACAGTCACCTCCATGCTGAACCGGCCCCTGAGTAACTACTGTAAAGTTGTAATGTTGACAATATTTGGTTCAAGCAATTACTGAAAGTGTCAAGCATTTAAAGTAGATGGCTCAGTGCAATTAAAGGTACATTGCATAAAAAATAACAATTTGAAGCTAGAGAAGGAGTACAAATTAGAAAGTTAGACGTGATCATTTGGATATTATACTGTGTGTGTGGGTGTTTAAAGTAAGTGATTGTCTGCTGTTTGAGACAAATGTTCCTGCAATGCTATTTTAAGCAATAACTTTGCACATGGGTGGAGAAGTCATGCAGTTAACAATTTACTGGCAATTTCACCTAAATATGTAGGTCATGTTTCAAAAATCCAAAGTAAAGTCTTCACATGATACCAAAAGAACATACCCTGAAGAGTGAGCTTGTTCATTTTAAACAAGTCTCTCTCTCCCCCTCTCTCTCTCCCCCTCTCTCTCTCTCTCTCTCTCTCTCTCTCTCTCTCTCTCTCTCTCTCTCTCGCTCTCTCACTCTCTCTCTCTCTCTCTCCCCCTCTCTCTCTCTCTCTCTCTCTCTCTCTCTCTCTCTCTCTCTCTCTCTCTCTCTCTCTCTCTCTCTCTCTCTCTCTCTCTCTCGCTCTCTCACTCTCTCTCTCCACACACACAATCACAAAGCAGCCAAGAGTGACTTGGCAGTACATATATATTATACATACACAGTCCCAACAATTTATACCCAGGATCTGAATACTCTTCTTTATTTCGAAGGTTGTACATTTTTCTTATCCACTCAAGGTGCATGTCACAATATCATGTGACTACTGTATACACAACAGTTTGTTCATTGATCAAGAGGGAGTATACCTCCCCAACACACACTACAGACGCACACAAAGGCACACACAGCAGCACACACACCTGTTCCATGTTTCCAAGGTCATAATTAGATGTGCCGTAATGAGGTGCTCTTTTCAACAGGGCTTGCATCTCTTCATAGAGACCTCATTAACATCGGCACCCTTTAAACCTCCTCCCCTTCTCTCTTTTTGCTCACTCCTTTGTCTCTTCTCCCCCCCTTCTCTCTCTCCATTTCTCTCCTCTCGTCAACATGCTTCACTATAAGAGAGAGAGCGCCCAGGCCCTCCCTTGCACATTCTGTCAACAACCCCCGTCTTATGTAACTCTGTGTTACACAATCCCCCCTCCCTTTCTTTCTCATTAGAATGCAGGCAGCAGGGAGCGTCGGCTCGTTGTGAGGGAAAGGAGAAAGACTCCTAAACTGGAGGTACGAGGTAGCGTTTACATTCAGTCCTTTTGTGCATTTCTAGTCTCATGGACGTCCAATAATTCAAAAGCCCACTGGCAGCTAGCTTTAAGACACAGTTAAGAGTACTTAGTCAGGGCTAAAATGCTCCCATCGCCAACTGACCTCTCCTAGGAAATATCTAAAGACTTGACAAAATAACAATCTCAAATACATTTTGTTCCTCTGAGCGGGCAGTGAAACTGATGCCTCATTAGCTGTTTGTCCGGTGCTGCTGCTGCCGACAGCATTTACACCTAGGTGCTGTGGCATAGTCAGCGCACCCTGTCTGCCCTGCTTGTTACTGGGGATGAAGTGCTTATGTCTAGTGCACTAAAGAGAAGTTACCCTGATATGCTGTTAGCTGGAGGAATGGCTGTTGTTCTCTTAACTATGTAGGTGTGCAAACCTCGAATCACCTCAGAAGCGCCGGCCGTCGGGACATGGACAAGCCGTGAATGTGTGTTTATGTCCATCTTGTGAAGGGGCCATGATGTCAAAGGGGAGGTCCAAGCATGTATCAGCCCTCTCTCGGGTACACGACTCAGCAGGAATTCAGCATAGCTGACTGTTGCTGACTGGTGAAGTGGATGAGTGGGAGGCTGTGTGATTGTGCCAGCGTATGTCTGCTTTTCTGTTTACTTCCAAGTGCGTGTGTGCAAGGGACAGACAAGAGAGCGTGAAAAATACTGTTGTGAATGTACACTCTGCCGCCCATGGCAGAAGTTGAGTCGAAAGAGAGCAACAAAGAGAGGGGTAATCATAGGAGACATGCTTAACCATCTCCTTTTAAGATTCACCGCTGACAGTGGCAGGACTGTCTGAAATTCAATTACAGCAATGATTACTGCATTACCTGGCTGCTAACAGGACCCAATCGTGGTCATGATCACACACAAAGGAATTGATTCATCTGAAGGAACATCCCCTTGTTCCCTTTCGACAAACACATTCCGAGGATACTTCTCAGTAGATGGCAGCCTTACACATAGAAATGTCCCCACTCTTTCTGTGAGACTTTTCTCTCTCTCCCTATGAGTGACATTTGAGGATTAACCTCAGTGTGGACAAGGAACACTTTGACATTCAGTGCCTGTGCAGCAATTTAATTGAATGTATTTGCCTTTCATGTGCTGCATATTCCTTTGTACCAGTGAGTCAGAACATTATATTTTGTGAGGTATTTTTGTTTCTGTATATACTTATATATTTTCTACTTTGCAAAGCATAATAAAATGGCTTCTCCAATGAAAATCTCTTATGAATGTTTATTTTACTGTTTTGCAAGCACTTTCTCACAGGGCAGCAACACATGATAACTTTACATGAGTCTGACTAAAGTACATATAGAGAGGAAGGACACTATCCATTGAATGCAAAATAAGACATAACACATTTGAAATATTACAGGATACATGTCCATTCATTAAAGATGGTATCCTCTGAACTGCAATGTTAATACCTCCCCTGCATCAAATACAGTCAGTTAGTTTGTTATAGTATACCAGTTATGATGACTCCAAGAGCTGGAACTGAACTCAGTTCATTAACATCAGACAGCTGACATTTCCACTGTTGATTCACCTGACCATGAATCAGCTGTGGAGAGCATAACTGTTCCAGCTGTGTCATCCACAGACAGACCTTAGCATCTAACAACCTTAAACACTACCAGTGACATTTGTAGACCTACAGCAGATCACCCTGTCAGCACAGTGAGTGAACTGAAGGTTTATGTGTGGTGTCTACAGTACTAAAACTAAAATCTAAATAGCATCTGTATTCTGTGAAGACAACTGGTTGAATGAAGTCTTTGAAAATTGCAGCATTTACATACTCAGCCCCAGGTCATGACTCTAGAGATGCAGACATAGCATTTATTGCTAGTCTTTACAGTTGCAGTACAAATTCAAAACTTCACCACGTACAAAGGGAGTCGCTGTGTTGAGTCAAAATCAAAGCCATTCCAAACCTTTAATCTTCAGTATTTTTGAAGCCATCCTCACAGAAAGGGCTATTTGTATCAACTTGTGTAACCAAAATGCGATTCAAGGTGCAACAGGGTGCATTAACAGTGTGTTAGGTAAAAAGTACTGTCAAATCGGTCATTCATCTATTATTATGGTATCCTTGTGCTCACCATAAATGATATTTCTACACATTTTGACAGCGGTTTGTGCAAAAGCTTCCAAAGGCCCATTAGATGGAGAATGTGATTAGGTGGCGAGGACAGGGACAATGAGCACAGGTTATGAACAGTAATGGAAAATGAATATGCACAAAAGCAGTCTTCATTGATTTATTCAGCCTCCAGCGTATTAGACCAGATTAGAAAAGGTGAAGTAAATTAAATTACAAACAGCGCTATAAATTGTGCCGACTGATTGTATTTTGATTGGAAAAGCTTTTGAAAAGGTGGAAGACAAATAGTGAATGCACTGTAACTCATGTTATCAACTTGAAAGCTTGGAAATGAAATCAAATGAAAAGCTGCAGTTAGGGTGGAATTGGTCAATCTGTTGTAGATATCAACTGCTTAAACAGTTGAAGGGATTTGAATTACTTAAGTGTTTCCCCCGTTATGAATTGTAAAGGGAAATCATGTCCCATTTCCTGGATTTAATCAAAGGACTTTCAGAACTGGCCATTGGAGATCTGGTTTAATAAACTGACCGTCTGAATAGAAGGAAAGGGAAATGAAATATGAAGTGCTTATTGGCCGTCACTGTAGAGTTTCTTATGTCAGCAGAATGTGTGGGTACTGCATAATTAGGAAAAGCAGCACAATGGAATAAGCGTCCGGCATTTCAAAGTGATGGGTGTTTTAATTTTGCATTCATTTGCCCACCCAGGTAGCAGACTCTCTTGTCTGTCTATTCAGGCTGTACTGGCTACTGACCAGGTCCAGATCAATACAGGCAAAGCTTTCCACAACTACAAAGATAACCCGCTTTCATATGTACTTGTTTTCAAGTCACTCTCAAGGCCACATTTATATTCAGGCTGATGGGAAAGCAGCACTGATCATTGTGCTAGCAGACAGGCACAGACTTGTAACCTTGTGATTATTATCTGTTGGTAAGATTACATTTTGACACTGTATCTTCACCTAAAATAAGAGTTTTACAATATAAAGCCTGTGTAAACTGCTCGGCTTCATCTTAATGGGGAAAAATGTCCCCTATGGTTTACCTATGACACTGCTAAAGATTGATTATAACGTTTATGAGGAATGTGACCTGGACACTTGATACATTAATCACAAATAAGTTTGCTTTGCTACTGTATGGCTCTTTGAGATAATATAACACTCTGATCTCTTCCGGCATTCATGTCGAATTTCATCAGTAGAGGGGTCAGAGTTCAGGTAATCTGTTAGTCATGCAAACCAAGACTAGTGGCTCTATTTCCACGGGTAATGGAAAAGCTGCTGCTTTACATCACTTCCCCATTTTCAGTTGTCATTGAGGACTCATTACTGCTGCCACAGACATCAGTGAACCTGTCAATATGTATTTTTAATTATTGAATATGAATTATTGAAAAGCAGATATTGTAGAACAATTTGACAGTAATGGCATAGCTGCTAATCTACATTTCAAGAAATAGGTTGGCAGTAATTCAGAAATGTACTGTATTTCATATCCAATAATCTGTTAATGTGGTATAATAAAGGTTATAATGATTTAAAAAAATAATATATATTAATTTTTCTTTTTGTTGTTTTCAGTTAGTTGGCTCTTGAAACATTCTCATATACAGGAGATTTTGAAAACTCTATAATATGTTGTTCTTCTTTTCCTTCCTTATTGTATGAAATTCTTTTGAATGACTCGTGGTGCAGTTTGGTGCCCCCAGAAAATCCATAGCCTCAGTTTAAGTGGATGGATTGCTCTGCCCCTGGCATGAGGACCAAACATCCCCAAACACAGGCCAAGATCCACAGCCCCTGGATCCCCTACAGAACTAGAAGTCAATAGAGGCCCTTCTCCCCTAAGGCTTCACCGTGATCAGATGTGGGTGGACATCATGCACACATGAGAAACAGCATGACCTGAAAAAGGCAGAACATTGATGTGATGTGTATGGAGGGTTCATGCATACCCCCGTAAAAAAAAAAAAGAAAAGCTAACATACACACTCACTCAACAGTCATGACTAAACATTGCCAATGAGACAATGTATCCAACAACTATTAACAATGCCCAAACAATTCATTTTTAACATGTTTACAAGGCTCTGAAAGTTGACAGACTGTACACATGATTCCAGAGTTCAATGTTTGCTTTTAAAAGCCTTCAGGTACCTCTGACGCCTGCAATAGCTATGCACCCCCAGAGAGAAGCTGAGAAAGCTTTTATTCCAGCACTTTCCGTTGCTCTGTTTTGAACCTTTGACAATAATTGTATAATCAGTAATAAAGGCTAAAACATATTGTGCTACCGCAGGGACAGAGGCAATTTTGACGTCCTCAACTGCATGCTGGTACACAGGGAGAGCGTAATCACATTTGACTTTTTTTTTTCTCCTTGGCATGCCTCTGATGCTGTTCTACATGAGAATAATTTGAGAACTATTGGATTAGCTCTACCTCTCTCACTCCCAAGGCCTTCCCTGAACATTACATTTGACTTTTTTCAGTTTTATATGAGTGTCATTTTCACTCCCCAGCTATTTAGGAGGTAATGCATGCTATAAATAACATGGAGGGGGGGTAAGGTGGAGAGAGAGGGCATCTTGCCATAACGATTAGAACAAGCTGTGCTTTGTGTCATTAAAGATACTTGTACAATTAATGCTGCATATGGGAGACACCTGCTTCAGAGGGTTGGTGGTAGCGAGGGTAGTCCTGCTCACTACAGGCTGATTGCAGTTTTTAAGATTAACTTTAAGATTAAATAGTTGTTTGAAAACAACTATTTGTCAGCATCAATAATGTTTTTCTTCAATTGAGATAAGTTTTCTGTTTGGGACCACGATATACCTGATGATGACAGCGCCATTCAATTTCATTGAAACTGTTCAATGTCACAGTGTGATCTCAAACACAAATAACTTTTTCATCAGCCTTAAACAGAATAGCTCAAGGCCAGCCCCAGCATTCTCTATTTGACACAGTGTTTGCAGTTCAATTGAAATGTTCCAACTTTTAAATGTGGCATTAATCAAATTTCCTCATGAATAATGCAAGAGATCACAAGCATCTCTCAGCGTTCAGGAAGACTGGGGAGGAAAGATGCCTTTCACATCAATTCAAATGCAAACCAACAGGACACCATATCCAAACTAAAGAATATGAAATATTATGCAGCGATATTTATAGTATTTTCTACATGTGGTTGTGGAATGTGTTCTGCCATGTTCGCACTCATTACAAAAGGTCATGGGAGTGCACAGTTCCTTTGATAGCACAAGGGTGACTGTAGCCTACTAAGACCTAGCACAGACGTTTATTTAAATCTAAATGTGATTTAATTTCCCACAGATACAGTAAGTGTACAGTATAAGAAGTGTGAAGAAGACCCGTTTTAAAATAGGCTCGGTAAGGTATTGTTGAATTGAATTAACTGAAGTCTTCATCTTACTTATTCTACAGAAAGACCAGCTATTTGTCATACTAAATTATCTTTATTATTCTTTGCTTGCCTGAGTTAGAGTAGGAGGAAATCTTGCTTAGATTCTGATAAAGCATCGGATTGATAGTTGTCTTGCTTTACGGGGTAAAGAATGGCGGTCTTGCGAAGCTGTGTTGGTGCACAACAACCTACATGCAAACCCTGTTTCAGAGTAGAATCCACCAAGTCTACCTAATGAAATATTAGTTCTATATCATTGTCTTAAATGCTGTCTGTCCAGAGAGCACAGACAACCACTTTCATTGAGCAATAACTTCCCACAGTAATGACCATGATCTTATTTTTTCAAACTACGCTCCTGCGGTCTCTCAGCAGGCATGTCCGTCGACAAGTCACCCTCCTATAGGTGCAAGCCTGGGGCCTAAAAGGGGGAATTACTCCCCATCAGTGCAGTCAAGCCTGGGGTGCAAAATACTTTATTTCTTCCTTCATCTGCTAAAACAGAATCACCTGTGCAAGAAGAGTAATGCCTTTAATAACAAGGCTTCCTATCACATCACCGGTCTAGTGTCCTTGGTTGTAGAAACAAAGTACTTGCTGTTAAGAACTAATCTAGCTTTACAATACATGTAATTGTAGAGTGGAGAGGTTCTGGCAGTACTGGCTAAATGGACTCATCATAGCCATTGGATAGCTGGAGGTTCCACAAAGTGGACCAGTCTTCCTACAGTTTAACAGTTTCTGTTTTTCTACATCTGGAACTGAAGGTAAGTTAGCCCTTGCAAATTATTTAATTTATTGTATATATATAGTGTATGTTACATATAATTGAATGCATACTAACTTAATCTGTAGAGATTTTCCCTCCATTTCCTTGGGGCATTGTGATGAAGTCAACTCCCTATATCACCAGCTGCTTCAGTAAATCAAGTTGCAAGCACAAACCTGATTCAACTAATGAAGCTTTAGGGGTTTCTCTAGCACATGAATCAGATGTGAATGTCATAGAATTGAATAGGTGTAAAACAGTAGGAAGAACCGTTTTGGATAACACTATTCTGACACAGAAAGCATTAAGCCCATTGGCTCTTGAACACCTCCTCCAACAGTAAGCTTATCTCTCCAGGCAAACAGAAAGGTAAATGTTCCATACACAGAAGGCTTCCTGTCTTAGGGGCGCTGTCTTTGATGGACTAGCTTATCGGACAGTGCATCCAGACAGTGCTACGTTTCCACTGAGAAGTGATTGGAATCCCGCTGTGAGTAAAGTTTATTGCAGGAGCTCAATGTTGACAGTGTTATAAACAGCGGGCTCTTGGTTCGAGAAAAATATATATATTGATCTCTGCCAAGGCACTTTTTCTCTGTCTAATATTCTGTGTGAAATTGCACGTTTCAAATGGAAGTGCCAATCATTTGTTGTCACTGAAGAGGGTATTTGTTTAGTCATGTCACTTCTGTTCATAATGAGGAACGTATGTCAAATATCAAAGTTGCAGAGCTGAAATCTCTTATTAAATGAGCAGTGAAACGAGAAAGTGCAAACAAAGGTGGGGAAAATACTGAATAAAACTATGTTATTTGTATGTGTATTCCACCACAGTTTCCACGTTGTTTCCCTCTGAAGTTGTGTCAGCATGATACTATGTAGATTGTTGATAATCGTAGCTGATACAATTATGACTTATTATAGTTTTTGTTTTTTATAGGTTTATATAGGCCACTAGGAAAAACAATGAAAATGAACTTGAACTTGACATTGAGACCCATAACAATTACTAAAGGCAATTGATTGAGACAGTTATTGACTAAATTATAAAAGTCCCTAAAATCCCCTACAACCTCCAAGGGAACAACATTTAAAAAAGTTTAATATGCAGATTGGGCAGAGTCCCAAATCCCCAGGCTCCTCTCCTAATGTCTCTCTTTTCCCTCCGTCTCCATCGTGTTCCACCTGTCAGGGTACAAGACTGGACGACAACAGGAGACAAGACCCTCTTTCCTCCCCCTTCCTTTTGGTTGGTAGAACACTAAAGAGGATTCTGGAAGCCATCCACCACAGCTGGGAGAGCAGGTGGTGAGAGACCCCAGGGGGATGGGCCGGAGGAGAAGACCCAGCCTGTGGGTAGCCTCAGGTACTGCTGAAGCACAGGCACAGTGTCTTTAGTCTGCCTTAGACAACTCCACATAAGGAATTCTCTTCATGGTCTGCCGGGCAACGACACCACACACCCCTGGGCCACAGATACCTCCACCACCACTCGTGTCTTCGATATGTTTGAAAAGTTACAGTGAAACTGACATTTTAAATGGCAACTTTGTTCAGTTCCCTGCCACAAATATGTATGTTTTTGGCAGTGTATCCAAGACACTCCAGAAGTTTTTGTAGAAGTCAAGCACAAGAACGTATGCTGTAGCTGTATGTTTTTGCTTTTGAATACACCAGCTTTCTGCGTTTCAGTGTTTGAGTGGCGTTTGAGCAGCAGCCATCAAGGCCACTCTTGTTATTGGAACCATTTCAAACATCTGAGCGGTGGGACCAGGAAAATAAATTACACCAGCACTGAAGGGTGAACCAGATTGTGAATTTAACCCACAGTACCATTTATTCGCGTAAACTCGATTGAAATGTATTTTGCACTTCAACAATTTTAAATTGCTGTTTATGATGAAAAAAAACGTTTTCTTTTAAATGGTAACGATTGTTATTGCTATTGTGATATAAGAACACATTCCCATTAATTTGATGTTAATTCTCTGACCAGCTTCTCATTTTGTAACTAGGAAGAAACAAACCTAATACAGTACTACAGTCTCGACCATCCAAACAAAAAACAAAACTCAAATGTGTACACATTCACTAACCGAACTTCTATGTCTGGCCCATTGTTTAATCTTATCTCACTTAGCTTATCTTCAGAGAAAAAGATTCTTAATTAAAAATGAAAAGTGAAATTTCATATTCAAGAATAAAAGGTTGGTCTGCAAAAGTGTGTTAAAGTACGACAGCTGTAAAAGCTTTTATTTTCAAACTCATATTGTAGACTTTTCTTAAATGACAGCAGAAGTCCATTTGATTGAATCAAAGGTAAAGGAAGTGAGCATCTTTATGCAAGTGTCCTCGAAGGCCCCTACTTTAGGAGGAGTTTCCACAGCAGGTGATAAGAGCATACATATTTAAAGACTACTTAGGAACACAGAAGTCTTTTTTTTTGTACTTTTAGTGGTGTATTTATATAATGTGTCCTCTCAATTCAGACTTCTTCCTCTCCTATCATCTCACGATGCCACATGGCTACAGGACTAAGCAGGTGTTTGCTTCATTACGTTTCGGAAGATTGTTCCAGCATGGTAACACAACCATGTTAATCTTTCCAGAGTAAAACATTCATGTCACACTCACACTTTGCTAAGTAATAAGATAAATAGACTACTTGGACACTTCATGGATTGTAGCACAGCAGTGAGTCATAGGATGTCTTGCTGTGCCTACTACATCATACTCAACAAAAAACTATTGAGTTGACGTGGGTCTAAAATAATAATAATCTTCATTGTAAGAAACTATTATATATTTCAGTGTATTTTCCATCAACAACAAAGAAGCATTGTGTGGTTTGGATTAGAGACACATGATTAAACCAATCAGAATGCACACTGGTTGGGACCTGTGTGATCATTTTCACTCCTGCTGGTGCTTTCATATTACAGAGGCACCACCATTACTGGCATAATTGCATCTTCAAACCACCCAGAGATGTGCCCTTGATGCAAAATCCATTAGCACAGTGCAATGCCGCACTCCTGGGACAGAGATGGGGGCCTCCAACAAGGCTTGATATCACTCCACAAGAGTGAATAAAACATGTACATTTTCCTCCTCCAAACCCATCCTTCATTGATTGACTCAACAGGAGAGAGAGGGCGAGTCACTTGAGTTCAGATAGCCTTCAAAAGCCAAATAGCACAGCTTTTCTACAGTCAGAGAGCTTTGTGAAAACATTTGGTTACTTTGCTGGTTGTGCACATGCCACAGAATTTTTACTGAATTCTGCGTTCATGTATCATACAGTCCTGTGTATTGTTTAATATTTATAATATTACTTTTTTACATATGTATTCATGTATGGTCAATTTGCCACCAAAATGAGGAGTTGAACGTTTTCTTGGTTGAGAAAACCAAAATATTTCCCCTTGGTAACCAGTTTCATCCCATTTTATACTAAATACATTATGTAATGCTTACTTTACCCTTGGGCAAAAGTTCTTACATAGTCATGGGGGTATTTAAAAGCCACCTCTGCTGTTCCTTGTATTGTTGAAAAGGCTTTTCATCAAAGTATACTTTCATACAGTTGGAGCACATTGAGAGTCACAACTATTTTTAAATGCAAGGCATTGTGTTCTTTAGAATGTCTAGTAATTGATAAAAAAAATGTGAATGAAAAAAGCAGGTGAGAAGGCAAGGAGACTACCACTGTAGAACAGTGCATTGTTATGCTACAGAATGCATACTGGACCACTGCTATGAAGGTTCTCTACATCCCCCAGTCAGTCCCCTGGGCTCAATTCTTCTTCTGTAGTCTTGGCTGCACATTGCTCACTTTCCTGAGGGCACATCACCAGGGCTCCAGAAACTCAAGTGACCCTTTCCACAATTACAGGACTAGAAGGCACTGAACCAACCGACAACTCATCCGTGCTGTCTGACTGATTAGAGCCATTACATTTTGATTGGGTTGATTGATTTGTTAATGATTTCTGTTATGGGAAGATTTGCACTGGGACTTGTGGAGAATTCACATTTGTACCGAGACAACAAAATAGCCTACATCTCCAATAACACAGCTGGTGCCCTGTAAGTCATTCAATATGCACTTTGACTGAGGATTCATTTCATGCTGTAGAATTCTGGTAAGAGGGGCTGTGCAGTGGCAAACTACGAAGCTACGAAGGCAAACATCAGGTCACTTTCAGTGTTAACTCCAGATGGAGTCTTGAGAATCACAGACCAGATAGATCATAAGGCTAGCATCTCGATACATGTATCACGTCAAAAGTTAAATCACCCCAATATAATCAAATACAGTACTTAATTTAAGTAAAGTTTTTTTTAAATGATTGATTTATTTGTAGTAATCTATAGGACTCATTAAGACATGAAACCTTTTTAGGTGTATCCACAGTTGCTCAAATCTAACAGTGAACGATTTTAAAATACCACAAATCAAAATACAAAAGTAAGATTGACAAGATTATTTTGTTGTTGTTAATTAATTAAAATCACCTCTGCAGGCACCGGATGGCCACCCATTTTTGATTGACCTCTGCCACAAGTCAAGTGTCTCCAGCACTTTAGTGCTTTCATTCTCACCATTGGACTGGAGAATTCAATTAGTCAAGCCTCTCTTCTATGCAGAACACCGTCTGCATGAGCTAGGAGTATAGGAGTTAGCTATTTACAACACTACTCATCTTATTTACAACCAAGGATACTAGCAATCAATTCAGAATGTCAAGGAGGTACATGCATCAGTATACTAAAACACATTTACAGATTCTGGCTCCCAATGTCCCCATGCACTCTCACTTGGCAAATTGAATGAAATATATAAGCAATCTGTTTCAGGCATCATATTTTCCCTCTTAATCAGGAATTGTTTTAAGAGAGCAGCACAAGCTGAAAAATGAGGTTTAAATTTTCCAGTCATTTAGCAATTCATTGTTTCAGGTGATTGATTATTCACTCACCCTCCAAAAATGCATTAGAAAGATGCCTGACTATTCCAGGAATTGGATGCGTGAAATTCTGCTGGAGACTAATTAGAACACAGCGATGAGGCAGCGTTATAATTACAGAATGGAGAAACAATGGACTTCGATGATCATATTCATTTTTTTCCAGTATTTGCTAATGTTAACATGAATGCCTTAGCCAAATTGTAATGGGAGAGTGCCCCCTGCCCTGTGCTATTTACCGAGCTCACATCCTGAGCCGGTGTCTCCGTCTGTCTGGGAGAGTACCTCCTCAGGAACAGATGTTCCCTACCTTCCCTGGGGTCTCACAAATGTGTCTGTCAACCAAGTGACACACAAACCCACCAAGCTTGGAAAGACTCGCTTTGCCCAAATGGGTAAATAAATTAAATAAGGAAGTGTATTTAACACTTAATCCGCCTCCCATGAGCATAGATACCTCGCTTTTAATGCATTTAACGAGGTATTGTTACAGTGAGAGAGCAAGACGGGAGGGAGACACTGCCATTGAAAAATAGTGTGTAAACATGACTGGAAAAACCATGGATTATGAGGAAATGCGCTTCCCGCATGACAGCATAAATCTGTGTGGAGGCATTCTCCACTAATGGAAAGCTGAGGCACCTACCCAGGCCTTATCAATCATGGCGATAGAGCTGCCACCATGTTGACTATGTGCCAAACAAACAATATATGCAGTGGGGTCTAAATGCCATTCACAATGTGGTTCAAATTCCTCATCATTATTTTGCTGAAATCCCTTGGGAATATGTGTTGAATTATTGAGAATACAGTATGAACTAGGAAATATTACACAAAACTGCATAACTGGTAAAGGAAAGTTCTGGCAAACCTTGAATCCAACAAGAATGTTGGTATTCAATGAGGCATAACATTTTCTGACTGATTAATGCAATTTTTCAATTATGCACAAAATATGAAGGTTGGTAGAAGTGTTTGCTGCCTACCTGCTTGAAAATACAAGTTAATGGCCTTGACATAATTATGCCTTGATTGCCCTCCCCACCCACAAACAGCTCCACTCATCCAGACCATAATGTCTTCTGCAGTTAATAGTCATCAAAACTGTTGTATATTTCTGCAGGCCTTCAGTCAACCAGGCCACCCTTGGACAGCCAACTTTCTACACTAGGACTCCCCTCCTCTTGATCACACATTAGTGGTCCCAGGGAGGGATGCTTTGGGAATGTGGTGCCAGACGTGTTGTGGAATTCTGTTCTTTCTGCCTGACCTGTTTTAGTTCAGAGTCATCTGCACCACAAAGCATATCGAATGTTGCTTAATTTAGCAATCTCAGTGCCCCATAAGCCCTTCCTCTGAGCTTGTCGGTGATGGGCCCACTGGTTTTCAGATGGGTATAATGTATTCATAACTTCTTACCCTGCCCGGTGGCCCCCCTTATTATAAGTCATAACATGAGAAAATGCATTTTAACAAGGCCAGCTGAAGAGCACTGCCCTTGATGGTTTCCAAAGATTAGGTTTTGCTACTCTGACAACATTGGCAGAGAATGTGTTAGTGTGCTATATTTATGTTACCTGACAACAGGCTTGAGAAAGTTGGCTCAGCAGTGAACAACAACTGTGTGGCTCCAAAGTCTTGATGGGAGCACAGTGTTGTGTTCCTTACAAAGGGTAACATAAATTGTCATGTTGGTGTCCTAAACTGTGAAAAGCACTCCAAAAAACATAACAAAATAAATTGTGTATAAAAAAAATGAAAACTTAAAATAAATAAAATAATCTGAGGCATAATAATGGAACTATGTCGGCCCCAGCTGCAGCCAATCAGAGTTTTCATAGATTTTGTATGGCTTTGTCATTGGGTCAAGAGGCTAATGATTTCTTGTTTTGTCAAATCAGATTTATTATCTGAGCACAGACTAATTTGTCTATATTTTATGCACGTTTGGGCACTAAGAAGCTAAGCTTTAATTAGCCATGCGCTAATTGTAGTAATTTTCAATCTCCTCTTGAGGCGATGTACAGAGGAGGAAAAATAAATCACAAAGTTTTGGGAATGTTGGAGATAGTCTAACACATGTATGACCTCTTAATGGAACCTTGCCAGTTTCAGAGGTTGTGGCTTTTGTCATTTTTTGAAACGGTTCAAGGGTGCAAATGCTGGGATTGATTGTCTAGGCCGTACTGAAGAGATATTTTTTTTGTCTGAATCTGTGACATATTTTTTTTTAGTTTGGGTTTAGTTGTGCTGCAAACATGTGCAGTTACAGTTTTGTGGAGGAAAGACTGGTTTGCAGAAATTATGAATATCTATGCTTCTCTACGGCAATTATATCAAGGATTCAGTTGTAAGAGTTTTGGTATTGACTGTTTCATAGTGGATGGTGCTGTTTACTGTAGATATAACTGGAGGCAAGATTGCAACTTCAATAATTTCTTCCTGTTGGACTCCAAACTCTGTAGTCGTGAAGATGTGAAAGGTTTGACAACACACGTATATGGACTCTCATCCACCTTACCATGTCATCTCAGTTATGCTGTGCAGACCTTGGGACCTGAGAACCCTTTAGGCCATCTTCTCATTCTTGTTAAGATTGGCCCCAAACTTTCAAATCTTCTTTCAAGTGTTTACGTTTTACTCTTCTTTCTTCTCAAATGCATTTTGTGGAACAGCTTTTTCACTCGACAATAACTACAAAGTTTTTCTCAGATTGTCAAAGTTTTATGAGAGCTTAGTTTCATTTAGCTCTTCACATTTTCAATCCAAACCACAATCTTAAACCTTTAGAATAACACATTTGAACCTAAAATAGGGTTACATACGTTGTTCAAGAGTAGGCCTTCCCTGAACTAATATATTTATGTGAATAGAAGTAGTATAGAAGATATACAATATTTTTACAGAAGTATATGTTGCAAGTATTCAAGTATTCTGTTGCAAGTGTTCCTCCCACAAATGTAAGAAATCATAAATTGTTCATTTCAGATGATCTCATCTTTTTCAAAGTCATATTTAAAGTTGGATGAACAGCTTGGTTCAAACACAACATTTTTAATATTTGTAACAAATTAGTTGATCCCTAGTTTGATTCTCTGCCCGGGCTATGTATTGATTCCTGCTGAGTGAGGCCATCTATCTTTCCCTGATAGGCTTGTTGTGCTCTCACACTTCAGCGCCTGCTGGTTGTATAAGTAGTTGATAGATATTGCATGAGGTGTAACTAATTGATTTTTGGATCTGTCATGGAACGTAATATATGGCTTGGAGCACAGCCAATAGTTATCTGTAATTAAAGTAGCTTATTTTAACATAGAAATGTGGTGTTTATGCAGGTTGTCTCTGGAGATAGGTAGATATTAAAGTGTGTGAGTGTGGGGGAGTTGAAAGTTGTTTAAAAGGATGGTTTTTCTTGTGGGAGATTCCCTTTTTAATTTAATGGATAGTTGGTTTTTAACCTTAACTCTTTAAATTTGTCTTTAGCTTTACCATATGAATGTGTGGGGGTATTAATGAAGAGGAGAACAAAAAGAGATGTTGTGTTTGACTCTTTTCTCCTGCTCTATCTATACCTGCTCTATCTATGCCTCCAGGCTTTATTCTTCCAGATTATGTCAGATGGACATAAGATGGTCTAATTTATTGAGAAACCCTCTTGTGTTTTAACCCATCTTGGAGGGCTCTGTCCCTTTAAATGGTTCAGGTAGCGTGATGGTGTTCTGACGTGTGTTCTGTCAGTTTGACTGCAGCTCACCTTGTGTGCAGCCGCTCCACTGGGGATAAACCAAACATTGGTCTACAAAAGCACACCGTAGTGTGCTGTCATGACTCCAGTCTTGTCCTGCTAGCCTCCCCACCGCATCAGAAAGTCTGACTTCTGGCTTTGATGTGCTAGCGTATCCCTCCCACTCCTTTGCCTGGCAGTCCCATCTGCCTCTCTGACATGGCTGGAGTCTGGGTAATGGATGCTGCATAAGCTTCCCAGAGATGATCTTGTCACTCAACTCAAGCCCACTGCTCCAAGTAGAAGACAACACAGAGGTTTGACACAGTGCTGTTTGCTAACCGCATGCTAATTTAGTTGAAATTGTATTGAATTATACTTTGATGAGCCTGGTACTCTAATCTACTGAGAATGTATCTGTTTAATGAACTTTGTCTTCAAGATAGTCTGTTATCTGGCAGTAGCTGAAATGCTGAGATAGTTGGCATATCTTTGAGTTCTCAAGGGCTTTGAGTTGATTTCTCTAAAGCTAAGATAATATTTCCATAACATAGTTCGTTGAAAACTATGTAGTATTTGATCTGTTTGGCTTCATTCCATTTCATGTCAGCACCAGATGGCTGGGTTAAGCCTGATTTGGGTCTATACCTGAGTCAATTGGTCTCTCATTAGCCTCACCTTGGGTTATCACACTACAGGCTATTTCTTCACTGAGAAAAACTGAGGATAGAATCTTCTAGATATGGACCAACATTCCCCCTCTGTCCTGTTTCAGGCACTACAAGGTCAAGGGGCTGTTCCAGGAGAGGTCACTCCCAAACCAGATGGAAGATGGGTATCGACACATTTACTGAGTGACGTGGGAGGTTTCCCATCATAAGCCACCACCAAAAGATAACAAGAATTAGCTTGGCATTTGTGGCATTAAGGAGCAATAGGATGTTGATTGGAAAGCTCAAGGAAATAGGTCAATGTATCTACATCAGTTATTAGCCTGGCTTCCCACCTAATTAAGTAGGGGATGCAGTAATCAATCAGATACTAAATTGGATTTGCTACTGCACGCTGCCTACTACACCAAGCTTGGGTTTGACTTTGGGTTTGACATTCCATTTCAACTTATTTTGAATACTATTAACACTGATTAAGATGATAGTGTTGTGGTTTCCACAAGGAAAAGTAATGACACTTCTACTCTGATTAAAGTACCTAGGCCTACTGTGTGTGTTTAGCATGTCCTTTAGTTTTCAAAAGTACAGTTATACATACTAAAACATATGACCTTTTTTTATATCATAATTTAAGAAAATCTTTCCTAATGTTCTACTACAGAAGGCTGTCATTTTATTTGTATGAAATCCAACCGAATCAGCAGTGAAAAGAGGAGCCTGATAGATCTGACCTGAGACCAGCCTGTTTGACCAGCCTGTTAGATTTGATCTGAGACCATCCTGTTAGATCTGTAGCAGGCAGATACTGTGAGACTTGGAGGCAACCACTGCAGCACTCACTTCTGCAGCTTCAAAAAAATATTTTTGAAAAAAACGTTCCTAAAGGTTGAACAAATATTTTGAAAAAGGTTTTGAACCATTTTTTTCTTTTATGTTGTATGTATTTTATTTTCCACAAACAGCACAACACAAATGTTGTGTTGCAAACAGCACAACCACAAACTTTTATTTGAGTAAAATGTATATTTACAAGGTATATTTAATAAGTTGTATGTTGACATTTTTATGGATAAAGGAAACAAAGAAAGGGTGCACACAAGTACCCCCCCCACGCAAACGCACACATATACAAACACACACACAAACTGTACACATGCACCAGCACACACACACAAGTGGATATTGACACTCCAGTGTCAGTCTTCATTTGCCATGCTTAACCCAATTTGTGTTCATGTTTCAGGTGTCACTCAATAACAATCTCTTCATGCGCTTTACTTAACGCATGTGTGGCAGGTGTCACTTATATCTTCTCTTGAGTCTTGAAGAGTTCTCCTTTTTACATTTGAGATGTTTGTGGAGTTTAAGCAATATCTCAATCCTTGAAAAATTCACAGAATATCATGCATCACTTATTATAAACTTGTGCTAGGGCAGCGATTCCTAACCTGTAATATAGGTATTACCTACGGTAATACAGGTGGGCCGCCAAACCAATAAAAACTAAAGTATAAAAAATGAATACATATCTAAATATGTATATGTACTGTTTGTAATTTATTATTTAAGTTCTTACACATTTTAAAATAACATTTTGCCTTTAATTCATCTTGACCTATATGCCAATAGTTAATCATTTAGCATAAGCTATGTCAATAACTTCCGGAAGCAAGCAGTTACGTTAGTTCTCAAACACCAAATGCGGTTTTGTACAGTTCGGATTGCCTTTCCAAAATGACAATCAACGATGTACATGGGAGTTGATGTTGCTGTCCTTCAAGATGGGGGAAAAGGGTTTCAAATTGTACATTTCGAGCTACATGGACAAATACGAAGGTAAGGTTTACATTTACATTTACATTTATTCATTTAGCAGACGCTTTTGTCCAAAGCGACTTCCAAGAGAGAGCTTCACAAAGTGCATAGGTCACTGATAATAACAACAAGATAGCCCCACAGCATTGCGGGTAGTCAAAAACAAGAAGTACATATTGTGGACAACCAAAAAATAGTGCTAAAGGGAAGAAACCATAAGAGCATGTAGTTAAACAAGTTAAAATTACACAACATTGATCTCTAAGTGCAGGTGTACCTGTAGGAAAGCAATAAAAATAGGATTAACTAAAAAAAAAAAAAAAAAAAAAAAAAAAAAAAAAAAAAAAAAGAATACAACAGTTTAAATCAGCTACCACTAACCAACAAGAGCAACAGTCTAAGCAAGAGTCATTGTGAACCTTGAGGAAACTAGCGTTGGATTCAGCAAACCATTCCTAAGTACCATTGTACTCCCGGAACAAGTGCGTCTTGAGCCTTCTCTTGAAGGTGGAGAGACAGTCCGTGTTTCTGATGGAGGTGGGGAGTTGATTCCACCACTGGGGTGCCAGGCAGGAGAAGAGCTTGTGCTGGGACCGGGCGGTCTTGAGAGGTGGGACCACCAGGCGGTTGTCTGAAGAAGACCGTAGGTGGCGGGTGGGGGTGTAAGGCTGCAGGAGAGACTTGATGTAGTCGGGCGCAGTTCCATTCACTGCTCGGAAGGTCAGTACCAGGGTCTTGAATCTGATGCGGGCCGTTATGGGTAGCCAGTGGAGGGAGATGAGGAGCGGGGTAACGTGGGAGCGTCTGGGTAGATTGTAGACCAGACGGGCCGCTGCGTTCTGAATTCTCTGAAGAGGGCGGGTTGCGCATGATGGGAGACCGGCGAGCAGCGAGTTGCAGTAGTCCAACTTGGAGAGGACAAGTGCTTGGACAAGCAGCTGGGTGGAGTGCTCAGACAGGTATCTCCTGATCTTCCGGATGTTGTAGAGGGTGAATCTACACGACCGGGAGACCGCAGCAATGTGGGCCGTGAGGGAGAGCTCGTTGTCCATGGTCACCCCAAGGTTCCTGGCAGAGGATGAGGGGGTCACCGTCGCAGATCCCAGGGTGATTGAGAAGGTTTATCTAACTCACACAGTAAAAGTAGCTAGGTAGGCTAGATCTAGCTATCTAGGATTTGAGCAGTACTGTAACATTAGCTAGGCTAGCTAACAATTTTTTGCTACATTATAATGTACTCAATTAAAGAAATATTTGACCTATGCAAGTGGGCTGCAAAAAGGTCGATAATGGCTGTTCTAGGGGATTTGCCCCTAGAACATAGGTATTTATTCAAAAATTGAGTAACAAGGTTGTAACTTCAATAAGACGACTAACTCTCCCAGGGACGAATGTTTCACCGTCTAACCCTGTTAGACAGGGTTTACAGTCTAACCCTTTGAAAAGTGTAACTGACAACTTCTACTGTAGATCTTGAGACTGGAGTGCTAGTTCTTTTGGTTTGTTGTCTGTTGTTTAGTGTTGAACAAGACTTAACATGACAGACAGGTTGCCATCCTATAACTCAAGAGGGCATGTAAAGGTGGCTGAGCGGGTAGAGCATCGGGACAGAAAATATTTAAAAACATAATGAACATCCTCTAAGAATAGTGTACATGCTTTTTAGGTATCTTTGTGGGTGTCAGTGAACTAGTCGGTCAGCCATAGTTTGCAACAGAGACAGTAAAGCTACACTTTAGCATTCGTTTTGGGTTTATTTTTTTGCCAGATACAGAAAGGACAATACAGGCCAAGAACGCCCATCTCGCTCTGTGGACTGTGAGGTAAGCCTCACCTCTCGCTCTGTGGACTGTGAGGTAAGCCTCACCTCTCGCTCTGTGGACTGTGAGGTAAGCTTCACATATAACTCTGTGGACTGTGAGGTAAGCTTCACGTCTAACTCTGTGGACTGGGAGGTAAGCCTCTCCTCTCGCTCTGTGGACTGTAAGGTAAGCCTTACCTCTCGCTCTGTGGACTGTGAGGTAAGCTTCACGTCTCACTCTGTGGACTGTGAGGTAAGCTTCACGTCTAACTCTGTGGACTGTGAGGTAAGCTTCACGTCTAACTCTGTGGACTGTGAGGTAAACCTCACCTCTCGCTCTGTGGACTGTGAGGTAAGCCTCACCTCTCAGGGGTGGGGGGAGATATCTTCAGGTTCCAGCCCAATGTTTTCTTTTTTACTCTTTCACTTTTGTGGGAGGGAAGTTTTGTTACCAATTAGTATTAATAAGAGAGACACACCACACAGGCAAAGCAGGAGGAATGAACAAATTAGAGTTTATGTTTGGACGTTTCCTTGAGGATTTTGAGCATACAGAGTTCTGGGAAGAGATCGTCATAGAACTTATTGCATACAGCTAATGTTTCAGGCCAAGTAACTGGGCCTTAATAAACAAGAAAACACATTGGTGACACAGGGTTGAATTAGGCCAACGCTAGCCTCAATCTGCATACGCAACAAGGTTAATTAGGAAATCCACTTTATTGATGTGTTTCAAAGGACAAAACTAAAAATGTACTAAACCTCCAAGCCAGCGGGAAACCATTGTGGGTAAACAAGAACATGATGTCCTGGTTTGAGATGTGTGTGAAAAGCATTCTTGGTTTCCTATGCTAAAAGAAATACAAATAAACTAATATAACAAAATAATCAAGTTTATTTCCCATTATGTAGGATTTCCAATTGCCATTGCAAAGCTATTAAGAATAGACTACTGAAAAGCATTTTTTAAGTATCCATTCCATGCTTATGAACTGTATTCAAAAAGACAAAGTGAGTGTTTGTGTCGGTTGCAAGTTGTACTCTAGGGTCAGAAGGTTTGAATCCGAATCTGTCATATTTGAACAGAACAGTGTTATTTTCTTTTTCTGTTTTTAGTACGCTACAGCCCATTAGTAAAATTCCCCATTGTCAATCCATTTGTCACCTATATTGACAAAATGGTGGTTATGCTTACAATGTAGTACATTTGTGTGGCTAGTTAAGCTTACCCAATTAAAAAGGAGAAGCACAACAAAATGGGTTGCCATTTGCTAAAATCAAATTTTGTATATTTCTGTTTTGCTTAATCTAACTAACCTACTTGTACAGTATTTTCTTAATGAGATAGAATGGACACTGTATTCAACCAAATGTATGTTAAAAACGATGGTTAGATGGCATTCTAACATGTTATCACAATAGTACACAATAGGTAGATTGATGGAAGTGTATACCCCCTAATGACATTCAAATGGTTTGATTGATTTTCTGGTTTCCCTCACTGTAAAATATGATTATAGCGTTAGAGAAATTAATCTAGCATAGTTGTGGCTAATTTGAAGCTAATTACATTATTGATTATGCTCACATAATCCTGCGTTTTAAAGCCATGCATTAATCTGGATAATTATAATGGAATCTGATTTTCAACCCACCAGTATCTCAGAATATCCCCTTTGTGGTTGAGCACAGAAAGTACTGGTGAACATCTGTAACTTTTTGACCATGATTTGGTTTCTAATGAGTTTGATCCATCTGGGAGAAATTCATTCAATTTTTTCCCATGAGGACTCTTGGCTCAGTCTAAACCACCAGACATGGTCTCTAAAAAAAGCTTCTCGGAGCTGACATCAATCTGTCATCTTTTTCCCCCAGAATCAATATCTGTCATGGAGGGGTCATATTTCACCACCAGTTGAGGGTGCTTGGACAGGTCAGAAGTCATTGGGTCAGGTACATCATACACTGATGAGGTATCTGGAGTTAAGTGCAGGGTAAATAATTAACAGTACATGGTGGGTACAGTTCAATGGAGACTTGTTCCCTCAATAATTCATCTTGTTATGCCTTTTATCAAGATTTCTATAAAATATTCATTTTACCCAGTGACTTCTCCCTACCTTCCTGTTTTTTGATCATGATCAAGGGCAGATACATTAACTGACAGCCATTATTATAATCCAACAGGACCAATGTGTGCTGACAAGCCTATCATGTCCGCTAATAGCACATAACACCTGCAACAAAACGTAAAGACTATGCCAGGATCAAATATGTACTTTGATCCGTGCCTGTTTAAATGTTCCTCATCCCATTGAACACGTCTTAGCAAGAGATTGATTCGACGACAGGCATTAATTATGTTCCGAGACATAAAACCAAATTAAGACTGATATATGGAAGGGTAAATGAACTTGTCAAATGTTAGCACAGCGAGGGAGCTGTTGCTTTCTGTTGAGCGTGCAGCATAAGGTGTTGTGGTGAGGCCAATGCTCTACTGAGGATTGAGTCACACTGTGTCTGTCACAGAAAAAAAACATTTCCTTTACTTTCCAGTCGAGCATTATGGCTAGACTCTCCAGGGGACTGGCCTAAATGGAACCACTTGTGGTGATGTAGGAGTTGACCAATGTGGCACTTAGCTTATTTTTGTAATGGAACACAACTGTAGTCTCTGGGAGGCATTGTACTTTTTTTCCCCCAGTGTTCAGTGAAGAAGAAAATTTGAGAGGACACAGTCAGTATGTGCTAGTCAGTGTATATTTGTCCGTATTCTGGTGGCACTGGACTCCCACTGGTTGATGACTGATCCTGCACATGGGTTATGGCTGGCTACTGACATTTACTGCAATCCAGACACACATAGACACAAAATGGTGGTTGTGAGGCTGTGTGTTCGATCATTTTACAAGTGGTGAGCATTATATCTGTATGATTTCCTATATGTTAATGTTCCATCATCAGCATATATATGAAGTGGACAAGAGGATATAAAACAGAGCATTTACTCACATTTTAAGTTATAAAGCTTAACTTTTTAAAGTCAAGTCCACTGACTTTGTTTGATCTCTTTGATGCCATACTGAAACTTGGGTCTGGAAGTTTTCAGAGTTATACTGTAGCCTAGTTATCATGACCTCTCTCATTATCACCTTCTCATTCTTCTTTCATATCCAATACCCCTCTTGATCCCTGAGCCTTGTTTCCTTGTGGTGGCTCCAAGCCGAAGCTCCTTGGTTGAGGTTGGGTTGGGGGAGACAGGGGGAAGGGAAGGGGGGGAATTGATTGTAATAGGTATGGCAAAGCACCTCAGAACACATTTTTAGACAGGGGCCATATGACAGGGGAGGAATCAGCACAATTGCCTTAAAGCAGAATGAAGCAGTTTGGTCTGAGCTGGAGCGGTTAAGACAATGCTGTCAAGAGACAACCCTCCCCCCGCCCCCTGGCTCACACACACCTCTGAGGGAGGCTGTTAATTATTCTCCCGACATTCCCTCCCAGAATCCAGCTACAAAATGATTTGTGAATTGTTTGCTGATGGAACAGTCCACATCCTCTTTATCAAAAATGCAGCACACCATCAATTAAAAGTTAAATAATGAATGGTGTGGATTATAATCCTGTTTTATAGCATTCACAAACACAACCTCTAGCTGTCACATGTCCTACTGTAGATTAAAACAGGGGCCCTGTGATATATGAAGAAGATAGCGAGCCTAGCCATGATTATCTTCTCAATATAGGCCGACGTCATTATCCTCAACGTGTCATTGTCCAAATAATGAATTAACTAAATGATTCTTGGTTTCAAGAATGGGTGGAGGATCAGGATTGTAATAAGTGTAATACTTGACAATCATTGCCTCAAAACACCTTTCTAGTCCTTCATAATTGCTTGGTGTATTAGGCATTGTACCTCACACATATCAAGTGTGCACTGTAAAAAATTACCGTTTTTTTTTACCATGAAATGCACTGTATTTTTTACAGATATTTCCTCTTTTTCCATAAAACAATGATATGCGTGCGGATTTACCAATATATCCAGTAAAATAAATGTTACACCTTTAAAATTACATATGTTTTACCTTTATTAGCCGGGTTTCCCAGATTCGTTAAGAAGTTCTTAACGCTAAGAGCGTCTTAAGAACGTTCTAAGGGCGCTCTAGAACGCTCTTAAAACGTTCTTAAGAAGATGAATAGCAATATAATAATTGCACACAAAAAATATCTCGGAGGCAACATTGAATGTTGATTTTTGCATGAGGGAGTTCACACATGCGCAGTCGTTGTAGCTTCTCCCAACTGTCACTGCCGCACCTGGCGCGAAAACCGGACAAGAATGGAGTTTTCAACTGGAGCTGCCCCAGAAGTTAAAGGATTCAGGAATTATACTGACTAAAGAAGAGACAAAGAGATTCAGAGGTAACATGAATGCTAAGCTGTTATAGTGCATGATATGTTCTTTACAACCTTTTTTTGTCTAAACGGAATGGACTTTTACCAAACTGAAGGCAAATTGCTTAGCATTATTTAGAGTGACTAGCTACTGTAGTTAGCTCAGGGGTTAGAGCTCAGCTAGCTAGTGTAAAGGGCCCTATTATCGTCCACTCTAAATCTCCAACGTTCGGGGGCCCCATTATCGTCCATAACCGTTTCTTCCATTAATTTCTTAAAGAAGATATGCAGCTGCAACGAAAGAAAGTAACTCATCGATATGTAGACATGTTATATTGCTTCTACAGCTTCTTACTTTGAGATTCGAGTATGTAAATACGCTCTCAAACTGTATGTGTAGCATCTGCCTTCCGCAGCGTCAAACTGACATTTCTCCATTGAAAGTGGTTGGGTGGACGATAATGGGAACCCCCTGGCAAACTGCTAAAATCAGGAAAGTAGCGCATGTCCGTGTTATTGCAGGTAGCAACACTAGCAACACTAGTGCTAAATAACTATTTAACTAGTCGGCTCCATGACGCCGGTATAAGTAGTTAGCTCCTGAGACTTCTCACCAAAAGAACGAAGGGGAACCTTTGATTAAAACATGTTCGTAGGTACCTAGCAAAAAGTAGCCTAAATTTTACTCGACTTTTAGCGACGGCACTAATGCTGAAGGCTCGTTGATATAGCTAGCTGTCGGTCTACTAGAACGGCATAGGTATGCATCGTTGCTAACGTGTGCTGACGTTGTGACTGTGTGCGTATGTGAGAAAGACGCGTGAGTGACAGAGAGATGGAGGGAGAGCAGGGAAAGGAAATTAAGCTGCACGAATACACTTCGTGTTTTAATCTAAATAGGGTTAAAAAATGTTTTTTTACGAAACGCAATATGTGGCGGCTGGTGTCGATTCTGTGGCGCACCGCCACAAATTAGTCTATGTGTGGGAAACACTGTTTATTAATTGTGGAGCTGGCAAAGTGTAGCCTGACGTTGTCATACTCATAATTCTAGTCAGAATAGGAGTCTGAAAACTCTCCGTTGGGCTTTGACTATGGGGCGTGTGTCAACCGAGCTCGTAAAACAAATGCCTCTTCGCTTAATTGGATAGACCTACAACCAATCAGAGCAACGTAATATGTTATTTGTTGAAAACGAATTTAACCCAAGCGCTCTTTGGTGACGTTGTTGATTACGTTACTGTTGATCATCTGTCCATCATCGTATAAAGCCCGCCCTGACAATTTAATAGGTCCGAACAGCTCCTGTTTGGATATAGTTTTTCCGCAATCGAGCCCCTCCAGACCCAACTTTCCGACCACATTTGTGGGCGGGGATAAGTTGGGCTGGCAGCCAGCCTAGGAAAAGTGCAGAGAACTGTCTAAAAAGCAGTGTGTTGTCGAGTAATGTTGAGTAAGGGGAATTCTATATCACTGTGTAGGCTAACTTAAGTTTGGTTAAGTGAAGCTCTCGTGTGTGTGTTTTTCTTTTGCTGCAGATTTGCATTTTCCCACACTCTACATTGTCACCTGGAGTCAGCTCTGTCACTGGGCCTGAGTTTTTGTGATGAGTATTACATGAAGTTGCAATTGCCATTATTGTTGCGTGGACTGTTTACGTCAAGACCGTTGATGGATGTTCTTTCAATCACAGACATTCACTTGCATGTATTTCAAAACACAAAATTTACGGCGATGAAAGACAATCTGATCTTGGTAATCATGTGTTTTAGCAAAGTTTTAACATTGGAGTGAACTAGTGTTGCACAGTAAACCTGTACTAAAAAGAGACACTCTTACATAGCTTCAGTGTTCCTGTGCATACATGGGAGACTCTGACAGAACGCCATCTCTGTAGCACTCCATCCAGTCCAGAACCCGGGGTCCTGAAGTCTCGACTTTTACGATACTCAAACGATGCGATGTTAATATACCTCTCTGATCTAACGAGTCTGACTAGCTGTCGTGACCTCTCAGGTGGGATTTGGCTACAATGGAGAGATGGAGAGATGGTTGTTCTGCTAGGTTCTCCTGTCTCTGCACAGGAACTGCAGCTCTTTTGCAGTGGTCGTTAATGAGCCTAATGACGAATTATGGTCAGAATGATGTTGGCCCATGCTACACCCCTTCACCAAGTTTCATACAAATCGGGCTGGTAGTTTTTGCTTAATCCTGTTCATACACAAACAAACCAACATTCAAATAGTCACACGGGAGAAATTGCTTGCATGATACTTGTGTTTTTCTGTTGCTGCAGATTTGCATTTTCCCACACTCTACATTGTCACCTGGAGTCAGCTCTGTCACCGTGGGCCTGAGTTTTTGTGATGAGTATTACATGAAGTTGCAATTGCCATTATTGTTGTGTGGACTTCTTAGGTCAAGACCGTTGATGAATGTTCTTTCAGTCACAGACATTCACTTGCATGTATTTCAAAACACAAAACTTATGGCGATGAAAGACAATCTGATCTCGCTAATCATGTATTTTAGCAAAGTTTTAACATTGGAGTGAACTAGTGTTTCACAGTAAACCTGTACTAAAAAGAGACACTCTTACATAGCTTCATTGTTCCTGTGCATACATGGGAGACTCTGACAGAACGCCATCTCTGTAGCACTCCATCCAGTCCAGAACCCGGGGTCCTGAAGTCTCGACTTTTACGATACTCAAACGATGCGATGTTAATATACCTCTCTGATCTAACGAGTCTGACTAGCTGTCGTGACCTCTCAGGTGGGATTTGGCTACAATGGAGAGATGGAGAGATGGTTGTTCTGCTAGGTTCTCCTGTCTCTGCACAGGAACTGCAGCTCTTTTGCAGTGGTCGTTAATGAGCCTAATGACGAATTATGGTCAGAATGATGTTGGCCCATGCTACACCCCTTCACCAAGTTTCATACAAATCGGGCTGGTAGTTTTTGCTTAATCCTGTTCATACACAAACAAACCAACATTCAAATAGTCACACGGGAGAAATTGCTTGCATGATACTTGTGTTTTTCTGTTGCTGCAGATTTGCATTTTCCCACACTCTACATTGTCACCTGGAGTCAGCTCTGTCACCGTGGGCCTGAGTTTTTGTGATGAGTATTACATGAAGTTGCAATTGCCATTATTGTTGCGTGGACTGTTTACGTCAAGACCGTTGATGGATGTTCTTTCAATCACAGACATTCACTTGCATGTATTTCAAAACACAAAATTTACGGCGATGAAAGACAATCTGACCTTTGTAATCATGTGTTTTAGCAAAGTTTTAACATTGGAGTGAACTAGTGTTGCACAGTAAACCTGTACTAAAAAGAGACACTCTTACATAGCTTCAGTGTTCCTGTGCATACATGGGAGACTCTGACAGAACGTCATCTCTGTAGCACTCCATCCAGTCCAGAACCCGGGGTCCTGAAGTCTCGACTTTTACGATACTCAAACGATGCGATGTTAATATACCTCTCTGATCTAACGAGTCTGACTAGCTGTCGTGACCTCTCAGGTGGGATTTGGCTACAATGGAGAGATGGAGAGATGGTTGTTCTGCTAGGGTTCTCCTGTCTCTGCACAGGAACTGCAGCTCTTTTGCAGTGGTCGTTAATGAGCCTAATGACGAATTATGGTCAGAATGATGTTGGCCCATGCTACACCCCTTCACCAAGTTTCATACAAATCGGGCTGGTAGTTTTTGCTTAATCCTGTTCATACACAAACAAACCAACATTCAAATAGTCACACGGGAGAAATTGCTTGCATGATACTTGTGTTTTTCTGTTGCTGCAGATTTGCATTTTCCCACACTCTACATTGTCACCTGGAGTCAGCTCTGTCACCGTGGGCCTGAGTTTTTGTGATGAGTATTACATGAAGTTGCAATTGCCATTATTGTTGCGTGGACTGTTTACGTCAAGATTGTTGATGGATGTTCTTTCAATCACAGACATTCACTTGCATGTATTTCAAAACACAAAAGTTACGACGATGAAAGACAATCTGATCTTGGTAATCATGTGTTTTAGCAAAGTTTTAACATTGGAGTGAACTAGTGTTGCACAGTAAACCTGTACTAAAAAGAGACACTCTTACATAGCTTCAGTGTTCCTGTGCATACATGGGAGACTCTGACAGAACGTCATCTCTGTAGCACTCCATCCAGTCCAGAACCCGGGGTCCTGAAGTCTCGACTTTTACGATACTCAAACGATGCGATGTTAATATACCTCTCTGATCTAACGAGTCTGACTAGCTGTCGTGACCTCTCAGGTGGGATTTGGCTACAATGGAGAGATGGAGAGATGGTTGTTCTGCTAGGTTCTCCTGTCTCTGCACAGGAACTGCAGCTCTTTTGCAGTGGTCGTTAATGAGCCTAATGACGAATTATGGTCAGAGAGTGGTACAAATGACAAGTGGTTGATGGTATAGCCATACATTTTGAGGATGAACACAATGCAAGTCAGAAAGCATGAGAACACCATTTCAGCAACCGAATCCAGAATTGTACCCAAAGTATGTTCTTTACTGTTTTGTAGGGCACCATTCTTTTCCACCGGAGTAGCATGAGAAGGGATTTCATTTTCCCTGACATGTGACAAGGCATTCACACATTATGGGGCCTAATTCCTCTACAAGACCAAAATAGGACTTCTTGGCCTGGGGGACCCAACCTCCCCCTGGTACCACCCTCTCCCTTTAACACATTATTCGGATTAGTGACACCAGACATCCAAAACATGACAGATTTGGCCAGACAGGATTTAATTGCAGTTTACTGACGTCAAATCAGTCTTGGTGCTAAAGTTATGATCTAAACTTGGATCCAAGGCCCACAGGTCTTCAAACAACTGGCAACCTGCAAATCTGAAGACTGTGTTTGTAGAGTTGTGGTGCTCTGTTACAACAGTAATGGTTAATTCAATGCAAACCGCTTGCTGGTAGCAAATGGGAATGACATTTCTATGAAATACAAACCTAGTTAGCATACAGTTACACAGGCCCCACAATACACTGGCACTGGATGTTTTGACTAAGTAAATACATGTATTTCTAATGTTTGTAGTCCGCTGCCAATTATAAATGACTTCCTGCCAATTTAAAAGCGGAATTTACATCTTCCTTTAGCAAGTTTACTCACCCAGTGTGTGTGTGTATTTGTTGTAAATTTTATACCAGTTTGCAATTTGTTTTCTTGCAATCACGGCCAGCAATGATTAATAATGAATAATGCATTCCACTCCATAAAATTCAGCACTCAGGTTGATTTGCAGTTATATTTCTCCCTCACCCTTGAATCTGTAATACACCCCTCTCTGCTTTACACCCTTTTTGTTGCATTTTCTTTAAATAATTCAAATGGTTGAGAAATTATCAAATGCAATAGATGCCGTAGTCTGTGTGTTTACTTCAGTTGAACTGTCATCCGCCTACCCCTGAATGACATCATTGTGGACAGGGTGTGATGCTCCTGGCCAAGAGCTTTATAGTACCGGAAGAAGCTGATTCCTGCTGGTAATCCAGGCAGCTCCTCCAGAGATTTCACAATCCACATAATGTGTGTATATTGTGTGTATGTGTGTGCATGTATGTGTGTGTTGGGTGGGGGGTAGGCTACTGATGGGATTTTCCTCCCTAAGGCACTGCAGCGTTTGCTTCTTGCATCAATAAAGCCAGCTTAAACTGCTTAATTATATTATGTAAGCCGTAAGATCAAGGAGCATATTGAGAGCTTCCACTTGAGCATTTTCCTTGTGGTTCTGTGTATGTGTGTGTTTGTGTGTGTCGGAAGGAAGGAAACAGCATTGGTACCAGTCCTATTAGTTTCTGCCACCTTCAGCTGTTGATGTGCCAATTTGACATGAAACACCCTGATCTTTTCTAATGCTCGTGTAACTGAGTTGAATTGGTTAAACTCACTCCTGAGTACGAATTCCATCCACGCCATCGAAGAACGACAGTGGCTTTTTGTGGCATAGCTGGCACAGTGTTTATAGACGTGGTCTTCATATATCGATACACACTCAGAGGGCCTGCATATCAACCCTAGTGTGGGCATGATCAGCATCTGGATGAAGTAATACGGTATGGTATTGGCTATGGTGGTGACAGTCATTGAGAATCTGCCGGCTGGAAATGGTATGTTTGATGATGTGTCCTGTCATATTTGTGGTAGGTTCTAGTCACACTTGTGGGAAGGTTTAAATGTGAATGAAGCCTAATGCCTCCTTATAGCGCACACATTTGACATAGCATTAACAGTAAGCATGTAAAAGCATGTTAAAAGTAAGCTTTTATACAGTACCAGTCAAAAGTTTGGACACATGGAATGGGAAAATGTGTCCAACCTTTTGACTGGTACTGTACATTTTATAGTTTTTTTGTATCACAGCTTTTTAGGGTTAAACTAATAGGACAGCATGCTCACTAATTTAGCTTCTTTGCTTAAGCCTCCATCTTTGATTCAGTTTTCATGCCACCTTAGTTTCCACCTTTGTGAATATTATGCAGCTCTGTACTATTGTTTCATCAAAGCTTATGCATTTCCTGGCAGAGAGACTAAGATGAATGCTTACACTGGTTTAATAAAATACTTAAATGCTTAAATCAATACTTGAGTTTGCCAAGTGAAATGGGATAGTATGTCATAAAAAGAGTAGTCCACATTTTCTGGAGTACATTTGTGAAAAATGTAATTCCCAAAATGTAAACCATGCATTTGTTTGGTTGGATCGAATGGGTGTGGTTGATTTAAGCTCCATGCAATAATCGATTGACCCTGAGATATGGATCAGTCAAACGCTTGGGCCACAAATTTTGAAAAATACATCTACACTGACGTGCATAAGGTGCATAATATGTAAGCTGCATGCAGGGTGCATCAGTGAGAGCTGGACTAATTCTGCCATTTCAAATATGGCACGCTATACATCTGTGGACGATTTGACATTCAATGAGAAGGTGATTTAGGGTTCTTCCTTCCATGCACAGACAAGAAGAAAACCCTCCCCCTCATCTTGACTACCAGCATAAGCGCATTGCAGCGACCACTCTAGCCACTTGTTAGACTCAGTGCTTGACATAAACAACTTACATACCTTCTCTGTTGGTAAAGCTTTACAATTCAATTAATTAACACAACAACATGGACACAATGTGGGGGAAACCATGGTAAGACTAGGAACTGGATGTGAAGGCAAGCCGTTAAAAATAAACACAAGGAATGGTTGTGTGGGGAATGTATTCCCTGGATCTCTGGGTCTTACAAGTTGGCTGCACAGTAATTACATCTCCAGAGGATCCAGGGGGAAAAGTTTTTCGAGACGAAAAGCTGGCGAGGCAGGATAACATCATGCTCCACGGGTGTCGGGAATCCCCCCCCTCAACCGTGAAAAAAGGGGAATAATTGCAATATAACTACAGCAAAAAGATGTCAGAGACCCTTGTCCTCTGTTTATCCATGCTGCCTTTTGGGTGAAGGGGGGATGGAGGGCCGTTCTACCTCACAGAACCTGCAAATTACGGTAACAGGTTGCTGGGTTACCTTGAGGACGTACAATAATTTGTCATCATGGTAGCAGCATCAACCGCTGTTCTTTAAGTTCAGTGCACTTAGAGAGATTGTTTAAATGTTTTGTTCTCTATACGTTGTATTCCCAAGACATCTCGGCCCTCTTTTATGATAGCCTGGCTGGAGATAAACTTGAGAGCAACAGGGGATGCAGTGATTAGCATTGCAGTGAATGTTTTTCCTCCATAGGAAAAATCTCTTTACTTTACAGTACTAGACAAAATATGTTAATTCATACTTCTATGCATCTACTGATATGCATGACAGGCAAAAGCTGTTTACCATACTGTAGATGGTCACCTTAAAATGACTATTTGTTTCAGAGGCATACTTTACAAATCATTTTGTAACAGTGTAGATATTCCCTAAGTAAAGACAGAATCAATGTTTTGTGCATGCATACTGTGCTCTTGACAGGTCTTAGTCCACCTTGGTCTCATTCCTCAGTAAGATGCCACTTAATATTACAAATGTATTCATCTACTATTAAGCAACAGTGGGTCATCTACAAAGTACTAGGGTGGCTAACAAAATCTCTTCTAAAAGATATGAAAGTGAAGCTGATCACCTAGGCCAAGAACACTGGTCCCTAAACATTGACTTAACCCTTTCACACGTACGTTCTAAATTGTTTGACTGGTCCCCCAGGGTGAGTTTTTAATGCGCGTGATTTTGGATCAATTTTAACGTTCCAGAAATTAATTATGACGCATTAATGTCGAATTGCTGTACAATTTAAGCATTTCTCTATTCGCATTTTGAGTTGAACCTGTTGGACCCCGTAGCTTTGACCAGGCAACAACCCATTGGTTGTTTAGAATATTACGACCACCCCCCACCCCCCTCCTCCTTGATGCATTTCATCCGCCTCGTGGGACCATGTTTACCTTTCATGGCGACGTTTTTCTGGTAAGTGAAGTGTTTGTTCAACTGAAGTTACAACACATATTTTGCATGATATTGAGATGAAAGTATTAACTGTTGTACTTTACGAGGTGATGTGTTTGCTAAACTAGCTAGCTCGTAATAGTGTAATTCAACTAGCTAGAGTGTAATTCAACTAACCTAGCTAACCTAGCTGTTACTAACTAGTGGCCATGTTACGTAGCGTTATTTAGTGTAGTCGGATTTTACCTTATACTAAATACTGCAGAAGTCTTCGGTCCAAATGGATTGCAATGCACGATTATTGTTGTCTGGCAGGCTTTCATCTAACGCTAGTAACTTATTTCATGAACATGGTTTACCCATATCGTACTGTATGCTAGCTGAGTAAATTGCACAGGCCTCTAAATCACAGGATACATGTACAAAAGACACAGTAGTTCAGTATTTGAAACAATTGTTTTTATTTTATATAATTAAAAACTGCTTTTCCAGAGGGAATCGAAAAACCAGTCAGCCAATTTGAGCCAATAAAGGCGAGACTGGAAAATTATTCCCTGACCCCTAGCTACAAGGCGATCAAGCAAGCTCCTGGAAAATCTTTAGGTTCTAGTTTGCCCACTCAACGGCGAAGGTGGAAATGTGTTATCTTGATGGATTGTCTGATGTGGGACGGCCACCGGTGGATGGGCGTCGAGGTGTATGATGCACCTCGAGCAGCTGTTTCATCAAGTTCAGTCTGTATTCCTGGTAAGGGATGACTCTCCCTAATCAGAATGAAGTAAATGAGTAGGAATCAGTAATCACAGCAACTCAATTATTTTAAAAGCTTTGTAAGGAAATTATGTAATTTGAAATGTATTGTGCATTTCTCTCACCAGACTGTTGACGGTGGACGATGTGGCCATTGAGAACAGCAGTGTCTACCAAGTGAAAGAAGACTTTCTTATACCACTTGGTAGTCTTCCTGGCACATTCGACAAAGCTGTTCACCATGTCCGCCTTGTCCACAGCCCCCATCTTCTTGTTATAGTCAAGAACACAAGCTGGCTTGAGTTTCCTCTCCCCGGTGGCATGATCAATCCTTGCCGTGGCTGACATCACTGATGAATGAACAGTGGTGAGCATATGAACGTCACGTTTATCATGCCACTTAACGGCCAACTGACTGCCATTTTGTTTGAACTCCACTTCACCCTTCTTCATTTTAGGGCTGAAGGCTGGCATCCCCTTCCGATTTGCACGAACGGTCCCACAGGCCCCCGTTCCTCGGGAGAGGAGGTGCTGGAACAATGTTGGACTGCTGTACCAGTTGTCGATGTACAGGACGTGGCCCTTTTTTAGGTGGGGTGCAAGTAAGGTCATCACGACCGAGCCAGATATCCCAAGTCCTGGAAAGTGGGTGATGTCAGTGGTGGATCCCGTGTAAATGATCATGTCCTGCACGTAACCGGTCAACACATCACAAAGGACAAAGAATTTGACACCAAACCTATGCCTTTTTGATGGGATGTACTGCCGAAATGCCAGCCTACCCTTCCACTTCATTAGGGATTCATCGACACAGAGGTCTCTGTGTGGCACAAAAACCCTTTGGAATGAAGTGGTGAGAGCACTAAACACATTTCTGATCTTGTGCAGGGGATCATTTACGTTAGCGCTTGCACTGTCGACAAAGTGCAAGCAACGGAGGAGAAGCAGGAAACGGTCCTGGGAAAAAATTGTGGCGAAGAAGGGGGTCAGGAGGATGGGATCTGTGGTCCAGTAGTCTCGGAGGGACGACTTTCTCACAATTCCCATCAGGAGGACAGCGACCAAGAATGAGTACATCTCATTCACGGTTGTCCGCACCCATTTAGCAATCTTGCCTTTTACTCCGGACGGCATCATCTCCTGCTGCACTGAAGCATAGCGGTTTGTTTCCTCCACTATCTCCTCGACTAGTTCTTCTGTGAGGAACAGTTTGAAACACTGAGCCTCAGTGGGATCTTCGGGGGGGGTCTGCACCCCAGACAGTGTTTCATTAAACACAACTCTGGGTCCAGGGGGAGTGAAATCACTGGCGGCCCACCAGCTCGTGGAACTCACCTCCTCCACTTCATCCCCCATTTCCATTTCGCCTTCACTAGAGGGACCTTCGGCCTCTGGGTTTGCAAGGTCCTCTAGGTTTGGGGGCAGACCCTCACCATCAATGTCATCACTGCTACTTGCATCGGTGTTGTACTCCTCTTCTTCATCTGAATTAAAAAACATTTCTTGGATGTCGATGTCTGTGAGTTGCTTCCTTTTGCCCGAAAAATATGCCATTTCTGGAGTAATACTCTGGAAAAGTGAGTCTGCTAATTGACTAAATGCCGTTTGTTTGCTGTAAGTTTGCTGTCGGTGTTGTCCTTGTCGAGTACGAGTAGCAAGTGGCGGGTTGCGAGAGACACTGACAGCAACGTTACGTCATTTGTCATTGAATGGGGAAAGAATCTCAGCAGTGCTAAGGTATAAATATTTGATTTGCTTATGTTTTCACATATTTTTACATATAGGGGGCGTATCAGATATTCCGATTATCCAATATATTCAAATGAACCCAAAATTGCCTTTTATATGGAAGTTGTACAGATGACAACAAGTTAGCTTCCAAAAGCTATTGATTTGCCGGTGATGGGGGCAGCCATATTTGTTTACATTGCAATGCAGTATGGGTGGATCAGTAAGTGAAAATAAATTACTTGTAAAAAGTTAGTGTGGTCAAATACAACGTAATGTCTTTCTTTTCACCAGGTTATTGCTACGTACGGTGTATATACTGTTCCGATTTTCAAATATTCACATATAGTGATTTTAACGTGTTTATGATGTGTGCACGTTAGTTATGTGGACAGAGATATGAGCTAATGTGGCTAATAGGGATCAGGTAGGCTGCTTTGTTTTCTCTTGCTTTGGTTAGCTCGTCATAGCGAGTGACCGGTGGGAGGGGTCAAATGTACAGTGGCATAGCATCTTGCCGCCTATCCCCCTTGAAATTTTGGAGGCGTGCCAACTTATTTACATATCTTTACCTTTATTTGCTGTCAATATCTATCAATTACTTTATTACTATTACAATGGATATCTGGATCGTTGGATCATCAATCGTCCACTGGCTGGAGCGCCACCTGACCGCCACCCGGTCTGCAAGGTTCACCCGAACCCTGGGGCTGGACTGCCAGGTCCACTGGATGGGCCGACGCGGGATGAGGTGGGAGCAGCTGGTGCCACTCCTTCGCCGGACGTCGGGACCAGCACCGGCCGTGATGGTTATCCATCTCGGGGGGAACAATCTCGGGTCGCAGTCGGGGTGTAGCCTTTTGCGCAGCATTAGGCGAGACCTCGACTGCATCCACTGGATGTTCCCCGACACCATGGTGCTGTTCTCCGATATCATCCAGCGGAGAGTGTACCGGAGCCAGGCGAGGGGCCGCAGTGCCTATGGCATTGAGAGGTCAAGGCGGTTCGTGAATGCCGGAGTGGCCGGCTTCATGCGCAGAGTTGGAGTCGCCAACAGCAACATCCGCCATGACCAGGACGTTTTTAGGAGGGACGGGGTTCATCTGAACCGTAGGGGGAACGAGCTGTTCCTCGAGAATGTCCTGGTCGGCCTGAGAACCGTCCTGTAAGCGTGTGGCTTACGAAACAACACAAAGGCTCTTTTCAGAGCCACCCAAATACCCAGTAAATGTGCAATTTTCATAATGTGATCAATCACCAATAGGCTATAAACCTGCACTGATGCGCAGCGCGAAACAGTAACGCGCACTCGATGTAGAAAGTTGTGGGATGTTGCTGTGGCTGTACCAGCAATATTAGTATTGATGCCGGTGGGACTTTTGTAGTAAGGGTCAGCCGGATGGTCCAGCGGAACGGCAGGTTGTGGGCACCACATGTCAGTGTTTCTGTGTTCACAGTCGCAGGAGTTTGCCTCGACTAGAACCAATGCCTTGAATTAAAACGTTGTAATGCCAAATTGATTCGTCTGTTTATAATCTGTTTTCATTTAGGTGTGCCATATTATTTGGGTGTGCCACACGTGTTATTCGGCAAGATTACCATCAGAATTTAAAAACACTTCAAGTTAAAGTATTTTATTGTCAGATGCACACAACAACACAAGGTCAGACTGGGCACCGAAATTCTTGGGACAAGACAAAGCTAAGCAACCTGGCATAACATATGTACTCAATGTGTCATCATTGTGGAAAAGTTATATTTCTCTGACTGGTGAATGTGAGCGCAAATCATATGAGCGGGAATCATGTGAGTGACGAGTCTGACGACAAATATTAGTAAAAAGTTACTGTACTGTGGTAAAATTAAACGTATATTCCTTTTTAAAACACGTTGTTGCAAATTAGGGAAGTAGTTGCTATTCCGATATTCAAATATTAACATATTGTGGTTGTGGTGTATGATTTTAGTGGTAATGGTAGTGTATAGGATGATAAGCTAATTGCTATTACCGATAACGTGGGCTGCCATGTTTATTGTTTTGATCAGTACTCAATGCATTGTGGGTGTCAAAGGGTCAACGAGATAACCTACTCTTCTCACGAGAAAATACTGAGGCGTACGGGGTCAAGTGGTACATCATCAAGGGTCAAATTTGTTGCCGGAAGATTAAAAAAAATCAAAGATGGCCTCTAGTAGCTCAAAACAAGACGAAAGACAAACTTTTGTCGGATGTTTTACATGCATATTAGTGAACGTATATCTATTATTTCGATCTGTAGTTGGTTGTACAAAAGTAACATGTGTTGGAAGTGATAGCCAAGTCAAGGAAAACGGATAATTTTATGGTTTACCAGGTGACGTGAGTAAAGCGTGAGTTATTTTTGGTTAGCTATTAGCTAACATTAGCTAAACTAATTTGTTTGAACGTTTTCATATGGATAATAAAGGTAAACTTTCTCAAAATATACAGTGCATCAAGACGTATGTTTATAATATACACGTAGTCTAATTTTGAAGAGTTTATTGTTACGTAATAAGCCAAACTGGACATTCTAAGGACGCGTTCTAAACATACGGGTATGTCCGTACGCTCCAGGGACCAGCCAGGACTGGACATACCGGTATGTTCGTACGCTTCAAAGGGTTAATTTGCATTTAAATAGAAAACACTTCTGGCCAAAACATTTGGATCTTGCTACTTGTGTGTGTGTATTGATGTGTGACTTTCCTGCATTTGAAATGTTTGATTTTGTGCATAATCATTTAGTTAGTATAATATTTTAATTTGTTGTTTTTATGAAACAAAATTTACCGTCTGATATTTACCTTGTGGTTGGGGGAATTAGGATGTATTCAGCTCATGAAAAGTGAATCCTATTCAAAGATGCATACAAATCTACTCGAAACAAACAGTATGGAATACATAAATATACTATTTTAAAAGCCAGTCCCTATGACTTTTGAACCTCTTTGCTGTAAACTTATTCAATTCTCAATTCTTATTTGATGCTCTTCTAAGACAACTATTTTTGTTTTTAAAATGGTAGGTTATGTTTTGTTAACATTTAGTGAATCATGTTCATGAATGCATCCATTACACACAGTTATTTTAGCACATCACATCCAAACTCAATATTCATGCTAACAATTGCATCCAGCAGGTATCCAACACTAATAGGAGGTGTGGAATCTTGCCGTTTCAGGAGTAGAGTTCACATAAAAATTGGTTGTAGTTCCCTATTTTGTAATGCCGCTAGGGCTGCCACTAGGGCTTAAAATAAATACCTTAGAGCACTCCAGATGATCAGTAATATGCAGTATTAGACAGGCATACACAACCCAACCAATACCTCTTGCCTTTTATCTTAGCCACAGCTAATTTCTTTTCACCTTAGTGCACAAAATAACAGTCAACCCTGGTTTCTAAAGAGGCAATTAGGGCTTACAAATAGCTTATGAAGTCATTTTCTGTGGTTTGCCACTGATGAGACTCAGGGGAGAGCCTCCATCAGTTAAGAGGAGTTAGTTTGCCAGAGACCTGAATGGAGCTGGGAAATTTTGTGGGCTGATCTTATTATTTGTATCGATGCCTTTTTTATCTCACCCCTCCCTTAATTGGATATAGTACATTGGAAAACCGTTTTCCATCCATCCAGTTCAAGCATAATATTCTTACCAACTTTGCTTGCAGGTAAAAGATGAAGAGACTATTTTTGCGATAGATGCATTCTGATACTAGTGTTGCCAGACATTGCTAATGGGATCTAAAGTACAGTACAACTCTATTGTATCCTCTAAATATCTTATGGAACATAAGAATATACTATGCAACACTGACAGATGAGTGTGTGTGTACACTGTATGTTGGAAATGGCAGTGATGTAACTCTTGAAATTGACAGTAGTGTAGGTTAGAAGATCTTGCATCTACAATAATGTTTGTGACAGTAAAAATAGGTAGCATATTTTTGTAAAATTGGGTAATATTTATTGCAACACAGCACTACTACAGTACACATACTATAAAAGGGGACATGGGGTCATAGATCTTGGGTTTACTGAATGTGAGAACAAACCTGCTGAATCAACACCAGCATCGGGTCCCTACATATATTTAGTATATTGGACAACAACAAATGAATCAACATTTTTCTTTTGATCTCTTTTCCTTCATAGATATCCTTAGCCAGATGTACAGCCTTATGTAATATATTTCCATAACCCTAACCCAGTTTTTTTCTTACCCCCAGAAGTAATTATAAGTTTATGTAGATACAGGTCATACTAAATGATTTGTTGATGCACTTGTCACTTCACGTTGGCTGTCCACTTCTGTTTATAACATTTCACTTAAAACGCTACATTTGTGATGCGAAAGCACTCTTCACCTTAATGATCCTATAATGCAATGTATGTTATGTAAAATATATTCTTGACCGGTTTATTGATTTAATTTACTTTAATAAATTGTTTATATGAAAAATGATAAATAAACCCAACATTTGGATGGGCTAGTTACTTGTGGCACACCTTCCCAACCCCAACTGAGGGGCATTTGTTATTTCAACACATCCACAGTTTCCTCACTAAACACTAAGAAAAGAGTTACACACGTGTTTACCTTGTTAACAATTCCCTAAATTGTACAGTACATGCCTTTCCTATATGCTTTATAATGCTAACCAACCACAGACTGTCAAGGCAACTCAACAGCATGTTGGCAGAACATCATGGTACATTGCTTCTAACAAAGTCAGACATACTGACGATTGCCAGGAGAGCACCAAATTGAGCACACTGTTGCTGTTGTGTGCCAGACTGCTTAAATGCTGAAGCCATGACATGGCTGCATCCCTACCAGTCAAGCAACTAACTGGATTGTTGTTCTTCTCTCAAGTATGTAGCCCCCTAAGTTACCTACACCTATACATTTGTTTTGTATGTTGAGACAGTCTCACAGCGTATGGTTTGTTTGGAAACATAATAATTGTTGTGTGAGCTATGCCAGAGACATTGTACAGAAGAAGGAAGTGCAGGCTGGGCTATATTCAGACCACTTTGTCAGCTCTACTGCGTTTTCTTAGCATGGAAAAGGTGGTTTGGACCCCTCTGCACAATGTGTCTTCAATCGTCCTGTAAGGGAAAATGTAGTCATTATTATGTAATTAGCCAGACTAATGACATGCTGGAGTTAGCCATGAGGGCAGGACATCAGTCTCCTTCATGCTACCCTGTCTTTGAGTAAAGGCTGTATTTGTGTAGGGTCTTGTACCCTCAGCATTTGTACTGGATCAAAATCTTAAATCCTTCTTATGTTTAATGTTCCTCCTGGGGATTTCAAGAACTCTTGATGCAGATCAGGTAGCAGACTTGCGTCAGACATCTGATTTTTAATGTTTTTGCTCTGCACTCTGACTTCTTATTGTTCTCCATTAAACATGCATGTGTTTATTTTGGGAGCTGAATAAGGCCTTTAAGCCAACTGTCATGCACCATTATAATGAATTAAAGGGTCAACTGGGGTTGAAAACAGACATGACTGCTGCAGTAGCATCACACTGTACACTTTCAGGGCATAGTTAGGTCACAAGTGGGCAATAATAGATGGTAGCAGAGCCAGGCCTGGGGTCCTGAGGGGCCGAGAGTGATTACTGGGATGCACTGGAATGAATGATGTGAAGGGCGGATGCATAGTTACCAGGCATTGAACTCAGGGTGTGGCGGAGAGTCCTAGTGGGTCATGGCCGAGCAGCAGCTCAAGCACATCCTTCAGGAAGCCTGGATAGATGACAGGGAGAAGCAGAGAAGGGAGGGTGACGATAACATGCTAGCACAAGGACCAGAGGAACGGAAGAGACTTTATACAGAACTCGTAATAAAAAAACCGGGAGTTTGGTCGCATTCCTCCGTGCTTTAACTGGGCTGATGCGTATGAGTTGATTGAAGCCAAGGAGGAGTCTTGGTGCACTATCTTCCTACTGAACTTCAGTTAATCTAACTTTGTGAAAGATTACAGATTTTACCTTTCAATCGGTTATCCCTTATTTCAGGAGAAAAAAGGGAGGAAGGACAAAAAGAATAATGAACAGCGTATGGTGAAAAGAGAGCATTCAGTCTTCACATAACTGCTAGGCCTACAGCACTGACAGAATAAGTCTGGAAAAATCAGTGATGCCTCTTCATGGTTTGTTTCTATAGCAACCGCAAGACAAAAATGGGGCAAAACACAAAAAACTAACACAAAAAATAATAAACTGTAAATAAACATAAGCCCAAGTGACAACAATAGAATAATCTAGCTACTTTTCAAGGTATAATTATTTCACCAATGTTATCTTGTCTTCTTCCCCTGACAATCCAAGGAACGAAAAGAAAAAATCACTTTTCAACTAGCACACTCACACACACACACACACACACACACACACACACACATGCAAACCAGTAGAACAAATTTCAGGGCTGTAGCTCAAAATGCAAACAGACAAGTGGATAACAATCAAAAAGATTTCTCAGAGCAGAGACCAGAATAATTTGCACCTGGAATTCTGGCAGGTGAAACACTTTAACAGTGCATCAGTATATGTTAGAAATAGAATTGTACTGTACAAATGCCCCTTCATTGTGGAAGTGTTTGTGGGTGAGCAAGAGTTCCTTGTGAGACTTACTTACTCCATAATGTTCTGTGAAACACAAACAGAAGAACTGCATGCTATTACTTTATCTGAGCCTAACTACAAAACCTTGATGGATGCTCGAATAAAAATGTAACTCATGTATTTGAAATCAACCTGATCTGTCACTATGGAATGATGGCAACAATTGTTTCTTTCTAATATAATTTTGCCGATTTAAGAGGTCAAAAAACTTTCATTCACACCCCGAGGTACGAGCTCACCATTATCAAGTATAGAGAAGAATAGCTAAACAATGAGAACTGTTACCCAACATTCACTTGGACCCAGCATGGACCGTTTTTGAGCCTGGTATAAAATAGTGCAGCACAGAACGGTGGATAAGGACCTAGAACGTGTAGTAAAGCATTTTTACAACACACCCTTAACTGACTTGGCTAGGAAAAGACAAAATACCAGCAGCCTACACAAGTACTGCAGTGTCGTACATATGTTATTACCTGAGTTAGAATGCGTAAATTCCTAATTTTGATAAATTATTTAGGAGAATGAAAAGTTTAAAAAATCTCTTAGCGGGCACACATGTGCTCTAGTGTTCCTAATTGCTTGGTAATAAGCGTGTAATTAGTTCCCAATACACAGTCCCTATATCTGGGGAATTTTAAACATCATTCCACAGGAATTTAGGCGTGACAAATTAACTAATTGTTTTTGCATTTTAGGGCATCCCAAACCGCCATGAGTCACTTGTCAAATTCAACCTCCATCTCAGAGCAAGTATAGATATTATACCCTTCTATACCAGAGAAAACCAGTTTGCATTTGTCTGCTTGGTCATCAATCACTTGAACAATAAACACAATTAGATTTGTCAAATGATCAATTGTTATTGAATATGATTAAATTCATTGTATTCGTTGTATACATTTACAATGAGGGGTACTTAATTAAGAAACATCACCAATTAAATGTAATTAAGCATACTGCTTTACCATAAAAGCATGGTAATAAAATACAAAGATAGGACCTTGCTAACTCATCAAATTAGACGTAAAAAAATGACATCAGACAAAAGACTCATGTCAGTGCACACTCACAACTCACTAAAGCATAATTAGGATTGAAGCTAAGGAGAAAATCGGCTTACGCATCAAGGTCTTTGGTCGTCCTTGTGGAATATTCTCCACTTTGAAGCCGTAGATTTAGAAGTTTAAGGTATTATTAAGTCAGTACTTAAAATGAATTCAATTAAGATTGACAATGGTGGATATATTCCTTTTTTAATCACTGTATGTGAATTTCCTTTCTACTACAATTGTCAACTGTCAGCAGGGGTTTCCTTTGTGCACTAGAAGAACCTGGAAAAAGTGTGACTCTCGCTTAATTTATAAAATCATTTCATCCATTTTGAAACCGCACAGATTGTATGAGGGGGATGGTTTTTGTCCCAAGTAGCAGCTGTCATCTCTTTAATTTAATAGTTGAACCATCAGTCAGGTTTCAGCTATGCAAGAATCAAACACAACATGATTAACATTCAGGGAGAGAGCACGAGCCTCTTAAATTCCAGCCAAGAGGCTGCCCCAGCTCCAAAGAGACAGCCTCTCTTTTCTGAAAGGAAAGAGTACTTTTGACATCTGGGGATATAATAAGTAGTCACCAGTGTGAAGTACTTTTTTCATCTGGTTTGGATATAAAACTAAGAGGCTCAGGGTGACTGAAACATGTCTAAAGTAGAGTATGCTTGGGAATACTGGAGCATACTTGCAGATGTCACTGGACTTTCCTTTGGCATGATGAGAAAGCAGACGTCATCTCTTCTGACAGACTTGACATGACTGACATACTCATGTTCCCTGACACAGACTGTGGACCGTGTAGACACACATGACCCCTCAACAGAGTGATACGAGAGGTACTGTTGAGGGACACTCCTTGTGTTATAGTATGTGTTGTAAATGTGCTATATATGTACAGTAAAAGCTGGATTTAAAACTGACACTTCCCAGGTTGGACAAAGTAGAGATGGAGAATATTTTTCTTAAACTAACCAGAAGCCTAACCCTTAACCGACGGAAGAGAAAGCCCAACCCTCAATTCAAACCTAAATCATATCCATGAATTAAGAACTGATTTAAAGGTGTAATAAGTGTTTGTCCAAGCACTATGGATGTAATTACAGGTAGCTGTGTAAGAGAACCTTGAAACCTTGAGAAAATGTTTGTGCAAAACATTTCCAAGCTGTCAAGAGAAAATAATGTCAACTGGGTCAGTATAGCTTGGTCCCACATTTATATATTGATGTAGCACAATGGTCATGACATGTTCTACTTGGAAGTTGTGATGGAGTGAAGGGGATGGCGGTTTGCAATGGTGGATAAAAGTAGAAAATTATGTAAGTATACAGTGCAATGGTCATGGAACGGCCTACAGGGAATGCAGGAGGAGGATTGGGTAAAACCGTAATTAGAGTAAAGTGAGATAGCAGCTATGACAAGATAAGGGAATAGTGGGGTGGGGTGATGGTGCATTCATTGCAACCACAGCATGGCTTTACTGTAATTAGCAGGAAGGCCTGCTTGGGGGGGCTGTCCATCCAGGGACCAGGAACAGACACCAGGGGGCCCTTCCAGCCACTCAGCCCAGCTCTGGGGCCTCCTCTTCAGCTGTGACAGACGAGCCCTGTGGACCAACAGATGGCTCCAGTCAGGAGGGAGCATCCACTTCACTGTTGATATGTGCGACACATATCCTCAGGCATCAAACAACAATAGCATCTCCTATATGAGAAAATGATTAGTCATCTTAACTCCATGCTGAAGTCCCTGGATCCCTTTTGCATCTTTGTGCAGAATGATACAACAGACTAGTTGTACTTGGAGGATGACGATTGTCACTATGGAAATGATGTCCCTTGGTGTCTGTAAGGGACGTTTCTCTGGTTGAATGGGCCTAGTTAGTGTAATCATTATTCAAACCACCTCACATAATGCTAATATTTAACCCTCATTGGAAACTCTGAGCTGTCCCAAACACCTTTCAGAAGCTCTTCTGAGGAGAACATGGCCAAATTGTAGCCGTTTAAATTACATTTACACTACACGTTATGAATAATTGTGGCTGGGGGGTCTGTTGTTTTTTCTGTGTGCCTGGCCCGCTGTGGTAATGTGTCATTTTAGTCATCTTTACCCACGGCTAAACATTCTGACCCTTTTTGAAATGTTCTAATTTAAGGTGCACTTTGATGATTCGTGTCGTATGATCCAGTTTGGTTGCTGCCCTAAAGCATCCATTACAATTAAGCTTTTATACTGCACAAATGAATAGAACCCAATAGTTTGATCATGCAAGCTGTTAGCTTTACGGTCCCCATGTTTGAACTGCCTTTGAGGTATTTAGTGTATTTAAATACTTTGAGATGATCAAATCATCATTTAATAACATTTGTAAATCATACGTGTGGAGAGTTGGAGACCACTTAAAGGTTTTTGGATCCGGTAAGTGTCACCTCATGTCTATCAGATCATGATGTCACTTAAAATGACAACACCACTCTCCATTCTCCTGTCCCCATGTATGCAATCTCATACAAAATATCTAAGATGGTTTCAGCCGCTGTGCTTCTGCTATGCTGGATGCTCTGTTGCCAAGGTAACAACATTCCTCACCAGTATTAAATGCCAGGAGCCTGAAACTGTTACAAAATTACACTTATCTTTTTTTATTCCTTTTTTATTATTTTCCCCATGCCACAATCTTTTGTCAATGTGCACAGTACCACATGGCATGTTTTTGTTCCTATTTTTTTCCCCACATTAATAAGTAATGTTGCTTTAATAGGTATAAGACCACTTGGATGGCACAGAAAGGTTATAATATAATTTTCTCTACTTTTCTTTGGCCTCTCATTTACTCTGGTCCCAAATAACACAGCTCATTAACTATGATGACACCATGCTATGCGTGGAAAGACAACTTTCCCAAATCCATGTCATTGGGTCTTAAACTGAGAGACTGGGAAAGCATGGTCTTCCATAGAGGCAGTGAATGAAAAACAATTGGCAAAACACATATAGTATTTATGGTTCTTACAAAGGCCTAAAGGCATCAAGACAACATGCACTCCCCAAGAACTTATTTTGCAAGACACCAAACATTTAGTGTGATTTAAAATGGCTTCTGACAGGCTGAGACCAGTTAGATGAATTGTAGAATAGGATTGTTGGGGAAATTTATGGATTTGTAGAAGAGCTGAGTAGGGTAAAATGGCTTTGTTTAGGTGAAGACCCAGGACAGCTGTGCTTTTGCATCAGGAACTACAGCAATCTTAAAATACACAAACATGTGATGCACCTGTCATAACCTATCAAAGCGTAGTACTTGATCAAGCCACATATGCTTTTTATTTCATACAAAAGAAAAGAAAAACCATGCAAAAATTATTCACTTGTCTTCGATTTTAGAATGATTAACTCTGACAGGATTGGCAGCTTACTGTAAAGGACACTGTGTGTGCCTTGATTATGTAAGTATTGTGTTTTTGGGGGAAAGTTCTTTCAGATAATGTTACTTACACCCACACACACACACACACACACACACACACAGATTCCTGGCATTGAGATGTTTAAAAGCAAACAACATTGCCAATGTATGACAGATAATCAATAACTCTATAGCATACTGTAGCACTGAAGGGAATAATATTTACTGTTATTTAACAGACTTGCTAGACATAAACCTAGACTGTCAACCTATATCATAAAAATGTTTAGAAATATTGAATGCAGCTACAATTGTTGTACTGTTGCACAACAGTTGTCATTTGTATTACTTTGTTTTTAATTGGAAATTGCTCTCACACAGGAAATCAGGGCCCGAACTGACAATTTTGTCCTGAAGTCAAAGCAAGATGATCATGGAATGATGGTTCACTTAAACTAAGTTTCATAAAAGCTGTTTTTTGATTTGACAAAAGTAGGGGTGATTTTTGATGTGAACATTATTTCTTCTTTACTTTAGTAGTGGAACAGGTTTCGTGATTTTGTTTATTCAGCTGGTCGAAATCAGACTCCTTTCAGAAGTACAGTCGTGATCTCTGTTTGAAATTACTGTATTTATCTCAGAGTCCACAGGAATCAATTCTGTATCATTTCCTACTACTTTTTGAGTAGTTCAAAAGGCAATTGTATGGTAATATTCTGTTCCTCATTCAACCTAAGAAAAAAATGTTTCTTCCAGAATGCATTAAGGAAACAACAGTGCAGTGCAATCAAAATAAATTGCCCCCAGTTGGAGGCAGTAATAACAGAGGGCAATAACCGAAGATACGGAAAAAAAAACGTAAAAGAAAATGAAGGAGTAAATATCATGTTTGTTCCATGCTTCACTCTTTCAGCATGGGAAAACATGGTGTGTGTATTACACCATCAAAAACATTAAACTCCGTTCAGGAGTGTGAGAACAAAATATTGGCCTTTCCCTCAGTTACTTCCTGGAAACCACATTTTACACAGCAGTTTATTTTGTCAAGATTACTAGCCTAATGATGGTCTGTTTTACAGTGTTGTGCAATAACATGTCATCCACTACACAAGATGGCAGAGGGCTTTTTTGTCATCTTGTGTAGTTGTTGACATGTTATTGTTCAACACTGTAAAACAGCGTCCTATGCCATTTTCTTTAATCATGTACGTTAGTATGCACAAAGTAAGTTGTTCACAGTCTGTTCCTTTAACAAGCGGGACAATCAGGGATATTCTCTGTGTATTTGAAACTGTGTGGCATATTTAGCGATTATCGCAATTAGGCAAGGCCTGCACAGTTACCCTTCACCATTAGCTTTTTTGTTTTGCATTAAAGGATGTTTTCTCTTCCTTCACTACAGAGTTTGAGATTTAATTGCCCTCATGAATATATTTGCGGTTTGCATCTTTCAGCTGCAAACTCCAAAATAGGGATTTCGTTTTTAGCCAAATGCCTAATACTTTACAGTAATAGAGGCCCACATAGCTCTTTTGCTACATTGTTAGCCGGCCTTAATCACCTTTAACTTTATGCCTCAATGCCTTTTTGTTTTGTTTTTATTATCATTTTGCGATAATAATGTATAATGTCTTTCGGAGAGACAGTAGGGCAGTGTAATGACTGGCTTACTGATAAAAATAGAATGTCCATTTTTCTACAACCACATGACAAACCATTGAACCACGGAAACAATGTAGGCCTAAATAGTTGTTATCTTTAGACCAACATGGTTATCTTTAGACCAACGTCCTCTCTCCCACCAACCTGTCCATGTGTAGTCTGGGACACATGCTGTAACAAGACAACCTAAATAACACACAAGCCCCATGTCCCAATCCTTTAATCAATCCAGAATTACAATTTCCTCAACTTTATACCTAAACAGTATTTACCTGTACACCTACAGTACTCCTTTCTTACATACATTGCCATAAGGGCATATGTCACAACACAATAACCCTGGCAATCCACAATAAGTGTTTCTGTACATAAACTAATACTTCCCTTTGCCAATTAAACCATTTCTTGCCTTGGTAAGTATTGCTACAGTCCTGTTCTTAGATAGACCTGCACACGCATCATAATCTAAAGTGAGAATCTTAAAATCTTTCCATAAATGCTATTCATGTCTGTTCCAGCTGCTCTATACAGGACCACCTCCCTTCTCAACACTTACTCATGCCGAGTCCAGAAAATAACGAGTTTAGGTTTTTGTTCCTATCTCAGCTGGAGTCGTTCTGAGCTCAGGAGAGGCGATCTGAAATAATAATCCTGATGCATGACTCAACAGAGCTCTGCTGCTGCTGTGGTGTTGAGAACATCCTTTTGTTCCATTGAGCTTGGTGCTCTAAAGTTCCGCCCAACGAGCACATGTCGTCAAGATATATCATCGCCCACTTACACACTGTATACATTCATGTTCCTCAGGGGGATTTATTTTCCTGTCTGAAGTTGGGTTTGGAAGTAGAGCCATTAACACTCTTTCAACCAAAACCAAGCATTACTGGTAGTCCATTCATTGAAATGTCATTAGGTCACTAGCAATGACAATTAAAGAGGAACATGGGGCTGTTTGATGAGATGCTATTTGGTTGTATTTCTGCAGAAATGTATCCACTGACAAAGTTGAAAATATATTGCAATATTGTTTTGAATTCTTCCAAGTCTCAGTGTCCTATTTTTTATGAAGATTACAAAAGCTTTGAATGTTGAGCTACCCCAAAAGAAGTACCCTCTGAAGCCAGTCATTTTGAAGTAAGCACAAAATGTGAATGTGATGTAGTAAGTTTCTGCTGTACAGACCCTTAAGCTCTTTTTTCCCCATATTGTCAGGAAACATACAGCGGAGAAAAGAAAAGTTCAAAAGAATATTCGATTTTATATATTACAATACCATTTTAACACAAGCAATCTCCACTATATTGTAGTTGTCAAACACTGATAGTAAGCTGCTTAGGAGAAAAGTTGCTCTGAAGTGACTTTTGGAGATTTACTTTAGAATCAGCAGATAGAGCAGACAGTGGGTGGCTTTTGATGGCTGAAATGTTTACACTAATCAATGGAGAACTTTATTTGCACTCCTTCAACAAAACCATTTGTCACTCATGAAAGATGCCTTACTCCAGCGAGATGTTTTATGAAGCAGAGACGATCTGTGAACATCACAGCTCGTATATAAATAATACATTAATCTTTTAGGGTTTTATCCCATGACAATCTACCATCTTGTGCCATTGCATGAATTAACAATAGCCAAGCCCACTATAATACTTCATAAGTGCCTACAAAGGTTGTATCACTGCTGGGTGAGGATGTTTTACTAGTAGTTTTTAATAAAAGTAATAGCACTAAAGCAGTTCACCCTTCCACTCATCCAATTTGAAAAACAATGAGAAAAGAGATGCCATCCTAACATCATTATACCTTTCTTAATTGTTTTCAATGCAATGAACAAGATATTTTCCAACTGCTAACTGAACACAGAAAAATTGTTTGTTTGTGAAAACTCAAAACTTGACACACTGTTCAGTTGCCAGATTAACACTATGGAACCATTTTTAAATGCCTTTCAGTTGGATCCCCACGTTCGCTGTGGAAATCGATCGTTTTTGGATTTTGGAGACAATAATCAGGCGAACTCATGTCACGGACACACAGTGACTCTACCTTGGAGAATTGATTGCTTTAAGCTGAGAGTCATTGGTATTCCTGTCCTCACAGGTGGAGGGAGACAGACTAGATGGGGCGCTGCGTCTTCTGAGGTCACTGGTGGGTGGGTGGGGGGGCCTCATAGTGGTTGAGGACAGAGAGGAAAAAGGATAAAAAAGATAGGGAAATGGTTGAAAATAAAGGAAAAAACAAGAGACAGAGGAATACGTCAGGGAGGAAAGGTATGAATAGAGGAAAAGAGAACAAAACAAAAGATTGAAGTAACTGTGGAAAAGAGAGAAGAGAGACATTTTTTTTACAAGATTGACAGTCATCCTCATCTGTGACTTGTGAGACAGGAGCCCTTGGGAGAAGTACACAACATCTCAGCTTACTTTGGAGTGTTTTGACTTCAGCTTTGTTTTCACATCCGTATTCTGACTATGAGCTATGGATCTGTAGTGAAGTAGATGTGGGGCATGCGTACTGAAACATGCTTATATTCTTTGAATCACATGCCACTGGAAATGGCAGTAATACAGTGTCACAAGGAAACCATCGCCAGGGACATAGACTAAAGATTAAAATAGAATTTGTGAAAAGTTCGTATTTTGGAAAGATTTCTTCCGTGTTTAAATTTTTCATGACAGAACGCAGTCTCCCCCTCCTTGAGTCACCACCTTACCGCGGTGGAGGGGTTTGCGTGTCCTAGTGATCCTGGAAGCTATGTTGTCGGGGGCTTCATGCCCCTGGTAGGGTCACCCAAGGCAAACAGGTTCCAGGTGAAAGACCAGACAAAGAGTGGCTCAAAAAACCAACCATGAAGAAATACAACAATGGTTCTCAGTTGCCCCTGCCCGGAAGCGGGTCACCGGGGCCCCCCCCTGGAGCCAGGCCCGGGGGTGGGGCTCGATGGCGAGCGCCTGGTGGCCGGGCCTTTTCCCATGGGGCCCGGTCGGGCACAGCCCGAAGAGACAACGTGGGACCCTCTTCCAGTGGGCTCACCATCCGCAGGAGGGGTCATGGGGGTCGGGTGCAGTGTGAGACGGGCGGCGGCCGAAGGCGGGGGCCTTGGCGGTCCGATCCTCGGCTGCAAAAGTTAGCTTTAGGGACGTGGAACGTCACCTCGCTGGCGGGAAAGGAGCCTGAGCTGGTGCGCGAGGTAGAGAGTTTCCGGCTAGATATAGTCGGCCTCGCCTCGACGCACAGCGTGGGCTCCGGAACCAGTCTCCTTGAGAGGGGCTGGACTCTCTTCCACTCTGGAGTTGCCCTTGGTGAGAGGCGTCGAGCTGGGGTGGGAATACTGGTTTCCCCTCGGTTCGGCGCCTGTACATTGGGGTTCACCCCGGTGGACGAGAGGGTAGCCTCCCTCCGCCTTCGGGTGGGGGGACGGGTCCTCACTGTCGTTTGTGCTTATGCACCAAACGGCAGCTCAGAGTACCCACCCTTTTTGGAGTCTCTGGGGGGGGTGCTGGAAAGCGCTCCTCCTGGGGATTCCCTCGTCCTCCTGGGGGACTTCAATGCTCATGTGGGCAATGACAGTGAGACCTGGAGGGGCGTGATTGGGAGGAACGGCCCCCCCGATCTGAACCCGAGTGGTGTTTTGTTGTTGGACTTCTGTGCTAGACACGGTTTGTCCATAACGAACACCATGTTCAAGCATAAGGGTGTCCATATGTGCACCTGGCACCAGGACACCCGAGGTCTCAGTTCGATGATCGACTTTGTAGTCGTGTCATCGGACTTGGGGCCGCATGTCTTGGACACTCGGGTGAGGAGAGGGGCGGAGCTGTCAACTGATCACCACCTGGTGGTGAGTTGGCTTCGATGGTGGGGGAGGACGCCGGTCAGGCCTGGCAGGCCCAAACGTAATGTGAGGGTCTGCTGGGAACGTCTGGCGGAACCCTCTGTCAGAAGGAGCTTCAACTCCCACCTCCGGGAGAGCTTCGATCATGTCTCGGGGGGGGCCGGGGACATTGAGTCCGAATGGGCCATGTTCCGGGCCTCCATTGTTGAAGCGGCTGACCGGAGCTGCGGCCGCAGGGCGGTCGGTGCATGTCGCGGCGGTAACCCTCGGACCCGGTGGTGGACTCCGGAGGTGAGGGATGCCGTCAAGCTGAAGAAGGAGGCCTATCGGACTTTATTGGCTGGTAGGACTCCAGAGGCAGCTGATGTGTACCGGCAGGCCAAGCGGAACGCGGCTTTGGCGGTCGCGGAGGCAAAAAGCCGGGCATGGGAGGAGTTCGGCGAGGCCATGGAGAATGACTTCCGAACGGCTTCAAAAAGGTTCTGGACCACCATCCGGCGGCTCAGGAGGGGGAAGCAGTGCTCTGTCAACACTGTATACGGTGGGGATGGTGCGCTGCTGACCTCGACGGGGGACGTCCTGGATCGGTGGAAGGAATACTTCGAAGACCTCCTTAATTCCACCAACACGCTTTCCGACGTGGAGGCAGAGTCTGGGGACATCGGGGGGGGCCCTTCTATCTCTGGGGCTGAGGTCGCCGAGGTGGTTGAAAAGCTCCGCGGTGGCAGGGCCCCTGGGGTGGATGAGGTCCGCCCGGAGTTCCTTAAGGCTCTGGATGTTGTAGGGCTGTCTTGGTTGACACGACTCTGCAACATCGCGTGGACATCGGGGACAGTGCCTCTGGACTGGCAGACCGGGGTGGTGGTTCCCCTCTTTAAAAAGGGGGACCGGAGGGTGTGCTCCAACTTTAGGGGGATCACACTCCTCAGCCTCCCTGGGAAAGTCTATTCAGGGGTCCTGGAGAGGAGGGTCCGTCGGATTGTCGAACCTCGGATTCAGGAGGAGCAATGTGGTTTTCGTCCTGGCCGTGGAACAGTGGACCAGCTTTATACCCTCCGCGGAGTCCTGGAGGGTACATGGGAGTTCGCCCAACCAGTCTACACATGTTTTGTGGATTTGGAAAAGGCGTTCGACCGTGTCCCTCGGGGGCTCATGTGGGGGGTGCTCCGAGAGTACGGGGTACCGGATTTCCTGATCGGGGCTGTCCGGTCCCTGTACGACCGGTGCCAGAGTTTGGTCCGCATTGCCGGTAGTAAGTCGAACTTGTTTCCGGTGAGGGTTGGACTCCGCCAGGGCTGCCCTATGTCACCGATTCTGTTCATTACCTATATGGACAGAATTTCTAGGCGCAGCCAGGGTGTTGAGGGGGTCCGGTTTGGTGACCTCAGGATCGGGTCGCTGCTTTTTGCGGATGATGTGGTCCTGTTGGCTTCATCGGGCCGTGACCTTCAGCTCTCACTGGAGCGGTTCGCAACCGAATGTGAAGCGGCTGGGATGCGAATCAGCACCTCCAAATCTGAGGCCATGGTAATCGACCGGAAAAGGGTGGAGTGCCATCTCCGGGTCGGGGAGGAGATCCTGAACCAAGCGGAGGAGTTCAAGTATCTCGGGGTCTTGTTCACGAGTGAGGGAAGAATGGAGCGCGAGGTCGACAGGCGGATCGGTGCGGCGTCCGCAGTGATGCGGGCTCTGCATCGGTCCGTCGTGGTGAAGAAGGAGCTGAGTCGAAAGGCGAAGCTCTCTATTTACCAGTCGATCTACGTTCCTACCCTCACCTATGGTCACGAACTATGGGTAGTGACCGAAAGAACGAGATCGCGAATACAAGCGGCCGAAATGAGCTTTCTCCGTAGGGTGTCCGGGCTCTCCCTTAGAGATAGGGTGAGAAGCTCGGTCATCCGGGAGGGGCTCAGAGTAGAACCGCTGCTCCTCCGCGTCGAGAGGAGCCAGCTGAGGTGGCTCGGGCATCTGATTAGGATGCCTCCTGGACGCCTCCCTGGTGAGGTGTTCCGGGCACGTCCCACTGGGAAGAGGCCCCGGGGAAGACCCAGGACACGCTGGAGGGACTATGTCTCTCGGCTGGCCTGGGAACGCCTTGGGGTCCCCCAGGAAGAGCTGGCGGAAGTGGCCGGGGGGAGGGAAGTCTGGGCCTCCCTGCTTAGGTCGCTGCCCCCGCGACCCGATCCCCGGACAAGCGGCAGATGACGACGACGACGACGAGAACGCAGTCTCATGGTGTGTCTGTGACGACTTCTCAGCCAGATGAGTCATTTAGTTATAAAAATACGCTGGCTGTCTACCACAGATCTGTCAGTGGCTTGATCAAAGGCAAGAGCCGGATAATGTTACAAAAGTTTGAACAGATTTGCACAACCAATAGAGCCAAAGCTGCCTGTTTGTATCCATTGAGCTTGTAACTAGGTTTCGACATTCTGGTTTTGTTTATGAAGACCAAATAGGCATTAGTGTTCCGTCTGAAGACGTGTCTATGGATAGGCTACTATATCCTCAATCTTCCATCCAGACAACTTTTTTCTCTCCCAAGAATGTCAGGCTTTGACGTCAACGGGAGTGGATTTACCTCTTAAACATGCAAACATTTTAAGTAGGCCTCAGACTTCTCAGTTGCGTCTGTCCTGCCAAATTGTGTGACTTCTTATTATGTGATAGTGTAATTGAATGGCTGAACTTGTATAAAAAAATCAAATAGGCTATTACATGGACTCATGTCCTGGTTTCATTACCTCTGTGGTCCATGCTTTTTGTAGTCTTAGTTTCAGGTCATCTCTGAAATGTAGTTCACAAACAGTGGAATTTAAGCATCAGCATCCAGGAACCGTTTTTATTTTCTCTTTCTATCCTTTTGGAATGTCTGAGGCCCCAGTCCCTCATTGAGCATCCGGCAGTAAACAGGGCTTTCCAACCCCATTGAATACCTCCTTCTTTTTATCCTGTGTCCTCACACATTACGCTGAAATTAAGTTCCGTTTGTTTATAATTCTTGTTGCTGAAGTGGACAGGGTTCCTCGTTATGAGTTATATTCTACCTAACAACATGTAAAGGTCTTTGTAGGCCTAGAACTAATCATAGATGGCCAGTGATATCTCCATGTCTTATATTAAAGAAATCTATTGTAGCCATTAATAGTTGAAATGTCACGTGTGACAATGGATTACAATGGAAGGTTATGGTGGCTTTTCGTACAAAGCACCTTTCAGCAATGGAGAAATATGAATGCAAAACCCCCTCCTATGATTGCAATGTTTTCTTAAATGTGAGATGTGTCAAAAACAACTTCTTTATTTTATTTCATATTATTGATCTAGTGAGCATGGTTAACAAAAATGGGGAAGAGAACACTATAGATAAGGCACTTTATAAGCCAGTAAATCCTCCAATAGGGAACTGGGAGATTTCCGCTCCGATTTTAATGAAGTGAATGCAAGGAAATAGGCACCATTGAATGTGCTCCTCTTGCGATATTGTCCTCGTTGGGGGAAAAGAGCCAATGAAAGACGATGAGTCCCTAGACACTCACACAGTTTCCATTCTGTAGTCTACTTTTCTAGGCTTTATCTTTCATTCCACATGTTCTGTATATATTGCCTAGGAACAGGACATTCTCAGGTCCTTATCCAGTGGCTTACTGGAGTCCAAACACAGTGATGGATGATATGATTCAGAGTATACATAATGTATTCCATACAATAATAATTTAACATCGTATTACATTGCATACTCCAGGAAACTGAGAATCCTATGTTTGGCTGCTGTCCAATTCCCCAAGTGCACAAGTCAGGGGTAGCAGGTATATAACCCTATGCTTATAAAAAAACTATACACAGTACTGAAGCTGTAAAACCAAGACCCTTACCTTGACCTTTACTTTATGGTAGCTCTGTTCCAGGTTTATGATCCATATTAGGAGCAACCCATGTCCAACTTCTCAAGCCAACCTTGCAACCTGACCCATATTCTTCTAATGATTGTGACCATCAACCCACTTCAGCAAATCAGGTCACTAACACTTCGGCACCAGAGGTTGTTCTCCAGCAGTCTACATGGGGTTGTACAATATGGCAGTGGCCCTGTTTTTGTTCAGGCTGAGCATCACAGAGACTGGGTCGCGAGAAGGACAAGACAGACAGAGCTCCTGTCACTGACAGCCTTTTGGATGTACTAGAGAAACTAGCAGCCAGAGGGATGATGTTACCATTATTTGTGGTTGCCTGGACAGATATTCCTCATTTATTGTCGTTGGGGCTGGACTGCAATGACAACATGTAATGCGGAAGTAGGAGCAAAATAGCCTTGCCCTTTTTCACACAGGGAGCATTCACCACCAAATAAAAATACCAATGACAAATTAACAGTGAATTTGCTTGAGAAGGAATGACTGGATTGGCTTGACAAGGAATCTAATTTGTCTTAGTATTGTAGTACAAAACCCTTTCCTCTTATATTTAGAAAATACCACGTCATGGATGGAAATAGATCTGGACATCATTCAAAATGGTGATAAAAAAGAACACTCAAAAAGAGGACACAAACCTTAAGATGGACATTTAGGCTGCAGTCCAGACCAAGCCCAGCAGCACTCACACAGAGTTGGCAGAGCAGGATCCAAGGACCCATGCCAAGTGCCCATGAAGGTGCAAAGACCCACAAAAGGAAGGTGAAAATTACTTTTCCTGAGGACAGGCTCTAGTATGGATTCTTTGGAGTGGAATTCCTCACCATTCTCTTTTTTCCTCTGTCATTCCTTTGTTTTAGTCAGAGGCCGTTGAAGGGTGCATAGGTTAACAGAGAAGGTTCACTGCACAGAAGAGCTGAGGAAGGATCTTGCAGCTGTGTGTTGTCTGAGCTGCCTCAGCTGTGGAGGGCTTGCTAGGTTGAAAAGAGCCATACGGCTGCATTCTGTGCTTAGTCATGAGTAGTTCTGTTAAATTGACCTCAGAGTGAACATACTTTATAGTGCCCTGTATCATGTTATGCCAGTGACGCTGTCCATGGTACCATATGTGCAGACCGTGCATAGGCAGGGGAGCTCTCCATGGTACTGTGCATAAGCTGTTTCAGGTTGTGCATATTCAGTATTTCCCTCCTTTTTAAAAGGGTCTTAAGTAAAGTATCTTTGTGGTTCTTCATACACACGCATCACTGGAAAGGCAAAGTGCAAAGAAGACAATAACATTACCAATTCACATTTCATTTTTCACCATCCCCCCAGAAACAGAAATATTTTCTAGGAAATGAACAGAGCCAAGACCACCTCATGAAGTCCTTTCCTTCCTCTTGAAATGAACATTTTATAAAATGGATTCCAAATAGTCAGGACTGAGGTGGAGGCCATAATGAAGCCTATTTTGAATGATGTCCCACTGAAGCAGAAATGTACTTTCTCTCAGTGTCTACAAACAGGGAAACCAAGGCTTCAGGGGTGAAAAGTGAAATGAATACATCAATCAGAAATGTTCAACGTGTGTTATAAGTCCCACAGGACAAATGAAACATGGAGCTTGGGGATAAAACTGTGCAAAGAGAAAAGCTGCACACTAATACAGCAATCCACAGCAAGCGATCATATATATGTGAGAAAAATGGCAATTTCACAAGTAACCTTAGGCTATGACAAAAAAAAGCTCCACTGGACCCCTTATGTGTAGTTAAGTCATGCAACAATAACAAGCTCATCAAAGCTCAAGAATACAACACTACAATTTGTTCTGAAAGAAAGACACAGTTACATAGACATGTATACCTGAAGCAAATGATCCTTTAAGTAATGAGCGCAGCTAGTTCTGGCAGGGCAATCGGGCAGCGCGCGTTATCGGGGACGTAAGGCGTCTTACTCCACCTTCCTTACTCCACCCACTACCACACCCATGTAGCAGCGCATATCCATTGGGCCACGTCCGATAAGGCGTCTTTAAAAGACGCGCGGATATGCACACACTCACCCCGGTCGTTGTATGATCAGTGCTGCTGCCACCCTCCACCGTCCCCTTCTCCCCCATGCTGTCTGTGTATCTATCCAACGGGGGGATTATATCTCTATTGCTCCCTGCCTCATATGTCATGTATGTATGTGTTGCATCGAGGAGGCAGGGAGTGCTTCCCTTAGATCATCCACTCCGCCAAAGTCAAATCTACATGTCCATGTCATGTAACAATAAATGCTCAAATCTAATACGTGATTGTCTTGACTGAACTCATTTTATGATTTTATGATATAAGATATACTGACTGTCTACCACTACAACAACTACCACAACTACCCCCCCCCCCCCCCATACCCCTCCCCCCACAAACACACCATATCAAACATTCTGTCTGGCTTCCCTGTCTCCCAGGCAGCAGAAGCAGCGGAAGGTGACAGCTTCTCTGGCCAGCCCGCCTCTCCAGGCCATAATTGGGGTGCAGGCGCCAGCCAAGCCTGGGTATAATTGGAAAGCAACCAGGAACCTGTATGGAAGGTTGTCCACGTCTCTGCCTTTCGCTCTTTTCACTGGCCGCCTCAATTATTTCCTTAGTGAAAGACTTCAGCATCAAATCCACAGGACACTGTATTCTCCTTTAAGCACCAGAATCAAACGACTTTCACCGTCAATAGTGCTGTAGTGAATGCACTGGGAATAGATAGTTGTGAGTAAACCATTCTAAAGGGAGTTTGGCATGTTGCTTTGATGAATCCTCTCAAATGTACTGGCACAAAAGTATATGAAACACACACACAAGCACATGTACTGTGTGCATGCATGAGGAATACATGTACGGATGGATAGGCAGGCAAGCAGACAGACAGACAGATGCACACAAGCAGAGAAACACTCGACTGACAGTAATTTGTCATTCTTTGCTTAGATTTTCATTCTGCCTCCTGACAGGCCTTCATGTCATGGTGAATACCCCCCTGCCTCCCCTCTCAGAGGCACTGCTTTTTCCCTGGAAATGTAATTAAATCTCTTTTGGATTACAATGGAGAAAGCTGAAAGAGAGTGAATGATGGGCATGCCGTTCCACACATTGAATAAGAAGGGAGAGGGGTGGGGCAGGGGCATTAGCATTGTGCCTTAATTTGGCTGCAGAAAGTCATTATCATTCAGTAAATAACGTTTGTTCATAGATAAACTTTTGAAAGAGGTTTTAAAGAGGGATGTTCAGTAGATAATGTATCATCCCTGTGTAAACTTGCTTGTGGCAAGAAAGCAAAAGTGACTGAATTTGTTTACTTTATTAATAATTGACCTCTTACAGAATATAATGATTTCTTGTGTGGGTATTCACCCCAAGATGAAATCAGAGGTGAGTTACAGTCTCATGGACAATCGCATGACTGGCATCACTGCAAATGCAACGAGTTTGTCTGAATCCCACATTTGAAATACTTTATGTATCTTACATTTTTAAGAAAAGCTAAGAAATTACTTCCTGATTATTTTGGAGTTGGAGGAATTCTATTCAAACCAATGGTTTTAACAGTTCCTTTTCCCCATCACCCATCTGCAAGTAATAACATGCCTTTAACAGTGCATAACAAGTGCTTTATGTAAGCCTGCATTATGCTAGTAGGGAATAAATGGATTTTCTGAAAGCAGGAATTCATGACGGCTAATTAGAGAGTTGGATGGCAAGTACGTGCTTAACTAAAAAGACTCTTTATCCACCCATAAAACTTAAAGCATTTCGCACTGACAGTGTTGCAGGCTTGGAAGAAAATGGGTGGGAAAGAAACTACCCATTTTACTCTTAGTTCAGAATATGTTGTATGAAGGCCAAGACATTGTTCCCAAAACCTCTAAGCTCTTTCATGACGGAGCTATCGGCTTCACTATTTTAGTAATTTGGCACCAAAGTTTTGCAATGCCTTTCTCTTGGCGTGAGACAGTGATCTATTTTTTTCCAAAGCTGTTTTCAGTCCCACTAAGCTTAATACTTTGCTTTTGCATGGCCACCTTAACTTCCATTAGGGGATCAGAGAGTGTGCAAACATTGGCCTGATGGGAGGCTTAATCAATCCCTTAAGCACACAAGTCACAGCCGGATTGAAAGGCTGCCTGCTACCCCCCCCCCCCCCTTCTATTTACCTCACAAGGATTTGCCATTCCCTAAGGAGAAAAAGAAGAGCAGAAAAGATTCCTGAGGGGAGAAACAAATGCCAGAATGCTTGTCTAGATCCTCTAATAGGAGTTGTTCGCGATTGGCCAGGGTCATGGACTGTTAACCTTTTCAGAAACACTCTCTGTTAAACCCAGGTTATGTGTCTCTGTCACATCTCCGATAGTTTAATTCAAGGAGGTATTAAGCAAAGAAACATGATCTGCATCTACACTCAAGGGGAGAGCTGTAAGTGCAGCTTGTGGCCTCCTTGCTATTCTGCACATATCCCATGTCTCCTGTCTCCTCACAGCTAAGGCAGGTTGGAAGAGTAAATAATCTCAGAAGCCAGGTCTTTTCCCTGCCTCAAGTTTGTTTCATGTGGCTTCTTTGTTCCTGCTTCTCTCCTCTACCCACTGTCATGCCTGCCTTGTGTGGGACACTGTCTCTCACAACCCACCGTTAGGGACTCCAATTAGGGCTGAAGAAGCAGGAAGACTCCTCAAACACAAGCGTGGCGTGGTGTTTTGTGTAGTGGGGCCGGATCCGTCTCTCCTTATATGCACTAGGTTTGCACTTCTTCATTTCTTAACAACATTCCTCTAGCGCTTTCATTAATGCCCTGTGCAACCCCCTTCCCCTTACCCCGTCTTTGGGTTCTTCTAGAAGCTACAGGAGTAAAATCTAGTTTTCTATCAAATAACCAATGCATGCTGTCTTAATTGAATGCTATATCTTGGCAATATTGTGTGAGTAATTACAAAGTCGATTGTATAGTCACAATGGATTATAAGTATTACGATTGCTGTTCCAATTAAGCAGAATGATCCTTTGATATACGTACTGGAGGGATTTCTTATCAGACAGAAGTGATACAGTACCAAGCCAATAGCTACAATTGTATGTCGACTTGAAAACAGCAACATGTGAAGTGTTACAAACACGTACAATTGGAAAATGGAGCCTTGAACCATAGGCCAATGTTTCTCTTAATATTCAATACAGGACAGACGGTTCATTATTTACTCTGTATAAATTAAGGTCAGATCAAATTGATTAACCCAAGCTCGTGCTGCTGCCCTTTAGATCTGTATCTGCTCTGGACTAAAAGATATTGACACCCAGAGTCTCTCCTCATTGACAAGCATGTGGCAGGAGGCAAAGTAGCTGCTACTTGCCTGGCAGAAAATAAACTGTTGACACGAGTGAAGGAGACAAAGTCAAATACCTTGCAGCAAGTCAATGTAGATGATTAAATCAGCAAGGAAAACAGCAATCAAACAGGAGGGAGACAGAAGAACAAAGAGGTGTTACAAGAGACGTTTTCTCTGGTGGGGCTTTCTTTAGGTCAGATTGTGTTAGCTTGTGTTCAAATTGAGAACACAATCTCTGGAAAAATGTTTATGCCAAAGATGATATAAACACTGTAAAAACAAAGATTTTTAAGGGAATACAAACGTCAGTCCAGTTATAAGAACCTCAGAAGTAGTTGAGTGCACTTGTCTGTGTGAGGCAGACCACTCCAGGTGCTGTCACATGTGGTACATACATTGTGCCACTGAGCCAAGCCCTGGCTGCCCTCCAAGCCTTCTAGTTAATTTAATCGATGCTGTCCACGACGAAGCTGGCGTTTCACCTCTAAGATATACAGCAGGGGCTGCGGCAAGCAAGAAAATTATTAGAAATGCAGTAACACAGCCTGACAGAAGTGTGAAATCAGGGACCTCCACTGGTCACAGTTCAAAATCCCCATTAAACTGCTGTTGGAGACAGAGCAGATAAGCAAAGAATGATGCAGGACAACAATTACTGGGAACCTTAGAGGTTTCTGTTGATCTTACTGTACACATGGCATTCAAAGCCACCAGTGGGCTAAGCAACAACCGCCAAAAGAACCCTATCTTTTGTCAGATCCACTTCGTTCTGCATCTTCCTGTCTTTCCAGAGGGAAAAATCTAGTACTTTTTGTAGTGAAAATCATTCTCAATACTCACTACTTTAATGTTGTGCATTGATGGTGTTACTGTCTTTTTAGAGGACAGTGAAAAAAGTATCATTTAGCAGATACCAATTCAGCTGTGAGTGTGTCTGTGTCTGTACTAAGGCAGAGGGTATGTATGGAGGTCACAGGTGAGTGACTTGACCTTGGGCATGTTGAGAAAGCTGTGGCTGTAACTAAGATCACTTGTTCACCTATGTTAAGTACTATAACAGTCATGGCTTGCATTTAACTGGTTACATAAAAGCTGTGGTTCCAATGTATTTTACCAGACTTAAAGTATCAAAGAATCTGCCTGGGGCAAAAGAGAGAAACGTTTTGGGGAGACGGTTGTTATCTTGAACATTGTCTCACTCTCTAATGACTGCTTTAGAATGCTTTAGTTTAATGACTGAACTGCAGAGTACAATAAGTAATAATTATTCCATAGAAGCCACATGTTTGACAGGCTAGGTTTCAAAATACATTCAGTACATTTACTGTACTTGTTATTTATCACATGAGTTGCAGCTTAGGTGAAGTGTCTCTGTCAACAAGCATTGTTCTCTCTGTCTCTATCTCTCTCTGTCTTTCTTTCCATCAAATACTTAGAAACCCCACAACCACCAAGCTGAACTAATGAGGTCATCAACATGTCACTGTTCATAAACATCTGTCCTGGGTATTACAGGTAACAGCTTCATTATGACGGTGTCATAAGTGCCATGCAACTCTAGGTGACATTTAGTCTTTGACGTCAGTTATATTGCTGAAGCCCGATATCACATCTCAAATACTGTAAGCTGCTATTTCTGAAAGGTGAGAGGGCACTATCAGATTCTGTGCAAAGAGATGGAATACAAAACAGAAACATTAGATACAGTTCAGCAGTATCCAGACACACTATAAAGTGACAGACGTGGTTGGTGACCATGATTGTGCGTCAGTAACCTTGACCAAAAAATGTTGACGTGTCTTAACTACCAAAGCAAAATGATCCTTTGTTTAGCCCCCCATTTCCTGGTTACAACGATGTGGTCTTGTGTCATCTCAGTCATTAACATGACACTTAAAATACCATAAAGCTCTATCAGATGACAACAAAGGCTAAAAGGGGCTGTCCTAGGTAATATTGTACTGCATTTCCTCTCGTATTGGTAAGACAGCCCCTTGAGAGAACTTTAATGGCCGCTGAAAGGGGTGTCAAGTAACCAGTATGGTGCACTCTTTTCTGTGGTCAAATGTTTTTATCCACTTGTCCCTAGGCAGTGACAGGGGGATACAAGGCTGTGTAGGGGGTTGTCATTGGTTGGTTGTTTGATTTCCAGTGGGTATTGAAATGGCAAGTAAAGTAAAGGGGGATTTGTCAAACCAAGTCTTATACCTAGCTTCTCTATTTCTTCCCTTGTCAGTATTGGCCCCAATCCACAATTAAAACTGAGGAATGGTGAGAATCCTAGTTGGAAATGGTTCCTTTACTATACTGTGCATCCTACATATGAAAGACTGATGAGGTGGGGCAGTATTAACGCAAGCCATCATTGTGGTTATTGGTAACACAGCGGATATAAACTAAAATGCTATTTGGCACACATTCCATGATGCCCGAAATTATGTAGTGCCAGTAACATGCTGCCATCTTATATTAATTCCACTAGTACCAGACATTATCTAAGAATTCCTTCTGATGCACAAACAGGCTAAATGACAATGCTTAACATCTGCAGATCCTAATTACAGTTCCTTTGGGAGATCTAATCTGGGACAAACCTCATCATTAATGATGTGAACCAGCCTCTAATGCAATTCATCTCTGCTGTTCTTGCCAGATCACACCACTAACCACACTCACTTAAACACATGCAAATACTGTATACTCAAACAAACCCACACATGCACACTTACTAACAAACACACACATAAAACACCACACATACTATCATGCTATCATTAAAAAAAATCTGTCATCGGGCCAAAAATATGAGAGACCACATCAAACACGTCACACAATAGTGACAACCCCTCTTTTGTAAGAAGTTACTTAAACACACTCACTTTTAAGGTTGACTGCCCCAGTTACTACTGTCGCGGAGGTGGTGGGGGAGATTTACAGCTTTTCAAAGGCATGCCTCGAGGGATGCGAGGGAGACAGGCCGTTCAAAAGAAGGAAAATGAATGTGATCTGGTAGAGTGGAACAAATGTATTGAAATTTAAGTCTAAATAGACAGCCAAAGATGCAAAGGCCCTTTTCCCAAGGAAAAAGTAGAGTTTGGCACATAGCTGCCACTCCTACTGAAGCTGCGGATGCTGTAATAATTTACCATTGTGATAGAGCCAAGGTGGAGGAGCTAATGCATACCGTCACAGGAAATTAAAAGCAGGAGGCCATTTTGGGGAGTAATTCTTTTGGTTTCCTCCTCCCCTAGAACAGCTAGATTGATAGTCCTCTAAATGTTGCTCTACATTTAGATGTAATCAGGACAGCCTTATCTGAAAAGATGAAAGACCTCTATTCTGGGGTTCATTCCATTTATACCCCATAAATGACACAGCCACTTAATTCATCAGTGAGAAATCTCCCACCACACATGGAAAGTGCCACAGTCTAATCCATATCACTGAACGGAATGGCTGAACAGATGAAGATTATTATAGTTATGAAATATGCCATTTGACAAAATAAGTCTCCAGTCACAATATAATGACTCAGCTCTAATTACATTTGAATGATTTAAATGTATGGGCCATCTTTAGTGTTTAGCTTCTAGAGCTTTCATGATAAAATGTTTCATATTACAATCAAAGGCACTAAGTGACTCATCTTTCTCATGTGAAATTGAAATGCCTATCATTCGTATGTTCACAGGCCGCATTAGAAATGGAAAAGGTCTTAAGGTGACAGTCAGCATGTTGTTTATTGGGTCTTAAACATTTAAACAACATATTTCACAACGTTTGAAGTGTTACATGTGCATAAAATTGCTTATTTACATGCCATATGTTATGTGTTTGCATGTGTGTGATGTTTAGAAGACAAGCAGAATGACATCATTGTGGCTCGTAATGAACTTTTCAATATAAATGTACAGCAGCATCAAATAAACAGTTCAGAACTTATTCTTCATCAGTGTCTATAAATAAGCTAGCAATAAAGCAGAGCATCTATTTTGATTTAAAAAAAACTTCCACAGTAGGTTCCCTGGTGGAAGATGAAGTGTAAACAAGCAGCAGTAAACAAGAGTGCTCAAATAGAGAAGGAGGAGCTGCAATCATTAAACTGATAAATCACTTTTTTAGTCTTTGTAGGTAAATTAACCATTGGGGAATTGTGTCCTATTCCACAAAGTGAAAACATACGGTTTCCATGGGTACTGTAGGACTTTAGAATCAGATATATGAACTACTAGAGTAAAAGCAAAACTTGACCGGATGAATTACCATTATTAGGTTAATGTTCAAATGAATGTTAATTTGACAAATATTTCTCTTGACCATTAATGTACAAGACATTTATTATTTTATTTGTTATTCTTTTTTATTCTTTCAAGTAATTTATTATTATTATTTTATTATTATTACTATTTACTGAACTATACTCTGCAGCCAGTAATGTGATATTGACTTGGGCTGACAATACACTGAATATGTTCTGACATCCATGTAAGATCTGTGAAGAGATACTCTACAATCCACTTGTATAGCATTTTGAACAAATCTCTGACATGGATACTGAGCTCTGCAACATATTGACGTGCTTTACATAAATAGTCAAGACAGACAGCATATTTTGTTATAATATAAATAATGTTTATGTGTTTATCACTATAGAAACATTCCATCACCACAGACAAAATGAGCATTCATCACATATACACCAACAGACAACAACAAATGTTACAGACAACAAATGATACAAATAACATTACATGTTTCCATTGTTCTCATGCTTTTGATTAAGTACATTCCAGGGTTAAGCATGAAACTCCCAGTTTCCCAGACATGGATTAAGCCTATTCCTAGACTGGGCTTTAGTGTTCATGCTTATGATTGATGAAATGCATCTGTTTGGGTGGCATTGATTACATTTGTTACACTTTCCACAAACCCGTTATCTATCACTTTGTGCTACATTTAGTGTTTTACAATACACACATTGCATTCTTTAGAAATGATTAAGTGTCTTAAAATAGAGTGGTTTGATGGGTTTTAATTGCACTTCTGCCAACCAAACTATAGGAGACACAATGTAGAGAGGGCCACATGACTTACATAAAGTCATAGGACGTGACAGGACTGGACAGAGAACAGTTTACTACATCACACATAAAATAAATAGAAGTTCTGTCAGCAGTTCAATTCATTCACTTATAAACATTACCATCATTTAAGTGATAAATGTAACCATATATTATTCATGGAATGATGATTAACTGGATGCCACCAGATTCACGACCACGGAAAGCTGTCATTAAAATTCTAATTAGTTCTACGCAAAGTAACAAAGAACCTGGTTACTTAAATCATAAATATTTATAAGGCTCAACTTGGAGAGCACTGAGATAAATAAATACTCCTTTGAGATAATTACTTTATCTTTACCTTAAACCCTGCTGTTGATCATTGACTGGCACTACAAACTTTCTAATATAATACGGACATGCATTCTGCTTCCTTGCTGATAAATTGTACTACTTCAGAGAGCATATTATATACTAATTTTATTTTTTTAATTAAATCACACTAGCAGCAGATTCAACATTATTTGTATGTCAAAAACACCGATTTATTTCCTAACTGAAACATGGCAACCACATCAAAGCCTGTCCTGGTGCTTTTTGAAGTGTGGGGTCACTCAGAACCTGCCCATGGAGATCTGCCAGATGACAGTTAAAGGAAGTAGATTATTCATCTAATGGGTTGCTAGATGCAGACACAAGGCTTCTGACATGGCCTGTCGCAGAAGGGAATTACTTTTTGGTGACCTGAGGTTATCTGTTGACCATAAGCTTAATAACCCCAGGCCTTACATCCACCCAGCGAGGAAGTTCTGTCAGAAAGGGGTGGGCTGACACAGTGGAATAGACAAGACTGCCTGCCGCACTGCCCAGTTCTGTTGTGTGTACATCAGAGGAAGTAGAGTGGTTTGATTGAATACCAATGGAGCTGGACTCAATGGAGCTAACCCCATGTGACTCTAAGGTTTGCTTGGAAGATGGATGGTGTGCTTAAACATTGGTTTTATTCCATTGGGGTAAAATTATGTTCGTAGACTCAACTTCATCCAAGGAAGGGCTTCCTCTTCTCTCAGGATCAACTTCCCATCCTACTCTCAATCATTGAGCTCTGAGCTCAGCATTGAGTCTTCATTTAGTCTGCAGTGAGTACGATACAGCTAATGCACTTTCATATCTGTCCCAGTATGTTGTTTGAAATGATTTTACCTATTGCTACAACTTGCTGTATGCTTAAATAGACATTGCTGTGCTATTATGTATAATTTAATTGTTTGATCCTTGGATTGTCTGTAATGTTTCGATGTGTCACAGTACACAATAACAAAGTGTCCATTACATTTCAGTATTTCCCATGTGCATCCTAGTGAACTATGTGAGTCCTAGTGAAACCTCAGTCAGTGTTTAGTTGGGGTTGAACCCTCAGAGACATCTCGTCTACTATCATCTTACACAACCGACACAAACACCTTGTTATCACTTGGGCGAGCAGTGGTGCTAAACAAAGCTGATCGGTAAGGCTGTCTCAGGATTTGTATTGAGTGATTTACAGCCCTAGTAATCATCTTTTAATGGTCAAGCTTGGTCAGTGTGAAGTAGCCTTCTGCTAGCTCTCCACAGTGATTTTGCTCTGGATTTCTGTGTTCTCAAGTTACATCCACAGCCTATTGACTGCAGCCACTGACACCCTCCAATCAATACACCAGAGCACTATAGCAGTCGCCTCGCCATTGCAATTTCATTGATCCTGCTTGCATTCCACAAAAGGTTATATAGAGTGAAGTTGTGAAGAGTCCAAGGCTACTTCCAAAGCTATAGTTTACAGGCAATTTTCAACCAGCGGGAACACTGACTGCCTTTTTTGAGTGGTCTTCTGCCTGTCAGGTTGTTCATGTGGCAGAAAATGCCTTGCAGTGTGTGGTAAAATCAGGTTTAGTGAACAGTTACAGGTTAGGATGTATTCTTAAAGAGGTATACAGCGTTAGGCTCAAAATGGGCTTTGGGTTTGAGGAACATTTCAATAAATTGTGTAACAGTTGCCAACAATGTTTAATAAACATGAAAAAACAAGAACTTCCCACAGTGTTTTACATATTATAGTAATTTCACGACACCAAATGCCACTAGATTCAAGCTAGTTTCCACTCCTCTGTTTTAAACCTGCCTGTTTGTACTTTATGTGCCATATTCACTGACAGGTATAGTCGGCTGACGTCACAGACTTGGTGAACAATGTCAGATTAATGATAATGTGTTGCACACTGTAAACCACTGGTATTCAATTTAGAACCGGCCTTAGACACCTCACCTTGTTGTTCAGCAAGAGTGAAGTGTCGTTCCATAACAGCATATTGATGTGTAGAAACCATGAAATGGTGCCGTCTGTGGTCTATGAGAGATGTGAACCATATCTTGTCAGCAGGCATCAGCAACACAGACCACTCATTGGAAAAAGACAGATGCTACATAGCCAGTAATTCAGTTCATCTTCAGTCAGCTGTTTGGTGGGTTTAGGAACAACCCTAATATAGGTTGACATGTTGGCATGAGAACACAATGTATGATAGTTTTCTGTGCTAGAAGTGGGACTACAATTTTACCACTACTACTATAAACATTACCACATACAACCCCACACTTTAGAGATACTACAGTGCTGTGGAAATGACTACTCACTTTTTAAAATCCTGCTTTCAGTCAGATTTATTCTTCAAAGTGATTGAAAGTATTAAAAGCACAGGGGTCTTGATGACTGAAACGACTAGGATACCATTAGGCTGAGAGTCCAGCCAAGGCGGAGACAAGGCCACTGCTAACCCTCACTGATGGAGGGGTTAAGGTTTGTCTGGGCCGAGGGGACCCAGGTGTGCAGCCCAGAGCAGCTGTTTCAGGGCCAGCTACAAGTTCATTGACGATCTGCGGACACCCTCTCCAGCTGAGCCAAATCCTGTTGTCTGTGCTATATTTAATACCGTGGTGGTTAATTAATAGGCTTCTATTAATAACAATGAGAGCTGTTAGAGATCTCTTTTCTCACAGCTCCCTGCTGTAGCACAGCCCGGCAGCCATATTCTCTGCATTATTGATGAAGCGGATGACTCAAAGAACTGTGAAAGCAAGACTTGGTTGTTGTAATTTAGGCTAATTAATCTCGCTTGTGCTAACTTGCAACAGGTTTATGTATGTAGGTTATATGTATTTTCACAGACAAACACAGTCGCATACTGTACTATGCTCAGACACATTATTCGTAGTGTACAGCACACTAAATGAGGATAAATATTTTTTTTAAAGAGGAGGTAATCATTTTCATACCCAGTTCAGTCAATGATGTGAGAGTGAGGTTGGCCACAATAAGGACAGTCTATTCATTCCAAAAGCAGGGGAAAGCTACATTGAGGACATCTAGATACATTGCCATGCAAACCCCCACTCAGTACACCACAACTATTGAGGCTTGACAAACAATAATACTTTCTGGGCCTAAATAATAAATGGCCAGTTTGGATTCCTGCTGGAGAGACCGCTGCCTTGTTGTTGCTGTAATATCTCTTGCAACCCTCCCTTGGAAAGAAAAGCTTTCTAAAAGGGGTAAATGTCAGCTATTCAGTTCTGGTGAACTGCTTCACTTGACCTTTAGTGAACCATTAAGGAACCGATGAGATGGAGTGGGAAGTGGGGAATTTCTGTAATGTTAAGTGGTTGACTGAATCCAAGGATTTTCTAACTTTCCTTTGGCAAAATGGACGCTTTATGATTGATAACTTGACATTCCTAGAAACCTTCAAAAGAGGTGACCACGAAGGCGACAGACTTGAGCAAGAGTTTCAAACTACAAAAAACTGCTATTTCATGAATAACTTACAACCTTTCATACTTTGCTCCTGTGTTTACATAATATTTAATGACAACTAAAACACATTTCATTGTAGTAAGCTAAAACATTTAACCAGCCATTTTTTCATATGAAAGATTCAAAATAGATAAAAGTATAATTTTTGCAACCGATTGAGTTTTCATTCTCTGGGATTTCTCCAACCTCACAAGTTCTTTTTGAGATTGGTCTGCAGACCCCTGCATTTTCTCAGACTTTGTACTTTGAACAAAGACTGTGTATTTGGTTGAGCTGGGTAAGAGCAGTGAGACTAAGTGAAAATGCTCCCTGGCAGTTAAGTCTTGTGGGAGTGGGGCTCTGGAGCTCCAAGTTAATTGGTTTGTCGCAGCCATGGTTGACTTGGATACATCAAGGAACGTTCTCACTAGTGCATATTATAAGCCAAAAGCCGTGGACAAACTCCAACATCCCGAGACTCCAAGGCTTTCTACCTTAAGCGATTGTTCCATTTCTTCAAACTCATGTTTTGTTTTTTTTTAAAGGGTTAGGGTGATATTTGATTTGTTGTGTGAAACAGGATTGGGACCTATTCTCCAATCTTACTCTAATATTTATTTTCCTTTTGAGGGGCAACAAAGTCCACAGTGTTTCGATCTTTAAAGCTAATTTCATCCAATCAACAATCTTTTCTTACTTATGCAGTTTGACAATGATGCTGACATTTTACTTTAAATAAAATATTTGACAAACAAATGCAGATATTGATAAATGAGTAATTTAATTTTGTCAGTGTGGGGGTATTTAAAAAGAGTTAATTGATTGTATTATATTTAAATGTGCACATATCCTAAATGAAAGGGCTGCATACTCATTTGAATGGAGGTTTCACCATAATCACCAATCTCATTTTCTTTCTGTGCTAATTAGCGATGCCTGATGAAGTTCCCAATCAATATGGAGATGAGGATCACATCAATTTGTTTAGACTCTTCTGTCATCATCTTCAGAACCCTGCTTCAGCTGAATTGCCGGAATAAATATGTCAACATTGCAGCTTTCTATGTTTCCAAGGCTTGTTACATGCATCTTAGATTTTAACTGAAAAGCATATTTTGGTGTAACAGACATTTTGCTAACATCCCAGAGATATCTACTTGTGTTTTTATTGATAAATCATTACATTTATTAAGTAGTTGTGTTATCAGGAACTATTTTGTTTGAGTGGGGTTGAACCATTGATGAAGATTGATTGATGATGCCTACAATATCCATTATTTTTGTTACCATTTAGTCTTACTTGTGATACAACAATGCACACACTTTGCCATTGCACAACAGTTTGCCATTAATGAATAATCCACAGAAACTGTCAATCCCTTCTGTATTAGAGCACAAGTAACTACTTCACCACAATAAGGACTTGGTTCACAACCCCATGATTTCAGCTCAGAATCTTTGCTCTCTTCAATCCTCTCTCCCTTCCTCTCTCCCTTCCTCTCTTTCTGTCTCTTGTGTGGCTGGAGGTGATCCCTGACAGGGAGAGTTGGAGCTCAGTGTGAGGGGGGTCGGGTTATTAACGTAAAAACCACCGGATCAGCAAACACAGCTAGAGAGACTGATGAGGCTCGCCTTCTGACTCAGGGATTCTCATCACCCTTAAACCAGAGAAATGTACCTCCTGTCAGTAAAGACACAAGGAGGGGGCCTTCTCCCCCACATGGTATAAATATTCACAGAAATAGTGTTCAGGCATCTGAACAGAACTGAGGCCACATTCCGACACATTCCGTTTGCTAATGATGAGAGACAATATTTGTTCGTCTAATGAAGAATAATTAGGATTCCACAATAATGGCCGCTTGATAAATTCCATGGACTGAACTCAGCAGGTGTGAAAGAATCCGTTCACGGTTCCTCTGACAGTGTTACTCATCCTAGCATCCTACCTTTGTAGCAGGCCCCTTCTAAGGAAATGAAACATGTCTGGTGATGCACAGCAACTTCTTAAGCAGTAAGCAGAAAGTTTGCATAAAGGCTGAGTCATGTAAAACATCTTGTCGTGCCTGAGTGCAAAGTATACTATTAGCACATCACAAGGAGCTTATTCTCTGATGTCAAGACTCTCCAGTGTGAGTGGGTTATGCAAGGCCGGGAATATCAAAATGCTCCAAGAAATTCTGTGAGACTGAAAAAGCCATGTAATGCTATTCAGGAGATTATGGAAAATAGCTGGTCATTCGACTGCAAGGGTGTTGGGAAACAAAACACTTAGTCAAAGTTGTTTGAATCATTTTCTGTGGTTGTAGAAAATAACACACAGCACTGTAATTGAACTGTGGCTTCTTGAGGGAAGGTTAATGTGATGATTGGTAACCCTTAACAACCACAGACGAGGCTACGCTTTCTTGTCAGAGCTGTCTGTTTGTTGCACAGATGTGCCAACCTCTTTTTGCAGCGTTCACTAAAGCCATTTCAGCCACTACTCTCAGAACCAATAGAGCACTTCTTACATCAGCATAGTGCTTCATCTCATCATCATCATCAACATCATCTCCAGCATCTCTGCCATACCGTATTTGTGCAAAGTTGAGTGCTTTGAAAACAACACACCTTTGTTGAATATGAAAAAACAAAAGCCGGCAAGGAAATCATTATGGCCCATTGCCATGAATCACAGTGGGGCGGACACTAGATCCAACTCCTGGATCGCTTTTCACGCCCACTTTAAACAGTTATTTTAAGAATGATGTGTATTAAATACGTATTATATTCAGTATAACAGTGACTATATTAGAGGATAGACAGTACATACCTGTGAACATACTAACTTCTAGCCAGCAAGCCCACAAAATGCCGGGACAGCCAACCCATTAAAAAAACATTATGAATTAAACTTTCCAAGAACAAAAGATGTTGACTAGTTTGATTCATTGATTACATAGAACCCTGGTCATTTTTATTGCAGCGTAAATTAACGTGGAAAAATAGTTTGTGGGGAGGGACTACACTGCTTTTGTGTGGATAGGTTTTTAGTACCCATATGAACAGGCCGCGCCTGCTAATAACTGTCACCATCCCAATGCCAGTTAATTCTTATTACAGTTGATGCATGGTTCATAAATAATTTATCACAATTGGTGAAGGCGAAGAACAAAGAGAGAGCTTGTTGGAAAAAGTTTGTGCTGGAGTGTCTGTTGATGAGGGGCTCGGTCTCAGGGGCTGTTCCTGTTCCTCCTCGTTCTTTACATCCTTGTTTGACTCCTCCCCCAGCGGAGGTTGACAGCACCAACATGCCAGCTATGTTGGCAGCAGACAGGAAGTGTAAAACATTGAGACAGCTTCATGACCCTCAACAACATCTAGGTGGAAAATCAGAAGCCGTCTTCTGCTGTTTACACGACAGGCTTTGTTAGTGGAGCTCAGGCACTTTAAGATGACAGTAAACGAAGATCGGACACTCTGATTAAAGACTTACACCTCCTGCCATCAAAGTGTCTTTCATCCCATCAAAGCTAGACAATCTGTTAACATGCTGTAATTTTAGAGGAAGCCCTGCTTCTCCGACGTCTGTTTTAATTGCCAAGTGGTTGGTGCTTAGCTTACTTAATGCCACTAACTTCCCTGCCTTCTCTGCAAGGGAATGTGTTATGACTGACTACTTAAAATGATATGGATAAATGTAAGCAAAAGCTTTCAACCTGTTTTACTTGTATCTGACCTTATAGGTGTCGGTTCTAAACTATTTTCTATAAAGTGTTTTCATCAATTCCACTTTCATATAATAGTATGTATGCTAGAACAAATAAAATCTGTCACCTCTGAAAGAACCGTCATACTGTATCTACAGATTTCCAGTTCACTTTTGTCTATCAGAGAGACTGAGTGATTGAGTGTCATGCCACACCCTCAGTGAGTTTGAGGACATACGCACTATGGGATGCCACAACAAATCAGCAGAGTTGTATGTACATGGTGATACACTGTCTGCGATCCTGACATTATCAGTTAAGAGTGAAACCAACAGTAAATATTTACATCCAGCCAATTTACCCTCAGCTCAGAGATGCGGTATTATACTGGATATCACACAATGCAAAGTCAGAAAAACATGTATTCCTCCAGTAGTTTACAATGTCTCCATGGCCCCTCAATACTACACATGATTCACATCCAATAGGGAACAATGTCATTAATGCAATGGTTATGTCTAACCAATGTAAGCATTCAAGGTCAAGTGCATTGGCTTGGCAATAATGTCATGTGGATGCAGAATGTATCCAATCAAACATGAGGAGGTACTGTTCTGTTAATAAATGGTCCCTTGTAGGATCAATAAAGTATCTTAATAGGGCTGAGGTTTCCCTTGATAATTCATATTTTTGCTGCCTGTTCTAAAATGTTTGGTCTTTAATGAGCATTTATACAGCTGCTGTGTCAGGATTTTCTGTAAGTATACTGCAACTAAATATAGCACCACATCACTGTGCAGATGTTGGCGTTATACTGTACTGTACATGCACACATTCACGTACTCCAGACCAGGGGCGGACTGGTCGTCGGGAGATTTCCCGAACGACCGGTCAAACGGCCGCGGCATAATGCAAATAAATTAAATATATAATAATAATACACGGTCGTGGGCCGGTCTGCGTTTCAAAGTCCAGACCTGCTCAGGACATATACATAATTTAGACATACAACTTACTTTACATGGTTCAGCTTAATTGAAATGTGGTTCTTATGCCTACACAGCAAATCAATATCTGCTGTGTACAGCATTAGCCTAGTCTAGAGTGAGTTCAATTGACCTTTGCACCTCTAACTTGCACTTGTTTTCATGGCATCAACATAGCATGGTGTAATGACTGAACTTGTCACTCATTGCTCACTCCCTCTCTCCCAACTGTCACTGTGGAATGTGTTGCTCCTGTGGTAGCCCGATTGCCATGTGAGACTTTAATAAGGCGATGGAGTCTTTGGCAGGATCAGTACATTTGGGAAATCCATAGAGGCACTTATGATTGACTGCAATTGCCAACGTTAAAAAAGACCACTCCAGATGGGAGTGATGGCTGATGGTTGATGGTTTTAGTAGAGGGCAACTGTCCCTTCATTTGGTTGATAAGCGATCATTGTGTGTCCAGTATGAGGTTGCACTCTTTGTTTTCAAATACACAAAGCTTGGCAATTTTGGGCATCTGCTTGCTGTGTATCCAGTATGTTAAAGGATATTTCAGAATGTTTAGGAACATTTCCTGAAATCTTTAAGCATATAAATAAGGCTAGAGTGCATACTGTAAGTGCATGTGTCAATTAATAATTAACACATTGCACTTTCAAGGGCTTTTTCATTTAAAATAGCATTGGCAATGAGAGGTAGTTGGAAGCACTCCCTTAATACAGTTAAAGGACCTTCATGAATATATAAGGACAAAGAGGAAGACTGACTTTCAAACTAGGGTGAATGACTGAAAGGATTAACCCCCTCTAAACATGCATTACCCTGATGAAAATTGTTAATCAGGGGAGAAGTGAAAAGATATTGTAGCCCCAACATTTGTATTACATTTTGAGTTTACTCAGGTATTTCCATTATGGGTTCATGTGACCTGATTTCCCCAACACAAAATGGTCGCACAGGGATTTTGCTATTGATTTATAGGTTGCACAAATCAATGAAGACAATAACACTCATGTAAATCAGTATGATGAGACAAATGTCAGTTTCACTAGTAACTGACACACTAAAGGCAAACAGTGCAGTAAAAGAAATTCTGGACAGTTGGTTTATGAACTAAGAAGATCTTAAGCCTCTTACAGAGACCATACAAAAGCCAGACAGGCTTCTCTCTAGTCAGGACTGCTGCTAGGCTTGGCTAGTGACAGCAGTGCTGACTCATTTTTCCTACCTCTTCATTTCACTGACTTATTTTCACCATAAATCCTAACTAAGCTTGGGTGTCTGGGTCCCCTGCTCGTTCCGTACTCAGTCATCATGCTATAGGCACCCGTGGTTACATACAGTATCTGTCCGTCCAGGAGCCCTAAATCAGAGCACTGATTCAAATGTAACATTGTAAACCCCCCAGTGGATCTAGCAAAGCCCCGTTTGGATGCTAGCAGCCAAAATGCCAAGGCTCTAGATCATAACAGCTATGTAGTGGGTTTTCCTATGATGGTGGGAACAGGGAGCCTTTGAATGGCCTCCATAAAGGCTTCATTCAGGCCCCTGGCAAGTCCCTGCATGGCCCTCTGTGCACCTGCGGCTGCCTAAAGGACCCAGAGACCAAAGGAGGAGAAGATAGAGAGAGATTGAGGAAGACAAAATGAGAGAACGGTGTACATAAACTGCAATAAAGAGTGATGGATTCCCACTAAGCATGTGTCTAGCATCGCCAAAAGGGATAAACACTCTGTTAGGCTTTGGACATGACAGCCAGAGTTAGGAAGAAACATGGACAATAATTTAAGTGAAGTGTAAAACAAAATTACAGTGGAATCCCCTTTTTAACATCGGGGAATATGTTAAATCAGGGGCTGACCCGTAAACAGAGAGATATGCCTGGGATTGGGCACTGATTACACAAACGTCTATCATGTTCCTCTTAATGGACAATGTGGCAGCCTGTTTTTAGCAGTAATAACCCTTTATTTAAGTTGTGTGTCTCAAATTCAAGCATTGCTTCAGCTACATGGTCTTTACCCCTGCCAATGTAATGAGACAGAACGGGCAAGAGGGCAGTGCGTCAGGTTGATGGTGGCTAATCACTGTCCACTTTAAATGAGGCAGAATGTCTAAAAGCTTTTGTTTTGGCAAATTTCCTTCACTTACAATTATTTTTTATATTTATGTTTTATTGCGTTTTGTACATTTTAAATCACACAAATACAGTACTTTATCTGTGCAATTGAATGCATTGTACCATGCTACTGCATGCAAAACATGACCTAGTGTATAGCCAACCACATGATTAATAGGAACATTCATAGGTGCAGTATAATCACACTATGGTAGATGTCTCTAGGCAGCAGAGTTCAAACGTGTCTGTGTGTTTGACTGTGTGTGTGTGTGTCTATGTTTTGTGTGTGTGTTTGAGTGTAAATGTACTGTCCTGTAGGTGTGTGTGAACTGGGCCCCACTGGTCGGCCAGGACACCATCTTCCTCTTCACCGCAGTGGGCCTCTAAAAGCAGGCGCTATTCTAGGAGCAAGGTAACAATCAACATGGCCAAGATCATTAGCCTCAGTGTCCCCCCTGGACCAGAAACTGAAAATAACTTTCCCTTTTTCCTGGCATCTGCAGATACTGGGGGTAAATGAAGACATACAGCTCCCAGGTCCAGCGGCCTCCTCAAGGTAACCTCTGCTGTCAGCACACATTTACTAATGCCGCCTGCAAGGGGGGTTGGGAGAAATAATATGCCACAGAGGTAATGCTCCTAATAAAAATAAATATATAGTGCTCCCATTTCATTTCCATGAGTGAAATTACAAAGAAGAAATGTGCCTTAGTACAGTAGTTTTCACAACAAATGTTTCTTATTCCCTTTACGTCACATTTTCTCTGTTACCAGAGGTTGAGTTGTCTGGACTAAATACCACTATACTTTCCTCATATTTTAATTGTATGTACTGTATATGCCTATAAACAGAGGTAAATTCAGCTGAAGACCCTTTCTTGACAGTTATTGGGTTGTTGAGTTGCATTATGTTGTCGTCGTCGTCGTCATCTGCCGCTTGTCCGGGGATCGGGTCGCGGGGGCAGCGACCTAAGCAGGGAGGCCCAGACTTCCCTCCCCCCGGCCACTTCCGCCAGCTCTTCCTGGGGGACCCCAAGGCGTTCCCAGGCCAGCTGAGAGACATAGTCCCTCCAGCGTGTCCTGGGTCTTCCCCGGGGCCTCTTCCCAGTGGGACGTGCCCGGAACACCTCACCAGGGAGGCGTCCAGGAGGCATCCTAATCAGATGCCCGAGCCACCTCAGCTGGCTCCTCTCGACGCGGAGGAGCAGCGGTTCTACTCTGAGCCCCTCCCGGATGATCGAGCTTCTCACCCTATCTCTAAGGGAGAGCCCGGACACCCTACGGAGAAAGCTCATTTCGGCCGCTTGTATTCGCGATCTCGTTCTTTCGGTCACTACCCATAGTTCGTGACCATAGGTGAGGGTAGGAACGTAGATCGACTGGTAAATAGAGAGCTTCGCCTTTCGACTCAGCTCCTTCTTCACCACGACGGACCGATGCAGAGCCCGCATCACTGCGGACGCCGCACCGATCCGCCTGTCGACCTCGCGCTCCATTCTTCCCTCACTCGTGAACAAGACCCCGAGATACTTGAACTCCTCCGCTTGGTTCAGGATCTCCTCCCCGACCCGGAGATGGCACTCCACCCTTTTCCGGTCGATTACCATGGCCTCAGATTTGGAGGTGCTGATTCGCATCCCAGCCGCTTCACATTCGGTTGCGAACCGCTCCAGTGAGAGCTGAAGGTCACGGCCCGATGAAGCCAACAGGACCACATCATCCGCAAAAAGCAGCGACCCGATCCTGAGGTCACCAAACCGGACCCCCTCAACACCCTGGCTGCGCCTAGAAATTCTGTCCATATAGGTAATGAACAGAATCGGTGACATAGGGCAGCCCTGGCGGAGTCCAACCCTCACCGGAAACAAGTTCGACTTACTACCGGCAATGCGGACCAAACTCTGGCACCGGTCGTACAGGGACCGGACAGCCCCGATCAGGAGATCCGGTACCCCGTACTCTCGGAGCACCCCCCACATGAGCCCCCGAGGGACACGGTCGAGCGCCTTTTCCAAATCCACAAAACATGTGTAGACTGGTTGGGCGAACTCCCATGTACCCTCCAGGACTCCGCGGAGGGTATAAAGCTGGTCCACTGTTCCACGGCCAGGACGAAAACCACATTGCTCCTCCTGAATCCGAGGTTCGACAATCCGACGGACCCTCCTCTCCAGGACCCCTGAATAGACTTTCCCAGGGAGGCTGAGGAGTGTGATCCCCCTAAAGTTGGAGCACACCCTCCGGTCCCCCTTTTTAAAGAGGGGAACCACCACCCCGGTCTGCCAGTCCAGAGGCACTGTCCCCGATGTCCACGCGATGTTGCAGAGTCGTGTCAACCAAGACAGCCCTACAACATCCAGAGCCTTAAGGAACTCCGGGCGGACCTCATCCACCCCAGGGGCCCTGCCACCGCGGAGCTTTTCAACCACCTCGGCGACCTCAGCCCCAGAGATAGAAGGGCCCCCCCCGATGTCCCCAGACTCTGCCTCCACGTCGGAAAGCGTGTTGGTGGAATTAAGGAGGTCTTCGAAGTATTCCTTCCACCGATCCAGGACGTCCCCCGTCGAGGTCAGCAGCGCACCATCCCCACCGTATACAGTGTTGACAGAGCACTGCTTCCCCCTCCTGAGCCGCCGGATGGTGGTCCAGAACCTTTTTGAAGCCGTTCGGAAGTCATTCTCCATGGCCTCGCCGAACTCCTCCCATGCCCGGGTTTTTGCCTCCGCGACCGCCAAAGCCGCGTTCCGCTTGGCCTGCCGGTACACATCAGCTGCCTCTGGAGTCCTACCAGCCAATAAAGTCCGATAGGCCTCCTTCTTCAGCTTGACGGCATCCCTCACCTCCGGAGTCCACCACCGGGTCCGAAGGTTACCGCCGCAACATGCACCGACCGCCCTGCGGCCGCAGCTCCGGTCAGCCGCTTCAACAATGGAGGCCCGGAACATGGCCCATTCGGACTCAATGTCCCCGGCCCCCCCCCGAGACATGATCGAAGCTCTCCCGGAGGTGGGAGTTGAAGCTCCTTCTGACAGAGGGTTCCGCCAGACGTTCCCAGCAGACCCTCACATTACGTTTGGGCCTGCCAGGCCTGACCGGCGTCCTCCCCCACCATCGAAGCCAACTCACCACCAGGTGGTGATCAGTTGACAGCTCCGCCCCTCTCCCCACCCGAGTGTCCAAGACATGCGGCCCCAAGTCCGATGACACGACTACAAAGTCGATCATCGAACTGAGACCTCGGGTGTCCTGGTGCCAGGTGCACATATGGACACCCTTATGCTTGAACATGGTGTTCGTTATGGACAAACCGTGTCTAGCACAGAAGTCCAACAACAAAACACCACTCGGGTTCAGATCGGGGGGGCCGTTCCTCCCAATCACGCCCCTCCAGGTCTCACTGTCATTGCCCACATGAGCATTGAAGTCCCCCAGGAGGACGAGGGAATCCCCAGGAGGAGCGCTTTCCAGCACCCCCCCAGAGACTCCAAAAAGGGTGGGTACTCTGAGCTGCCGTTTGGTGCATAAGCACAAACGACAGTGAGGACCCGTCCCCCCACCCGAAGGCGGAGGGAGGCTACCCTCTCGTCCACCGGGGTGAACCCCAATGTACAGGCGCCGAACCGAGGGGAAACCAGTATTCCCACCCCAGCTCGACGCCTCTCACCAAGGGCAACTCCAGAGTGGAAGAGAGTCCAGCCCCTCTCAAGGAGACTGGTTCCGGAGCCCACGCTGTGCGTCGAGGCGAGGCCGACTATATCTAGCCGGAAACTCTCTACCTCGCGCACCAGCTCAGGCTCCTTTCCCGCCAGCGAGGTGACGTTCCACGTCCCTAAAGCTAGCTTTTGCAGCCGAGGATCGGACCGCCAAGGCCCCCGCCTTCGGCCGCCGCCCGTCTCACACTGCACCCGACCCCCATGACCCCTCCTGCGGATGGTGAGCCCACTGGAAGAGGGTCCCACGTTGTCTCTTCGGGCTGTGCCCGACCGGGCCCCATGGGAAAAGGCCCGGCCACCAGGCGCTCGCCATCGAGCCCCACCCCCGGGCCTGGCTCCAGGGGGGGGCCCCGGTGACCCGCTTCCGGGCAGGGGCAACTGAGAACCATTGTTGTATTTCTTCATGGTTGGTTTTTTGAGCCACGCTTTGTCTGGTCTTTCACCTGGAACCTGTTTGCCTTGGGTGACCCTACCAGGGGCATGAAGCCCCCGACAACATAGCTTCCAGGATCACTAGGACACGCAAACCCCTCCACCGCGGTAAGGTGGTGACTCAAGGAGGGGGCATTATGTTGTGATACAGTTAAAGCCCTGAATGCAGTCTTACTATATAATTATGATTTTGACAACTGGGCATCTTGTCATCATAGACTCTTCTGCACTTTTTTCATAAGATGACATGAACTTTTAGTGGATTAATTGAAAAATAAAAATTATATAAGCGTCTACTGTCTGTCAACAAAAGTATGGTGTGACCTTCTCCAAAGGCACTGACAAAGAACTGAGTCAACTAGATCATTGCAGTAATAGTCTGCCTATGATATCACATAGAACCATGCTTGGTGCTGATAAGTACTTCATTATTCACTATAAAAGGAACCCATGGTTTTTACCATGTTGACATGACCAGCAAGATCAGTCCTGATCATGCCTGAAGACCTGACAAGAGATGTAATTCCAGTAGGTTCAGCACTCATTTAACAGCATGATATCATGATCCACTGTAAGACCCCATGATGAAAGAGTTATAACAGGACATGCTTTTGGGATCTTCCAGAAGATCATGTCTCTATGGAGAGGCAATGAGTCCATGCATGTTTTAAAAGCATGTACTGGAGATGTAAGCTTTCTACCAGTTAAGATAACTGAAATGGAAGCCAACATGGAGTGCATGTCTGAAAAGCGGATTGCGTCCTGCGCTCTCTGTTTTCTCTTTGTCACTTTCTGTAATCGCTCTCTCTTTCTGTTTCTCGATCCTTCTCTTTCTGTTTCTCGATCTCTCTCTTTCTGTTTCTCTATCTCTCTCTTTCTGTTTCTCTATCTCTCTTTCTGTTTCTCTTATCTCTCTCTTTCTGTTTCTCTTATCTCTCTCTTTCTGTTTCTCTATCTCTCTCTTTCTGTTTCTCTATCTCTCTCTTTCTATTTCTCTATCTCTCTTACACACAGTCTTTCCCTCTCTCTCTCTCATTCTGACAGCAGCAGGCTCCTTTGGGAGGTAATTAAGAAAAACTCAACTGAGACACACACAGCAGCTGCTGAAAACAAGGCACTCAACACTTTTTTCTCTCTGCATTACAATAGCAAAAGAATTGTGGTTGGGAGGGGGAAACTAGGGACAGAGGAACTTCGAGGTCCTCTTCAGGGAGTGATGTCACAAAACATTGCTGCTTTTGTAGTCAAAACTTTTTAGGTACTATAGGGAGCCTCTGAAACAAGTTATGTGATATTCTTCCACTTCTGTCATTTGTGTAAAAAATATGTAGAGGTTAAGACTTTTTATGTTTGTAGTTTTTGACTAGGAGATAGATAACCAGGTAATAAACATGCATTTGCATTCCAAATCACTAATTTCAATCAGTTTTCCATCTGGATATTCAAAGGAAATAAAATAATAATAATTTCTAGTTTGCGCTTCCATGATGTCTTCCATAAACACAGCGTGTGAGACCATTCCACCTGCTCTGTATGCTGTACCACATTGAGGATGTACTGGCAATTGATCATTTTTTACAGCCCACCAAGGCTGGATGGATGGTCATGCATGAGGATGAATTGGTTGTTATTCTATTGTAGAGGAAGGAGGGATGGGTGGCCACTTGTGTGTGTTTGCTACTCCAACAGTAGGGAGCTTGGGATGGATGAAGCCAATGTGAGCATCTCCCTTCTCTGCCCTTATGGGCTTGTGGACCGGCAAGGAAAAAACTTTCATTAAGGCTCCAAATGAGTGATGTGTGTTGTATTGTGGTTTTGAGGTTTTGTGTTAACATTTGTAGACCACCGTTCACTGAAAAAGTGAATACAATAGGGAATGTATACTATATATTGCATGTATGGAGTCTGCCAACCCAAGAATTCCTATCATGAGGGAGGACAAGGGCAGATGAAACAAATCGCAGCGAGATAGAGAGAAAAAAAAGGTAGATAGATGATTTTGAATGATTTATGACAAAATGTCCACCACCCACGTTTGCACGACTGCTCCTGGTGACGTATATGCCAGGGAGTGATGTATGACCTCTTTAGGTGATTAGATGGTGAGTCTTGATAGGCAGTAAAATGAGTCTTTAGCGAGATGAAAGCATGGCTTTAGCCACTGCGCGTTTTGGGACTGGGACTACATCTCCCCCTGTGGCATTGACTTACCAGGGCTGCCTTTTAGCATGCTTTAATAATCCAGGGTTTTCAATTTTCCACTTAAATTGGCGGAAATGAAAGGCAAGGGTGGTCACAAAATGGAGGATGTGTGCCCGGCTGTTAATGTCGACACTGGTGAACAGATCAGGTTTTTTGCAGACCATCCTCTGAGTCGATCTACAAAGGCGTGAGCTCAAATTAATAGTATGATGCAACACAGGTACATTAATAATGTCTGTATTACTCATTGAAGGTCTCTGGGTAGAGAGAAGAGATTATGAATATCTTATACATGTTTAAGGCTCTGTAGAGATCTGTATCTCTGCTGGTTGTAGCATTTACAAGGATGTTGCACGTCTGATGTGTTTATGTGGTTCAACAAACAGCACTGACATTCATGACTGCACAAGATTAATACACCCTTGGTTTCTTCTTTGGTGAATTACGTGTGGCAGCCCAGTTGATTGGACTCTAACCCAAGGGAGAAAGTGGCAAATCATTAAGTTATTTAAAGTTCATTGAGTCTTTGTGGTTCACTGGGAATTAAACAACATTGGGTCAATGTGAGGATAGAGCAGCATTGGCTGATATTAAGTAGATGAGATAGTAATAGTCTCAACCCCTACATCTAATTGCAGTGAGTACACTGCTTACCATTTAACTACCAGTCTGGCACAACTTTTGTCTAACACAACAAATACTCAACAAAAGTGTTTTATTACTGTACGAAGGGCCACATCTACTTTACTTCCAAGGATACACAAGTTGACCAAAAATGAAAATCACAGAGCTTAAACTCTATAACAGCATAAAATGAGTGTTGTAAAATCGACCAAAGTACCGCTCACTTGCAAGAAAATGACAGTTGCCCCAGAAATGAATGATATCATCATGATGGGGATAATGAATTCAGTGCACAGACATCTGAATCCCCAGTAGGTCCTCCAATATGTTGATCATAAATGGGAAGGTCCCTTGAAAACTGTGTAAAGGTCAACCTGGCGGGGGACTGTCTGCAAAATATGAAAATCTTCAGTCTGTGATTACAATCACTGTGTATCTTGCAGGCAATTATAATAAGTAACTTGGATGCATCTGCAAATGTAACTAATTTAGATTTACTAAACATGATGTGAGGTGGAACTGGATGCCTTCTGCACCACTCATGAGAAAAACCGTTGCGGGTTCATGGTCCTGTTTGGCTCGTACTAAATGTTTCATGACTTGTGACAGTATTACAATATCATACAGTTTAATATTTTTGGAAACCTAACATTAAATGCATTTGAATCTCTCCTTTCTAGATAAAATGTGTGCCCACACCTGAAATAAAATAAAAAACTAAAACAGTCCAAGTAATTTTTCATTCTGCAGCCTTAAAAGGTCTATCAACAAACAAGCTTTCTAACATTCATCAAAGAGACGAGGAAAGTTTAGTTCTCTTAACCCCACTTGACTCTGTTTGTGAGGAGCTGAAGTTACAATGAACACAACTGACAGGGAACCCTTGAGCTAATAGCAACCAGCAAAGTGTCTCTCTGGCTCTACGCTGTGTCTGAACTATTAATAATGTTCTATATAAACTAGCCTCTCTCTTGTTTAGACCCTTGGTACCATTGGTGCTCACCTTGCAGGCTTTGCCACTACAGGCGTGGAGTTGTCTTATGTTTGTCCTGAAGACAATTATTTTCTTTTTTTTACCCACGTCCCAGCACTTCACAGTACAACAAGCAGTATCAAAATGTGCATTGTATCAAGGAATAGGATTAAGATGACCATTAATAAGAGGAGAGATTTAGTTGAAGAGGGTCACAAAAGAACCATTCTACCAAAAACCAGGATTACTTCATCCAGGAATCTCATCAGGATTTCCAGCACTTTTCAAGGCAAGGTCCTGTTTGCTGGTCTCATGCACCAACTGTAAAAAAACATGTTTCTGCAAAGAAGACATCTTTCTCCAGACTTGAGGTGCAAGGTGTGTAATAGGTAGACCGGTCAGTCTCTTGGTCCATGTTTTTCTTTATCTGGCCACTCCGGTTTGTGTTGTTATTCCGTCCCAAACAGCTAATCCAGGCATTCAGAGCCAGTGGGGTGATAAAAGGCAATAAAGGTTGTGTGTGGGAGGGAGGTGATGAGGAGACAGGCTTGCCCTGGAGATGAGCAGAAATAGAGCGAATCTTAGCTGTTCTCAAGTTAGTCTAGGACGCTCAAGGGGAGAGAAACAGTGTCTTGGTTAAGCCCACAGGCACTGCTACTTTACTGCAGCTTGCTGATAACTGTTTTAATAAACACATTCAACATCCACAGACAGAATAATCGATACCTAGAGGAGGCACATAACTGGCTGGAATGAGTTGCCTCTAACCATCCAAGGGAATGGCAAAAGTTTGACAGTCCGTGTTCATATTGTATCAGGAATCAATCACATCACGTTTTGACGGGGAAAATGCGTGAGAAAGTGCTGGTAAAAATGGGAATGCTCAGGTCTGCAGAGCAAGCACTGTGTGATAAAGCTATCCTATCTCTGGGAGAGTTATGGCCCTATTGCATCCGTTCCACATCTGTGGATACCCACCTATATTCTGCTCACAATCCAGGGAACCCCATTTGCAAGAGATTGAATCATTCTATGGAACGCAGAGTGGTCTGCTCTGAAAAGTGTATCTACAACACTTCCAACAGTACAGTACTTCAAATAGAGCAACTGCGTACATATGCTAGCCTGCTATATCACATAAGGGTATTAAACCATATGAAATACTTGTGCAGAGAATGTTTCATCAATATTTCCAGCATACTGTCAAAACACAATTTCTTTTCATTCTCCTTTTTCCACCGTTCTTTTGTAGATTGTATTTCCAGTGCAGAATGTGAGGTGGGAGTGGGATCTAAGTTTAGCCATGCAAATACGAGGATTAAAACCTCGGGCAAGATTGGAAAGCAGAAAAGCATCCAAAAGTGTTTGCCAGTTAGGGCTGGCTGGTGGACCCAAACGCATGACACAAGGCATAGAGGTTCAGGGCCATCTACCACACCCTGTAGCTGGCGGATCTGAAAACAAAACATAAGTTAGGAACTTGTCAATTGTTGAATTACCCAGATTTAGCCAAACAGGACAAACTGTTTAACAGAGCAGACGATCTGGCGGTGAGTGGAGGGAACACCAGGGCTGAGATACTGTTGGTTTGATGAAGGGATGGATGGCAGGTGTGTAGGTTTGACGGTTAAGATGGAAAAGATGGTCTGGAATACCGGAACCTGGAATCAGACAGGGAGGAAGTGGAAGGTGTGACAGACAGTGTATTAGTCATTGCACGAAACACATTCATATACACAAAGCTGTGTCTAAATTACTGAAATAAGTGAGTCAGATGGCTGAGCGGTGAGGGGGTTGGGCTAGTAATCAGAAGGTTGTCGGATCGATTCCCCGCCGCGCCACATGATGTTGTGTCCTTGGGCAAGGAACTTTACCCTACTTGCCTCGGGGGGAATGTCCCTGTACTTACTGTAAGTCGCTCTGGATAAGAGCGTCTGCTAAATGACTAAATGTAAATGTAAATGTAAATGTAAGTGTGCATAAACACACACACTGGCACAACAAAAAACTGTGCACATACACATTGTCTCTCTGTCTCTCAATCTCACAATGTCATAACTTACTGTAATACAGTTAAATATGATGTAAAATCCTAAAAAGATATTATGTACTAAATAGCCTTCTGATACTACGGTTTCAGCAACAAATTGAGTATAGACTCATTGTATATTGATTCACTTTGGTGCTCTATTCTGTCTCAAACTTTAACCAAAGTTTAACCCTTCTTCACTGGGGTATTTCACATCACTGATAGATCATTTATTCACACCAGATGTTATCTAATTGTGTTGTCTTATTACGGTGTCATATGGCTCACTCCATGTGTTGATAGAAGCCATTCCTGTACATCATTGTCAGACATCAACTGCTCCTCTTTTTGCCTTCAAATCCACACAGTGAAAGTAATGCATAACTTGAATATGCTCGTCGATGATGTACATCTGAGTTGTTGTGTGTTACAAATAGCTATTGGTCACATTGTGCCTGTACAATTAAAAGAATAAGAATCTTCATAAAATGACACAATCCACTACGATCATCCTCATTATCTCCACCTCCTCCCTACAGCGTCCCACAGATGCCCTCTGTGACAGTTATCAGTTTATCAATTGCTCTAAAATGTTTTGTCACTTGCAGATTGGATTGTAAATAATTGAAGGCAGCAGTGTGTCTTAATGCATCAACGCTGTCGCTCATGACAGGATGGAGTAAACAGTTAACCCTGTTTAAGTGTGCTTATTCTCTCTGATTGTGATGCAGGACACAACGGGACCAGAGCAGGTCCAAAGATATCCAGAGAAGGTCCAAAAGGATGTGCAAATGTAAGACAAAGAAGCCATATAGATTGGTGTGAAACTTATCTGATGAGAAACTTTAGTGTTTACTGTACGTGGTAATCATGTGGAAAAGTACATTATTATCAGAAATATTACTAAACATTTCTAGACATTGCTCTCCTTATGCCAGAGAACCAGACAGCTCAGACTGAAAACAGTTCTACCTTTGTTTATACAGGTCTGTGAAATATTTGAACAGAATACCCACACACCCATCCATATTCATCCACTCTGGCTGAGCCAGTCTCAGTTTTCCTCTACCTTTACTTTTGTAAGCGTGTTTGTGTGTGTGTGTGTGTGTGTGTGTGTGTGTGTGTGAATGTATGTGTGTGTGTGTGTGTGTGTGTGTGAATGTATGTGTGAGTGTATGTGTGAGTGTATGTGTGAGTGTATGTGTGAGTGTATGTGTGAATGTATGTGTGAGTGTATGTGTGAGTGTATGTGTGAATGTATGTGTGAGTGTATGTGTGAGTGTATGTGTGAGTGTATGTGTGAGTGTATGTGTTTTAGCAATGGGGTGGCTTCTCCCCATGCACCCCCCCCCCCCCCCCCCCCCCCCCCCCCCCCTTTCTACCTATCATAGCCGCCAGTCAAAAGTCAAGCAAGTATATCCAGACAGCTTGGAGCTAATCAATTCTGACTGGAGTGTCTGGGTTGGCAGTGGCCCTCCTTTGATGGGCACAGGTTGCAGTGGGTACTTTATCTTACAGCACTAAAGCGTCTCACTGGCAGCTGTTGGCATGTGCCGTCCACCTCATTGATCCAGCCCGTCTGTGCGGGGCTGCATAATTCTGTTTAATGTATGAGGACCGAGGGGTTTGGGGCCTGTCAGAGGCAGTAGAGACTGATCCTCCCTGCCTCATACTAATGCAGCATGTCAGGCTTTTTCTCTGGAGAGCCCTGGCTGCAGGGAGGACTGGGGAATGGGCTCTAGCCACATAGACACAGTGAAGAAGGGCTGGCTGTAGCCAGGTGATCTCAAACATAGAACCACTTTGTTTAGTGTCTCAAAGGTATGAAGTCTACATTTGAGAATGATTTCAGGAAATACAAAATGTGAAATGTTTTCAACGAAAGGGTCAATTGAAAGGCATCTCGAGTTATTACTGCTATGGTTTGTGTGTTTTCTTCAATTCAAAACAATAAATAAATTGTCATCCTGATCTTGACATTGTGTGGCCAAAGCATTGAACTGATTGATCTTTGAAGGTTGATGGTTTAAATAGTTGAGAAGTGATGGAACAAATGTATTGTCTAATGTTCTATCAAAATGCCAAAACAATTTAGCTTTAATAAACCGCTTGTACAGAGCTACCAATGGGTGTAATAAGTACTACAGGTTACTTTCTATCACTAGCAATTACTTTGTCTTTGTTCGTGTTAATACGCCTGTTTACTTCAATCGAAACTATTCAGCACCCAAATGCTTTGAAACTTTGATATTTGTATCAGACAATAAAGGTGCATAGCCTCCAACTAATGATTTGTAATCTGTCATGTTTCACTGCTGGCTTTATCACATACACCTCATTATATAAAGGGTCTAGGTATGCCACATGCTAATAATCATGATGAAACATGGATTAACATCATCCCTTGTGTGTTGAGCTGTTGTTTGTAATTTGTCGATGAGGGACAGAGGGAGAAAGGGAGAGAGAGAAAAACGAGAGAGGTAAATGTAGAGAGAGCAAGGGGAGAGGTGAACAGAAGAGAGGGGGAGAGAGGGTTTGTGAAGAGAACTCAGACACCAGGGTGCTTTTCTAACGCTGCACCCTAAACATGGAGAAAGGTAAGCAAGGGAAATAAAAGATCCCTATTAGTACACTTTAATGATTTATTTAGCATTGTTTGCCCAAATCATCACCCATTATCATTTTTAGAAATCATACAAACTATTTTCAATAGACAGTTTTGTTTTACATTTTGTTAATAGCAACATCAGAGTACTAAATGTATAGAGGACAAGTCCAATGAGATTCGCATTTACAGTGCTTGCAAATACAGAGCTTAGAAGTACAAGAGTAACCAAATCAAAATCACCTAGAAATTTAAATACCAATACCTACAAAAAGAAGAGAGATGTGATTCATAATACACAAAATAAAAATTGTACAACATTTAGCCGTCAGAGACTGACTGTGTGTACAGTCCCTCTGTGTATATGTGGGTGTGTTTGTGTGTATATTATATTCATAGGTCTTATACAAAAGAAACAGAGGTACTTCTTGATATATTAAACACAAATATAAAAGATTGAAGAGTCACAAAGTACAAATTTTTCATTTTTATGGCAACAACAAGACTCAAGTTAGGTTCTGTGAGATAGTATGGAACGTGATTGTAAGTTGATTTTGCTGAACACATTGCCGCATGCCCCCATGTGACACAACACACATATAACGTGGTTCTACTGTTAGCTTTGGGAACAAGACCACAAATAAACATCTTTCATAGACCCAGATGCATGATATTCATTTTAGCTTCACCTGCCCAGAGACATGAGTTGGCAAGGGCCGGATTCTAGTCTTGTGTTTCTGGCCTATCCCATGATAGCCATGTACTGATCCACTCACACCAGTATCTCAAATATGAATGCTGAATTGGTACCAATCAGTGACCGCTTTATTTTAAAGGCATCACATCATTTCTGAGGCCCTATGTTGTGCAGTAGTACTGTAGACTAAGCGCATAGGCAAATGTATGTCATGCAAAGCCTTGTTCACAATGAAAAACATCAAGGCTGTGATAGTGAAGTAAAACAAGAAAATTGTTCAAGTCATTGATGTATTGATAAGCACTGGAATAGTGTCGGTGTGATAGCTCTTATACATATAATAATAATGAAACATGATCCACAAGAAGACTAAGAGCCCTCTGTTATTGATACACTAGGCATACAGTATGTAAAGGGATGATGAGGGATGATTAGAAAGCTAATGCACATAAAGAAGGACAGTTCACACGCTTCATAATCATTGCACTTTGCCAACAACCTTTGCCAACCTTTTACACAGAATTAATCGATTGTACACTTGTAATTTTCATAAGAATGTCCACTGTCCACTTTTTGTGTGGATTTGTATTCTATCCAGATGTTTTAGTGTTTACTATCAATCTAGCCTTCTGCTTACTCTGAAAGACATGAAGTATTGTTTCCATTGTAGTTGTCAGAAACCAGGGGCTGAAGTCAGTATACTATGGTAACAACCTGACTTTGCTATGCTCTTCATAGCGTTCTATAGGATAATATTGCACAGTCTCAACCGAATAGTTGGCTGAAAAGGCGGACTGTTTGGATGTGTAAGACATCCCACCGTCTGTGATTGAACAGAGTGGCAAGACAAACTGACCCTTCTGCTTCTGTACTGCTTCATATGGAAAAAATAACATGAGAAACATCCAGCTAAAAGTTCATTCTGGTTAGGATAATCAATATGTCTCAATCAATGTCAGATGTGTGAAACAGCTAATTCCAAAATCATGACACATCTTTCATCTAGCTGATGGTATAAAATCCTTAGTTAATTGACAGGTTTACTGTAATTATGTCAGACGGGTGCACTACATTTTGCTAAAGCGGGAGAGCAGAGATGTCAGCTGTAGATACTCATTTGCTCACAAAAGGTCTGTGAAGTCTTTGGTGTCTACCTCAGATCTCTCTGATCTAAATTGTTCCTACCCACTTCGTAACATGAATGCGACATATGAACCTTTTAGCTTTTAGCACTAACAGACACAACACATTACATTTCTGTGAATGTACTATGTTGCCTGATCTAAATATGCCAAATGAATGACTTTGAATACATTTGCATGAGCCAGGTGGATCCTTAATTATTTTCTTGTTTAATCTAGTTCTTTCCCAGACTTCTGTTCCTGTCTGTCTGTCTGTCCTGGTTTTCACTCCTGCTCTGTAAATAGTCATTTTCTGTGCCTCCAAAAACAGCAAGCACATGTAGTCTGGGGCCTCTGAAGTGCTTACATGTAGCTATAAATATTAACACACATATTTGACAGAAATAAATGAAGCTCGATTTGAATCCAACTTCTTGTCATGGCAGCTATTCTTGGGTTTACATTATTTCCCCCCCTTTTCAGCTTCATATTTCCAGATAAAAGCACAAATGAAAATGAGGTTACATTTTGTGAATACCATGACACGATTTGCCAGTTAATCCTAGAACAGCAGCATTCAATTGTTAACCCAGTACACAATCTAAAGACCATACAGTATCATACCCGTCTATTATTGACTCACTAGGACTGTTGCCCTCTTACATTCTGCCTCAAAACAACTTTTCAATGTGTGAAATATTGCAGCGTCTATTTAAGTATTGTATTGGTTAACTAAATATATATTACAAGTACTGCTTGAAAGTGCAGGTATGGAAGCTTGGCACAAGGTAAGTTTGTTTTATGAAAGAAATACTTTAGTTACACATGTAAACAAAGACACTATTCCCAACCTAGCCAAGCCTTTCCGAAAAAGGAACAGGTCTTGAAAAATAGAACACACCTGTACACAAATAGAAGTAAATATATATAAAATACATTTACACGTATAATTTACAATGATTTTGTAACCTTCTGAATATTAAGATAACACTTTATTCCAAAAATATATGTTATGTTGAATTGACAACTCCCCAACATGCATGTTGGTGCTGTATTGGCATGGTCATTCATTAGGGGTTTGGTGTGTGAATGGACAAAGATGTAAACCATAATTGTACGTTGGTATATGGGTTCATGGGTCAGTGTGTCAACTCTTAAATTACCAACATGGATTTAGGTACATCTTCTGCCTGGAGCTCAGTGATCAGATAAATACAAGCCTGAAACACAGACCACCTCATGGAATAAGCAGATGAGTGCTGATAGATTTTTCTATATTCTATATTCAAATCATGTCTCTACTAGTCTGTAAATATATCTGTCCAATCCATTTAAACTGTAATTTTGTATTCTTGTGCTTTAAACATACCCACAGAGCAACTCTTGGAGCAATACAACTTTGGGAAGTATCAATCTAGACTTTTAAATTATCTCCAGACATTACCTACATTGCACATGTTGTGTACCATACTGCCAAACTTAAATGGTCCTGTCCTTTATTGTTCCACCTCGTACATTGCAGATTCATACATCATGGCCGTTTTAAGAGGGCAGCCCTTCAGATACCCCTGTAGTTTCTGGGTTCTGGGGACTGCACAACTGATAGAATATGTTTATTGTTCAATATGCTCCTGGAAGCACCTCTAAATGTGTGCACAACCTCACAACTCATTCATTGATTCGTTAATTGATTTCTAAAGAATCTGACACACTGCAAGCACAGCCAGCCACGAATAGGCCAATGGACTGAGAGGAACATTACTGATGTGAGCATTGTATGTCAAATGTAAATCCACTGTACATAGCTCTAAGATCCCAGTGTCGTCATTGATTCTGATGGATCAGCTTGATGAGCTTTCATGATTGGAGCTGTAGTCAAAGGACAATATGCCGCTAATTTAGACACGAGGGACACTTTTTGTATTCTCCACTGAAGGGAGAATAGCAATTTATTTCCATTTGTGCATCCTTCCTGTCTCTTTATCGTAGAATGTGTTTGGTTCTTCATTACAAAGCTCCAGTTTTACAGTTACTGTCATGTACATTTGTTTTGACTACTTCTGCAGCAGAATTTTGGAATGTTTTTCTAAACTTAATTTGTTTACTGATTACATGAATCAGTAAAAGGAGGGCAGATTTAATATCCCAATCCTTCTCTGATTTGAATAAAGTATTGCATTCATAATAAACTCACTCCAATTCTTCAGTTAATTCTAAAAGCTGCCTGTGTCCATCCAGTTTATATCCAACCCATCACTGAGTATTCTAAATTATAATGGTGGTGCAGGAATTCAGATAATTATTGTAATAAATGTGTGTGTAAAAAGCTGACCTGAGGCAGTACAACTATACTGCTAATCACCTTTCATGTGTTCTATCCACATAATTATACTGTACCTTCCATAGTTAAGTAACCAGGGACACCATGTCCATCGAGATTATTTTTATATTCTTATAGAGAAAAAGTCATACCCTTCATGATAAAGCTTCAATCATCGGTTGTAGCTGGATAATGTGTGTTCCAGATCATCCCCTTTGTTTTAATCTCAGATTGGACAAAATAAGTTGGTTAACAGTCCAGAAATCCAGTTTCACAGGAACTGCGCTGTTGGGGTTGTGACTGACCTCTTTTATGTATAAAAATAGACAAGACTACTCTGGTTTTAAAATGGGACTTAGTAACAATGCCTTAAATTAGGTGCAGAATAAAGCATTTACCGTTTCTTCTTTTTTTTTTTTTCAAACTCAATGAATAGTGCTTCATACTGTATAAATATCTTTTGGATTGCACCACAATTCTTCAACCTTTTCTCAAAACATATTCAAATACTTGTATAACATATTTTTTCTTTGTTTCATTATAAAAACAATGGAATCAGGTTGATACAGGGTAAATATAGCACTCTGTCTTTTTTTTGTCCAAGGATTGTTGTCATTAATAGTTTCTTTTATACAGATTGTGGCACATAGTGGCTTTATTGGCACATTGTTCAGAAATCCTCTTCCACAGACAGCAGCTGCTGGGATCCTCCTCCCAAAGTTATATATCCTCTTTGAGACGTCGATAACGTCTACCATCTTGTCCCACATGTCCAGTAAATATATCTACTGTAAATGTTACCTCTACGTTGTCATCTAACAACATCAGGTCCCTGGAAAGTCATGTAGTGAGTGGCAGCAATGCGGCTGCTCCGTTTGTAGGAATATTAGAAAAATAAACATCTTCACCGGTGTCCAGAGATCCAACTATTTTACAAAATTGGCCGTTGTTTTGTGTACGTTGTTTCTGTTGCTTGCAAAGTGACCATGGGGATCTGTCGGTAAAAACACTATGTTAGTCCTCCTAGTGGATAGAATTGAAGCAAATGACATCAGACAACCCTGTGAGTTCCAAGGATCAGAAATAAAAAGAAGGAAAGGCTGGATGCAACACCAAGATTTACAAGGATGCAAATTATTGTCTACACTTGATATATACATATACGACTTCACATATCTAAGACTGTTCCTTAACTGAGACTATCATATGTCCAGACACTGACTTGGCACTGTCCTTTTCCTCAGCTACCTGCAGGCATTCTATTCCTTTTCAAAACTGGGTCAATAACAGACTTGTGCCTTCCCCCTGGGCTTTCAACCACACTGTGGGGCCAGAGCATGTGTTTAACTTTCACGCATTGAATTTCAAATGGAGGCACTCCAGCATATATTGTCCAGCATATATTGTCCAAATTGTGGGGAAAGTCAAACGAAAGTGCCCCTTTTCCATAAAATTATTCAAAACATTACAATATTGGCATGAATGAAGACCACAACCGCATAAAGGCATGATATGTTTTGTAAATGGTAGATTGCAGAGATGAATGGATCCATTTCAGCATAAGCTGCCAATAAACATATTTTTGTGTACAGATTTACTTATAAAGGCAAAATGGATTTTCATTTCCCGGTACGAGATAACCTTTTCGGAAAATACAGCAAATTGGTTTTAAAACATCTGAATAATTTTGGGGAGGTATATAGTAAGCAGATTCTTGGACAGAAAAAGCCTCCCCTCTGTTCCTAAACTGGGGGCGTTTCACCACAGGGATCAAGATGGCTAACGCTCAGACCATGATTTAAGGAGGGGCCAAAGTGGCACAGTACCTACCAGAGCATAAATTCAGGATGTTCTGCCTACAGGAAGGGAAAAGGCCTTTAGCTGGTCAGCAGGAGATCTCAAACCATTTCTCCGACACAAAGGCCACAGGAATCAGCTGCCTTTCTGTAGGAGAAGGTCTGTAAGAAAAGAGTGAGTAAAATATTCAGACTTTTTTTTCAAAACTACATTCTAGTGTTACTAAGGGTGTTACAAACAGTTCTCAAGGGGATGTTTAATATGTATAAAAACAGTGTGAAGTTAACTGAACAATGTCAACAACTAAACTATGCATTAATAGTTTTTTCTTAACATATTTTAGAGCTTTAAACTGTTTACAAAACATGCAATGAATCGTCAATGGCCAGTTCACCCAATTACTTTTTAGCAGTTTAATGAAGAAAGAAAAAGGTTCCTATAAAGTTCTCTTCAGTCATTTTACCTATTCCCATTGTATGTGGTCTTGTAGACGGGCATCTGCTGGATCATCTCATCTGTGTATATGGGCACAGCGGTCCCCACACATTCGTGCGAGCACTGCAGGCTGTCGTAGCCCGTGTACATGTCCAACTTGCTGGGCACCCGAGCAGGAGTGAAGTCCGTCAGGTTCTGGCAGCTCTCCTCTTGTTGGTGGATTTTCCGCTGATGGCTATTGTGACGACCATTCCCGGACTGTGCACAGCTACAAAAACACGCACCAAAGACAAGAAACAAACATAAAATCATACCTTGTACCACTGTGAATCGAGTGGTTAAGATGACGCTTTCATCCACTAATTAATGTTTTGATGTAATGTCACATAAACGAGTGTGTGGGTTAAGTTTGGAGTAAAGGAATCTTTCCTACCAGTTTTTAAGGACAAGTGTTGTGATCAAGGCTGCAATAACCATAATGAGAGACACAGTGATTGTGATAATCTGGTGAACTGCCAGACCTGCAGAGACAAAAGACAAGAAAATGCAAAATATTTAGTTCAGAACGACATTCTGTAATTGGCACAAAAAGGATCTGCCCATTTAAACATTTAAATACAATACAACAGTTTTTACAACTTCACTATAGCACAAAACACATTTTTCTAAAATTTTTTGTCAATATATCTATAAGGTTTCATCATAAGATTGAAACATATTTTTTACTATAACCATTCTCTCAAACTAAGAAGTTTAAATCTTGCTTAATGTTGATGAACACTCTGAGCCTTTCCATCAGTTTTATCTAAAGCTCTGGATGACAGATCAAACATTCCAGAACAATCTACAGTGTAACTGTAACACATCAGCAGGTATACTTGGCAAGTCAAACAGTCTCTACCCATTGACATACCAAGAACAGCGCCAAGTCAAACAGGATCAAAACACAACCCTCTAACTGCTGTTAAGTAGTTCAGACTTACACACCCAAAGTCCAATAGCTACATGGGTAAGTGCATTTCCACTTTATTGTGGAGTCTTGTCTTAAGTAATCTTTAGTAAGTAACTTTTCTGAAAGCCTTTGATTTATTGTCTATAGGGGCTGAAGATGATCAAAGCAGTAAAAAGCAAGTAAACAATAATAATTTTAACTTGTCTGGTTAGCATTTCTGTATGCACAAGACACTGCCTAATCTGGGAAACAACACAAGGGCATTAGGAGAGTGTTAGTATAGTCCAGGACAGCACTACCAGCTCTATCTATTAATGGTTATGAGACATCATCTGCTTAACAGTGGTGCTCCCTGCCAAGCACATCCCAACAACTTGGATACAACTCTGTCGCCCATCCAGCTAAGGTACTGTACATGCTTTTGCAGTGTGATAAGAAGGCCTTACAGTTGTGTATTATAAGATGTTTTGTCTTGGTGACATCATACCAAGTAACTGCACTACAAAGGTTGTCTTGTGTAATTTAACCCCCAGAACCCCTGAGGTGCTGATCCCTCACTATTGCCAAAGTGAAGTAATCTACAAACACCAATGCTGTGCATGACAGCTGAGTGGAGTACAATTTATTTTTGTGTGCGTGCGTAGGTGTGTGTATCTGTGTGCTGGGGCACGATCCACCATGGTACAGGGAACATGTGGCAGGACAAAAGCCCTTAGTGATGAAAATGTCCTCACAGGCCTCATACGTCTAACCTCCCCATCAGCCAACTGCCAGGTGGCTGATCCAAGCCAATTTGTCATCGGGATAGCTCTAAAGGAACTGCTACTCAGTCATTTTAAAACAGTTTACAGGCTGCTTGTGATTTGCTAGCTGGCTGACTCATCCCTCCCTCATTGTGCATATGAAGTAGGATAGCAAACTTCTGTGGGCAGTGTGCACAAAAAGTGAGCCAGGTCAACCTTGGATTAATGATATCTCTGGCTGGCACAGGAAAGCCTCCCTTCCCCATGCAATCAGGGTCCCTCTGCAGCACAAGCACATTAACTTATCAGGCAAGTCATTTGCATTTCTCTCTCTTCCACCTCTGCCTCTTTGCCTCCCTCTTTCTCTCTCGCTGACATCAAGGCTAAAAGTTGAAAGTGAGTAATATATTAGCATCTGTCCCAAGTTCATGGATAATGGAGCCTGCCCTTGACCTTGATCAATAGTTGAGGTATCCATGGAGAATTGTTTCATTTCACATCATGTCAGTGTGAAAAGGGCTTCTCTAGCTGAGATTACCGGTTTATACATGCCCAATGAATACTAGACAGGAACCCAGCAATACAAAACCCAGTCTTAAGTCTTTTATAACTTCATTTCTTTGGCAGGGCATTATGAAGGAAAAGATAATATGTCAGATAATGACTGAACTGACAAAGCTGAGGGCTGACATCAATTCCCATCCAGAACTACAAGTTGAAGGGAGAACAATTTGGCCTGGCTATTCGTAACTCATTGTGCTCTGGCAGTGAGGCTGAAAAATCACCTCTGGCAGTCACCTTGCTTCAGAGGAGCTGGGTTAGGTTTTGTTTGGTCAAATCACTGCCAAACAAAGAGATGGAGAGAGAGCCAGATAGGGATAGAGAGATTCTGACCCCTGTGCCAGCAGAGTTGGAGCTACACTGAAGCTCCCGGAGAGAAATAAATGAGGTTTTTGCTTTCATGGCCTTGACTGTTTCATGAACATGCCATATACAAGCATAGTGGTTTCATACAATTCACAAACAAATTCACCTGTTATCTGCTCTTATTAAGATAGTCCTTGAAAGACTAACTGCCATTACCAAAACAGATCACTAGAATTGAGCTGGAAATGTTAGTATGACAAGTCAATGGTGACCTGAGAGACACAAAGTGCACCTTTAGAACAATACATGTTTTTCTTTCAGAAATGCCTCCAAAATGTGGTCTAAGGTTTGAAATTGAAATGAGCTTTGTATAGCACCAACAGCCTAACAGCATACGTAATACAATCGAGCTGCTTTAAAAGCTGTGTGGAAAAGGCCCCTCAATTGAACAGTCACGTTACTTCCACTCACAAGCACATTTTCCAGAATTTGTCTCTCATTTATAATGCATTAAACTTCCCAGAGAGTGTGAGGGCTGACTAGCGGTGAAACTCAGCCCCCCCCCCCTGCCCCCCACCAGTTCCTCTGCCCTCTTTGCAGCTCTTCTCCAATCCTTCCTCCCACGTGAGGCACCTGAGCGGGGGCATAGTCAGGGCAGGAGTTGGGGGCGGGGGGTGGTAAGGGCAGTGGTTAGGGGCGGGGGGGGTGGAAACCTTCCATCGACGACCCACTGATGGTTGGCAATTGCCAATTAACGTTGATGTCAAAGTGTCAATCTAGGTTGATTTCCACTGAGTCACTGAGCAATCTAAAACACTCACGAAGAAAGAGGGTGCTTCTGGAGAGAAGGAGGGCGAGCGAAAGAGAGAGAGAGAGATAGAGAGATAGAAAGATTGAGACCAGAGACAATTATTCTTTTCTCCCAAAGTCAAAGGCATTGCTGCATAATTCAATCACTCCGCAGTGCATGAAATGTTCTGACAGTAGAAGAGAAGGGAGTTTGAATGTTGCTTAAGTTTCCATGATTGTCTCGTTCACCCAAAGATCCAATTGTCCTGCATGCTTGTACTTCATTTACGATTGTTTGGAAAGATGGCTCGCTCATCTCATTGTGTTAACCATAGAAAAGTGGATTGCTTTGGTGCAACTGAATACATTTAAATTGGATTTGAAAAAGGTGCTTTAGGTTTCAATTTGTGCAAGTCCTGATAGAATGTTAATGGTGGGTAGTAACAAGTGACCATTTTTCGCGTCCTATTTAGTCTTGTGACATTTTACCATTTACAGTCCTGATGCAGACTCAAGTAGATTCTTAGAGACACATGTACATTTCTAAGGCCTCCAAGTTGCTTTAGACAGATATTAAATATACGGTTTGCTGCATCCAGTACAGGTACGGTTTAAGTCAGGAAAATAGGTCCACTGGAGTGGTGCGGATTTGGTTTGAGTTCATGGTTAGGTTAAGAGTCAGTGTTACGGTGGTAACACTGACTCTCTGTGACTCGGAGTGGTAAGGTTAGATATAATGAATACATGTGAATGGAATGGTAGTGAAACGTTTTCTGCAGGCAGAGATATTGAGCCATGAAGGAGCTGAGCATCAGAGACATACAGTACAGCAGCATCTGCTCAGTCTGGCCACTTCATCTCTTGGCTGAGTTTCTGTAATTCAAAGAGCTTGACTGTGCATGCCTGTCACCAAGCATCAGCATTTAAGTCCAGATTTAACGCTTGGGACGGAGCATCATTTTACCCACTTTATTGAGAGTCAATAGAGAGTAATGGTGAGATTATCGGATTGCCATGGTAACCGGTTGGGGAAGTATCTAGTTCTCGCTCTCTCTCGAAGCTCTCGAAGCTCCACAATTGTACACCCCTACAAGTCTCAATGTAACATTGTGAAGCGTTTGGCTATTTGCCAAATTTTGCTCACCTTTCAAAATGTAGATACTGAAGAACCTCGGCACCAAGCATTTTATTTTAAATGTGCTGACTTATTTTTGGCAGGAGTTTGCTCTGACTTATTTACTTGATTGTTCATTTAACTTATCTCCACTTTTGTAACATGATGAGATACAGAGATATCAGCAGCAGGATCCATGTATTTTGAATGTGTTTAACATGTGGCTGGATTTTATCAGTTATTCACCCACCATGCGTGTTTAACTATTCCACTTAGACAAATGACAGAGCAGAACCAGGTAGGCCTACATTATATATGTACCCACTTTTGGTGGGAGGATACTTTTAGTTATTTAAGCTTTCAACCTCACAATGTCATGATGCGATAACAAGGCTGAGATATCAACAGCAGGTCTGCTACTGCAGTTTTAATCATTTCATATCCATGATGAAGCTCCCTGGCCCATCTGTGTGGCTTGAAAAACTGCAGCTAGCATAATAACCAGGAACAATCACTGCACATCTGGAGGCTCATGGCTGTAAAGCTGCCTTCATGCAGTGACCACAGGGCCACTAAAGCGGAATGATCAAGTGGTCCACTTGCTTCAATCCATCACTGTGTGCCGTACTGGGCTGGGCTGTACAGTAAAGGCTACTTGTGTGCTAAACACCAACTGTAGAACAGAGCTGGGCTTGTGTCACAATGAATTACGGCCACTAAGGATTTTTAATATTGATGTGAATTTACATAGTGTACAGTTTATTTGATAGCTTGAGTGATGATGAAAAATAGCAAATTGATTCATTAAACTGCCACCACCATGACGTTTGTGTGTAATGAAAATGAGCATCCAACATTTATAGATAAATATATTGTTTTCATTTAAAAAAACATGCCAGTTATATGCCATCACTTGTATTATAAAACTCTCAGTTTTGAAGACCAGCATTATATCACCATCTGTCACCCTTTTCTAACCTGGACTAAGCTTTAGGTAAAACATGTTTTTAGTCAAACAGTCAGACAGGAAAATGTTATGTAAAAGGAACCCAGAGCCTGTACTGAGAGACAGAAGATGTACTGTATTTCTTATGCATACAAGCATGGGAATATTCCAGAGAGAACATTTAGTCACACTAGGTAACTGGACCCATTCATGTTTCATTGATGCTATGAACCCACTGTCATTTTTACAATAGCCCTTTTAGATAACAATAGGCCTGTGTTCAGAACCTTCAAATGCCTGGGGAGGTTTAGGGTTGGGCGAGTCATATTCTCACCGGGTCCACCTTGACCCACCATGCCTGCTGTGGGAGATAGCAGAGCAGGAAGCACACCCTCTACCACAGGGTTTGTTTCATCAGCAGTAAGAGTACACTGCTGCCTGTGTTGGGTAGTCATGCCGACAGTACATGACATGGATTTGTGTACTGTGACAGCATAGGAAAGTTGGGGCTTTTAAAAAATCCAACTAACAAAGAAGCGTTGAGTTGGAAGTCGGACATGTACTCTGGTAATTTCCTTTCCTAGCTAGGGTGTCATACTGATATGACAATGTGCACCTAGTCATAAAGTATATAATTATGTTTTAATCAGCTTTGAGGTAGCGCCAGTATTTGAGTCACAAGATTTCATTTCTGAGATACTAAAGGAAAAAAATATTTTGAATTCTACACTGTACAGCAGTTATCTCTTTAAGACATTTGGTTCATAAATTACATCTAAGTTGCTGCACTGCTGTTAGTTGGTCATCAATATGTTCCACTGGACCTTTAGTTGCCCTCTCCATTTGGTGTGTAATTGTGTAACATTTATGTAAATGTACCCAATGAGTAACAGTCAATTAACATAGTGCTCACTCATACATCGTTTAGGTTTTATGGGCACCTGTATGGTTCATATAAGACGCTAGATCTTCTTGTTGATTTAATGAAAGTGTAAATCCATGTGCTTACCTGCTTAAATTACCTTCCATAAAAATGACACATTGCTTTGGTATTTTAAATAGACAGGCACTTGGTTTAAACATTCAATCCCTAAATAGAACATTCTGAACTACCATCCCGCATATATGCCAGTTACAAAGCCCTTCACAGGAATTAGAGCAAACTCACATTTGATCAAAAATAGTTTTACAATGGTCAATTATGTCGACTGTATTTGACAGAATTCCAAGAAGACAGTGTGTGAAACTCACAGTTGGTTATAATTCATGCTTCTACCCTGTTCCAGCAAATGATATTATCTCAGATAAGAACTGGCATGATGTACTTTGAATGAAATGAAACTGTACCTTGACAGTTTCCAGACATCCAAAATACACTTTCATCAATGACAGTCCCTCGACATTCAACTGAACACTTTCCAACAATCGTCCTTGTAAGCCCAAGAAAATTGTCCTCCTGCTGTGTTTTTTTTTATAAAACCATCTGTTTCTGAAGTGGAGATTTTCTTTATAAAAGCAGGTAAAATAAAGTAGGACATCTCAAAAGCAAATCTTTGTTAATTGAAAGACTGAAGTACAAAAGAAGGTCAAAATCGAAAATATAATACACAAGTTACAATACAATGGACTTCAGACTGAGGCTGACAATCTTCTACAAAGAGATCTCGAAGGCTAGAGATAAAGGTCTTACCTGGTGTGTCCCCATATGGCTTTGGTGGTTTGACAGTCTCCCCCAAGCTGACGCTGGCCTTTGTGGTGCTTAGCCTCCTGGGGGGCGGTGTGGTTACCACTGCAAACGTCCTTTGAGGGATCTTGGTAGTGGTGGTGGTGGTGGTGGCCACTGTGGTGGTCAAGGCCTTAGTGGACAGTGTGGATTTGGGCACCACTTTCCCGTCCTCGTCAAAGTTATCCTCTGTTCCTGTGGGTCCCCAGTCGATAAATCCAGCCACTGTGGTGGTCCGACCATCCTGAGACTTGTCATCGCTCTCCCATTTCAGCTGCCTCCTCGCCCGCAGCAGCAATCTCACAGCGTCTGATTTGCTTCCCCCAGGAAACAAAGACTTTGAAACCGGTGCTGACAAAAGCCCCACCTCTGTCTGAGAGTATTTCGACCGGCACTCCTTACACAACTGCCCTTTATGTGCCACTCTTCTGTGCTTATTACCCACTCCTGCCACACCTCTGCTGTCCAGGGGTGGAGGGACAGGGATGAGGGGCCGACGCCCTGGTGGGCTTACAGTCCTCCAGTGGAGTATGCTGGGAGCATCCCAGAAGGGCTGTGAGGAACGGGGCCTGGAGCGAGGCACAGATTTGGAGGTTAGCTTGATCCCCAAGCCCTGACTGAGGGGGGTACAGAGGGAGAGATCCAGGGTGAGGTGGGTCATAGCGAGCAGGATCCACACCCGCCGCCCTACAGCGCTCCCCGGCCTAAGAGCAGACATTGGACTGGAGAAAAAAGAGGAAAGCTGTTTAGATTGGGGTATTGATGCATTTTTATATAAAAAAAAATAATAATAACTATGTATTTGTAGTATGTCATTTCAAGCCAGTATCATTTTAATGTTTTTCTATTCATTAATACATTAGTAGTATTTTCAAACTACGAAGTGTGTATGGATGGAATGCTGCGCACACCTGTATATGTATTCCAAACACACTTTCTTTTGCTCTCAGCAATGATCTGCTCTCTGGGTAACTAAACTGAACTTCGATAAGAATTATTATAGCTAAGTACCCTACATTACAAAGGTCAGACGTTAAGCAAACGTTGTAAAAACATTTAAGATTATGGCTTTGTCTTCCATTGTCCTTGACTGTCAAAGCAGTGAAGTGACAGTCATTTTCCTTGATGTACAGATTTATATGAATCCAGCTCTGATTAAATGCTGAGGGACAAGGTCAGGCTTAGTTTGGCTGACCATATTATTCAGCATTATCTCTGTATAGTCATCTTGATCCACAAAGGGCATTTTGATTATGCAGTGAGATGGAGCTGAAAGGTGTCAAAGTCACTTGTGGCTTGATATAAGCATAATACTGTAGTGTGCTATTACCAACACAAAAATATTAATGTATTCCATTCCAATTCTCAGTGTTCAAGGCAACCTAATCACCATTCTGATTAATCATATTTTTGTCAATACAGCTATCTCGTAACCTCACTGAACATTTGGCCCTGCTTTTAAGTAAAATGTGGGATTGTCTTTGCAAGTTACAATACTGAGATGATGGAAACCTTTTCAATTAGAGCCGGGTTTCCCATTTGGCAAAGACAAATTATTGATTTCTGGGGGAACAACCTAATCATCTGTTCTCTTTAATCGTCCTTGTCCTTGGCCAACTCAATTTCATACCAAGGACTCATCTGCTCTACACTGTAGGGATCGTTAAGAGAAACTACTGGGAACAGGTTCAACATTTTAAAGGGAGACCATTGCATTTTCGAGAATTAAAGACTCAATCAGTTCAACATTAAAAAGCAAACATGAAGTGAAGGAAAATAGTGAGAATGGGCCATAAACAGCGCATTTTTGTTGTACTGTTGTACAGTGGGTTCACTGTTTAAAAGTTCAAAACAGTATGGGTGGTGATTAAACATGTGGTCTCTCTCCACGAGGGCCACTTGAGGTGACTTCTGAACCTAGACTGGAATTAATGCAATCTCCGATAAGGGAAGTGCTTGTTCCCCGCCCTGAATAATATTGATTCTAGTAGTAAGGTTGGGATTAACACCTTTGCCCTGTCAAAACATGTCATGGAATGTTTAATGATCAAGTGGCTTCAGTGTCCTCCCCACTCTGCTTTGCTGGGTTTAAATAACCTGGAGGTAAAAATGCAATAATGAGTTTGATTTTGACAAGGGGTACACAACTGGATTTGTATTTGATGTACAGTGGGTGACCTAGTTTGTGGCCATCACAACCTTATCACTAAAACCATGGAGATCACAGTTTAGGGATTGTCACATGAACAGAAAAAGCTTGTAAAACTAGCCTTTGATTTGGCTGCCAGGACAAGAATAATTTTTAAAATATGCTTTATCCACTTATACAGTTGTTAAATACACACTGTAGATATTTTCATTGATTATAGATTGCATTTTCTTGCATCTCAGGCTCTTTTCATAAACAAAATTCCCCACCATGTTTAAGAATATATGACAAAAATATTTAGACAAAGGAAAAAAATGCAAGGAAAAAAACTTGCTTGCCACAATCATGATGTGTCTGACAACAATGTGACTTTGAAGTTCAAGCTTGACATTAAATCTTTCCTCAACTCCTGTTGGTTATTATAAATAATTGATCCTCGAGCCAGAAAAACTAGAGAAAAACACAATCATCCAAAGAGGGAGCCCACATTCACATGCCCATACCAACAAAGGGCTGAATACGTTGATTGTAAACAATATGCATTATTCAGAGAGTGTTTCGGTATCCAGCAGGCATATCTACAGCTGGATCTCAATATGCCAAGCCTATTCTGAAGCTGAACTCATACAGCGAATGAAATTACTTTCAGAAGCTACAGAGCGACCCATAATTAGTGTGTCCGTTAGCCCGCAGGACTTGGGGCTTGAAGGTCAGCTAAAGACTTTCCTGAATGGTGATTCAAGCAAGGGGTTCAGAGACGAGAGGAACATGGACATCCTTTAGTCCCTCTCTCCATCACACACAAACACACACACACACACACATACACACACCGCATTGAGTGTTTAATGTTCTCTCTCCTTGTAGTCTCTCCCCTTGTACCTATTGATCCATGTTCCATGCCTGCCAAGTATGATGATGGCTCGAGATACGAGGGAGCCATAGTTCTGTTCTGAGACCGTGTGTGTGTGCGTCTAGTTGTATTTAATCACTGGACTTACAAAGTGTCTCTGGGTTTCTTGATTTGAGTGCACATTTACGACAGGGATGTTTCCTAGCAGTAACGGTTTTCATCTTTAACTACAAGAAAGGGTTGTGAATGATATTGTCTATATATAGCTCGGGAGCTTAATAAGAGTCATCTGAGTAACATTCCCCACACTTATGATTTCACATTGAGAGCCGGCTTGAGCTGGGCTACAGTACACAGCAAATCCATTTTCAACTTATTTTGCAGCTCTCTATAAATGCCATGGTCAGGGGGTTAGGATTAGGCCTAGACAGGCATTCTAAATTAAGTACATGAACTTCATGGTTGAGGACGGAAGTCTGCAATATATTAAAGGTTTTCCTTTGCATAAAAAATATCATGGCATATGACTCAAGACTTATTTATACAGCAAAATTGCATTTAATAGTCAGTTCTACATTGTTTTTATCAACTGCAACTATGTTCAAAACAAGCTCAAGGCTGAAAGAATACAATGCTTTTAAATGAACAATATCTTGAAAATCTGCCTGATTAGAATTTGACCATGTACATTTTGGCAATTCCACCAAACACATCACAGATGAATTATGGAAAAATCATAGAAGTACTGAAGGAAGAGACGCCCACATGGAACGACTGTGCATGCACTCAAATCAGTAATCCATTGTGCACAAACACTTAATTTACCTGCACTTGAAACTTGAAGTGCTCAAACATTCAAAACAAAGCCACCAAGAGGCAAAATAAACAACTAGTGACATTCAATTCCTTTCAAGTCAGTCAGCAATAGATTCACTTCAGAAGCCTGGTTCAAATACATGAACCACGGTGGGGGATGGTGGCAGTTGGATAGCCGTGCCTTCATTCACTGTGTTTGGGAATTATGACTCAAAGATGACTTGCTTTCCAGAAGAGGATGTTGCAATATCCCCTTGTCAAGCTGTTGACACATCACTGTTTGCTGCGAGCAAAAGGGGGGTGAACTATAGCACTGGTCTCTGATCTACGCATTCTGCAGGAGAGCAGGATGGTTCAATGGTGCTCATGTTCAATGGCAGTATGACTAAGACACTTGTGACAGGGAAGCCGGTGACATTTTGCTTCCCCCCACTTTGCTGGCGGCCGGACAGCAGACTGTGCTGGCGTCTACTCAGGGGGTTCTCTGGTAAATGAACAATGGCGACACTTCAGACTAACCTGGGTTTTAGACGTCAAATGTCAAGACTAGCTTCATGTCTAGAAAAGATGATAGCACACACACACGGTCAACCATGAAACACATTCATCATTCGTAATCGTGGAGTAATTGAATCGATTGCCGTGTAGCATTTCTTGGGGGGAATGAGCGATGGCGCTCATGTTCAGATCAGGTGTGTAATGAGGCCAGTCGTGATGACATTCATTTATTGAAAAATACAAAGGGTGAAGGCTGGCTGTGCCTGATCTACACAGTCATGCTGCAGACTGGCGTCTCACTAAGTGCCACGGAGAGTGAGAACCAAAGACGCAGCAAAAAGGATGTGAGAATCAGACACGGTCAGATGGAAGAAAATGTCCCAGCCAACAGATAAAAATTCCCTCAGATGGATGTCAATTCGCTGGGAGGGATGGTAATACAAACCTTAAAAAGTGAATTTTGATATGCATAAATTTAAAAAGAATTCCGCTAATGTTATCAGATAATTTATCAAATTAGCCTGTAGGAGATCTAGTACAGAGAGCTAGAGTAGTATCATCATAATCAGTTTAATATAGGTCTTAATTATAACTTGTTTTTCCAGACTTTGCAGGGACAAGGCCTTGGCAGAGAGCTCGACCACCAGAGGGAGGTGGAAATGGCCAGCCTTATATAATCTAGTTCACCTCCAGCCCTCCATTCTGTGCCGACATCAATAGAAATGTTATCAGCACGCCCTCAACAACCCCTTCACTGAGTACACATCATTTTCTTCCCGACACAGCCATTGAAAGGTGCTATGGTGAAGGTGACTCTGCCTCTGCTGAAAGCAGGTGTGATGGCAGTCAGGAGGATTTAGGGTGAATCAGCGGTTCTCATATAGAGTATAGAAAACAACAATTTTTTGCCCAGCAGATGGCTTGCGGGGCATTGTAAGACTAATCTACATGTACTGTAACAATTTCCCTATTACTTATTAAGCAGATTACTTTGAACTGAATTGGGATCGCAATTGAGGGTACCTTTATGTGATCTATTGTATCCCAGTCTCTCCCACACTGTTTTAAAAATGGCCCCTGGTAAAATCACAAGGGAACATTATGCAAGCTACAGAATATAGATATTAATGTATTGTATGTTTTTTTCTGTTTTGTTTTAACAGACCTCTTCTACTAGACAATGTTGATATAGTTGATTTTGTAACTGAAAATTGTGGATAATTGAGGTAGGCCTATGTGAAATTGAAGGATAAAGTTATCAACATAATAATGGCATCCTACCCACCAATCACATCATTCTAGCTCACAACTACTTAATATGTTTCCAGAAGCGGCAAATGATCCAACAATGTGTGAAGGACATTGTGTTTGCTTCGTGTGAAGAGGGCTTGCTTCGTGTACTGCACCCTGTCTCCGTCCCTACTCCAAATGGATGTCGAGCAAATTGTTTTCTTTGTCGCAGTAGCCCCACACGTATGCAGTGTTAACAAGGTTCAACAACAACGTAATACGTATGCTGGCAAATAACCTTCTGTTTTCTCTGTTGATGTGCAGAACAGCGTTTGCATACAGTAATATGACCAGATCATTTCTCATTCCAAAGGATCTGGAGAAAGTAGACCCTCTCTTCTCCTATGCCTTTTCTATGCATGTTCATTTACTATTTGTAGATGAATCCTACCAATAGGCTGTTTTTAGCATGCAAAGACATGACATTTTCAGGGCTTATCATAAAGCCTGAAGGGGTGGTGTGGGCTCTATACTGCATTAAGAATACATTGAAAGGGTTACTAAGTGTAAAGCTGCAAAGCAGTGTATCAAGCGAGAGCTCACACAATGTGTGCACTGGATCCATTCATTCTACCTCTTTCCCTGATTCTGCCTGCCCCAAGCACTGCCTGCCCACATGGGGAGAAGATACTTAAAATAGACAAGGGCGGGAGGAGGATGAAGAGGGGTGGAGGCGTCTGCATTTGCATTACCTTGAGAAGAAGCAAAAGAGAGGGAGTGTGAGAAAGAGAGAGGAGGAGAGAAGCACTTGAACATTGAGCAGCGGTGTGGCAGTCCGGACCCTCTGGGGATGCTGGGTAGAAACTCTGTGATCACATCCAGGCCATGGAACAAGGATGCATCCCTTTCATCTGACTCTCAGGAGCAGTTCAGGCAGAAATGGAGATTGGGCCTACTGGCGAATCCAGGCACATTTGACTGCTTCATCAAACTACAACAATGGCCCCATGAGTGTAGTTAAGGAGAGAGGGGACCAGGATTATATTCATAGCTCCGAGTGGCCAGAGAGAGAGACACTCTAATGCTGCTATTGTTTTGACACAACAGGATCAGAATTATGTATTGCAGCTTGATATAAGCATGATGCAAATCGCACATTGTTGCACCTTTTAACTTTGTCAATTTAGTTTAGCAACATCAGTACATGTTCCTTCATGGAGATGAATGAACAGTGGCAAAGAGCTTGATTGGTATTCAACTTATGTTTCATGTTGGTGAACTGTGTGTTTCCTAATAACATTGGGACGCATATTATCCCAAGGTCTACTTGGGAGCGAAAAGGGCACTTAATCCTTACTAGGTTCAATTGGTCTCAGAAAAACAGACACAAACACTGCACTATAGGACTGCAATTACTAAATTACTTAACCCAACAATAAATGGCTATACAGTATCTCATAATTCGAAAGCAGCCCAGGCTGCTTTATATGTAATTGCAATTTGTATTGCTTTTGACATTCTAGGGAAATTAGTTTGACCCTACAAGATAAGATAGAAAACAAGTCTTGTGGTTTTTTTACCTAAATTGATGGTTATGGAAAAACAAGTTTACGACAGCAGTTCTTTCCTGCTCTTCCCAAGCCCGTTAATAAGAGCATGCAGCTTTAAGCGAGTCTGACCCAGAATAATGACTGTTTTCAAGAGGAGGTCATCAGAGATGCACTTTAAAGCTGAGATAGCCTTAAGCAGCCCAGCTCCAAACGACTGAACTAAACGACTGCTTTCCTGAGACACAAAAAAAGGAAATTACAATGAGATTAGACAATTTCAGTCCCAGTTCCGTCGTGCACATTGCATACATCAACACCCCTCTGTGATGGACTGAAGTGAATGAGTTTCTTTTAAGAGGTTATCTCCAACAGCAACCACCCCAACATTAAATACCTGAAACATCCAAGTCATGGATTCATTGAAGAGGAATTCAAGGGGATAACTCTGGCCTAGAAGCCTTTACAACACAATGTTAGAACTGTCATATATCTGGCAATGTTGTTAATTAATAATTTATCGTGTCAGTCAGGTGAAGTTGCAATCGGTGAATTAACAAGAATGCTTCAGGAAAATTACAATATGTTTGATTGCAACACAAGCGTTGGTCTAACAGCTCCAATAAAGTGATATTAGACATCTGATTGATCTCAAATTAGCAATGTTAATTAGAGTACTTTATTTTTAAGAACCTCTGCCCATGGTACTGCTCTCTTATTCTGAATCATGGTGGTCTGTACTGCTCAACAGTGCTTTCCAGGGGCTTGTTCAGAATATTAAAGATCCATCCAACACACAGGATTGATGGAAAACCAATTGTTATTCCAAAGGTGGTTGTAAACTGAGATTAATGGCTAGTCCACCTGATCATTTGCTTTTCCTCTAAATGAGGTATGATGTGGTGAAAGCCTTGTGTAATGCATGTGTCCCTAAAAACCTACCTGATCAATTGAAGATCATCTCTGGCACCACAAAGAGGAGAAGCCCACACAAGTGAACTAATCATCTGTGAGGTTTGAAAAACACCAACTATCATTTGCCTGAGATTTATGACAATTTACTATGCTAGACTTTACAGAAACTGTGTTATTCAAATGGAAAATATGGCAGCACTGCTTTCCAGTCCAATAAACTCAATGAATTACTAACGATAAGGTAAATTGAATATGTCAGAATGTATACAAAATACTGAGAGGAATTCTGCTAAACCCTGATGAATACTGCCGGCTTAGATATTTATGAATGATGAGGATACATGGCTGGTTCCATTATTCCATTTAAAATTCACCAGCTTATCTAGCTCCTAGTCTGCAATACCAGGGACTTAAAGAATAACAAAATACATGATGTCACTGACTGTGCTAGATTTTGACACAAGTATATGGGATCCTTATTTACTTGCTTTGAACTTCAGTGTCCTTTAATGTGGTCAAACCAGTAATGAATGCAAAGCAAGACATGCCTACTTTATCACTGAAATACAACAACAGACAATGCCTGAATTGAAGTCGGTAGCTGCAGGTGCATTATTAAAGCCTGCAAAACAAACTTTCTTTACAGACATCCAGGCATTTCTTATCTGCTGGAATCCCTCAGGTTAATGTCCCTTTGTGACAGAGCTTCAAATTGGGCCAGTAGCAAATGTGTTTTCAATTATTGTAATACATTATGCCAGTTTAATTTACTGGTTTCAATCTCTTTCTCTGCAGTTGAATGAGATCACTAACTTTGTTGGGAAAAAAGCACCACTGCATGGAGAGGTACTGAACAGTATGTACATAAAAGTAAAACATTCTGAGGCCTGAACATTTTGTATTTTGGGGTGGATTGCTTTAAAAATGACACTTTTCTTGGTCCAGGAATGTAATTTTCGCAATATTTTATTTTCAATGGGCACTGCTTTTAAATAGGGGTTAAAACTCCTATCAGATGAGATCCCAATGAGTCACCATTTGGGGATTGTTAAATTAGCAAGTATGCCTTGGTAGGAACTCAAGAGGTTTGTGTGCTCAAGCTCTTAGAGTAAGTTATAGAGCAAACAGAGTGCAGCATGTCCTCAAACATGCACACACACATTCACACACACCCACACACAATTAATGTGGCTAATGGCAAATTAAGTACAGGAAGGTAAGGAACAGATCACCTGTCTCATTCTGAGTCTGATGTTTTGGCCTCTAAGGCCCTATATTGTAGCTTGCAATTTTGAGGGATTTTTCGTCACGTCTAGCTGATTCATTTACCACTCTCTCACCATGCTTGTCTAGCCAAACTGTTTTTTGGCAAATCTTTGGAGAATTAGGTCACTGGCATGAAAAATGCTGTGACTTTTCCACTGACAGAATTGTGTATGAGGTAGAGGGGATGTGACAGAAAGAACTGGAATGTGAATACCAAAATAAACAGTGTGACATCTTGCTTTGACCTTTTTCTCTTCACAATACAAGGTAACATACCTCCATTTATTTCCCTGAGTTCTCCCAAGCTGTATCTTTGCTTTTTGATCGTAAACAAAGTTGGAACAACAGGTGTTCCGGAGATATTATTTCTGGAGTGTGGTCTCCAGGTTTCCAGGTCCCAGTGTGTGGTTGAGTGGCTTTGATGCTCTGAGGTGTAGCAGTTTCTGAGGAACTATCGGTTTCATGGTTTCTTTGTAGAAATCCAGTATTTGGGAGTAAATTACCACAGCCGGCTCTACTAAAGGATCCAGAGATTTATGGATTGCCCCAGTGCAGGCCGCTGGGTGGTAAATATTGTAAGAAAACTTTCAAGTGTTTCAATAATGTGCTTAAGGTTCTCACATGAAAGGGGTAAAAGTAAACCATCCCACACAAAGCACTCACAGAGATACACACCCACACACTTCATGCCTGTGAGGCCAACTGAAGCTGCGTCTGGAGAACGAAACTGTGCTGCGTCACTGCTGTGGGAACCTATGCCTGGAAAAGCTAAATAGAGCCATAGAGGACCCAAGATGCAATGGCCAAAGGCGCTGTAACGTTCTATTAATTACTCCCACTGCACAATGTCCTCTACTGCTGTGTACATGACCCACATGCTCACATAAAATAAGCAGGGTGCTAAGGATCATAACATAGTACAGTATATAGCATGGAAGACCAAAGTCTCAGAGAAATTATAGGGCAAGGCTTCAGCCCTCACCAGCCCTTTAAATGACTGCGAATGGGACCTAACATAGAAGATGGGAAACTGTTTCCAGAACATCCCTGTAGTTCATTTATGAAGTGTTTTTGTAAAGAGGGGGCCTCTGAGATGCGACCTCCATGCCTGAAGCAGGCCAGTTAGTGGAAGGGTCCGTGACGGATAAATCTGATCCTTTGTAGAGGCAGTATTGATCCAACAAAAGCTCACTACATGAATCAAGTATGAGCTTCGCTGTTCGCTCCCTCAGCCAGACTCTGTAGGGTGGATGTTCTTCAGTAAAATAATGTGACATATCCCCTCTTCATGTGGCTTTACTGGAAGTGCTCTGCTGAAGAAGTGGTCATTAAAACCAATGACAAAATTCACAGCTATATACTGACCACAGAGTGTCTACAGATAATTTGTTATTATTATTATTATTATCTGTGATTATGTCCAGATGACGTGTGTATCACTGGGGATCCTGTTCAACTGTCTGGCCCAAAAAAGTAGGATGTCTTGCCTGCTCTTTGTTTCACCATGGAATTCAAAATGGAAGTTGGGGACAAACCTAAAGGCCAAGACAAGCCGAGATTTTCTTGTTCTCCCATTTTGAGATTACTGAAATGTAACAATTCAATGTCAGGTCTGAGACTTTCTCATATCTGAGGGTCAAGCAGTGACCAATATGTAATGTTCCAGTTCTAATCTTGTAACCGGCCAGAAGGAGCCGACTATGCAGATGGTTAAGCAAGGACGTCTCCCCCAGTCAGATGTTAACAGTGTGGTCTGAGCAGACAGCACTGCTGTCTGCTGTCTTTCGCTGTGTGTCACAGGGACAGCCTACCCACCCCTTTAGATTCTTGTAGACCACTGAGTGCAGGGTGTTGGTAAGCACACACACGTACACACACACACATACATACCCACCTCATGAGAGCAGGAGCTGGGAGACGCAACATAGTCTATTTCACCACAATTTAGGTTAATCACGCTCCAGAGAGGCCCAGTTAATAACTCTCATGAAGGCTATTAGGAAGCAACCAGAATCCTACGGATATTAATGTATAAAGAAATGCCTTGTTTGCCACTGGTGTTCAGGGAAGCAGAGCTAATAGATGAAGGTAAAATTACTTGGTGAGATTGCTCAAACTCTAGCCCCTATCATACCTTAATCATCCCGTTTTTTTACGGTGAGCAAGGATTTTCAAGGGAACCCAAGGCAGAGTGAAGCAAATAAGAGTCACCACAAGTTGAAAAGTTGCCAGGGAACAGAAAACTATTGAAAAAACTCATAAACTGTTCTGCCTCCAGACCCATTGACACACCCTATCACAATATCTACTGGACAAGACCTGAGTCTGGCCTCAACCTGTCCATCTCACATTGCTACCCACGGTATAGCTGGACCAGTATAAGTCAGCTGGTTTTTGGTGAACACATTTTTATCTGTTTTATTTAGAGACAAAGAGGACCTACCAGCCAATCTCAGCCCCCACTTCCCCCACAGGAAAGATCCCTCCCAAGCCATTCAGCAGCAGCTACAGCCCTTTCTGATGACATTCACCTCAGCAACATGACGGCTGACCGTCGGGAACAAAACAACGTGTCATGTCAGTGTCAAAGCTTCAGCCCAGTGATGCAGAGGCTGCCAGGTAGCTGTCCCTATTAAGACTCCTCAGTCTCAGTCTCTCTTTATATTATTACTGTTATGAAGAAGAACAAGGACAATCTTTAAGTAAAATCCTTTAGGAAATGTCAATATCCCCGAGCCCTTCTAATCAGTCTGAATAGAATATTATCCTGAAGGCGAAGGGAGCAATGTATGCTTTTGATTCCATTTTGAAAGAATGGGTACACAGGGTTTCAGCATACATTCAGGTTAGGGTTAAAGTCATACAAGTGACATGCATTCCCTTAACCTGTGATTTTGCTGTAGGCACTAGGTGTATCATCCCTATTGTATCATGTGTAACATTACATTTTGAAGGAATGCTTGGTCATTGGGTCATCAATGCTGTATGGTATGCTTTTTTGTTACCAATAAACAAACTTTGCTCAACATAAATCCATGATTCATTAGTCCTAATGTAACATAAAAAACAAAACCACAGCCTACTAAGTCCATAATTCTGTACAGCAGTTAAGTCATATGCAGTCAAGGGGAAGGAATTAGTGAACTTGAAAAATACCTTTGTTCTACCGGTGACCCTACCTATCAATCCTTAAAAGCACGCAGCACACACACATGTAATTACACGATTGCAGTGCCTGTTGGCAGCTTGTGAGAACCATGGGTCTATCACAGTGCAGCTTAATGTGTTTAAATGTATTTCTCGCAAGAACGATTGCTCCCTCTTAGCTCAACATGGTGGTGAATGTACTGATATCTTTTTTTTAATGTCACAAACCACTCACCTAACAATTTCACGACACTGCACATACTTGGATCCTAAACAATACACCTGCCAATTTTCAACTTCATAC